>NC_083434.1:30505012-30808012 GCF_020745735.1 Hemiscyllium ocellatum | reverse complement strand
TTACTATGGACGCTGGAAATCTGAAATAAAAACAGAGTGCTGGAAAACTTTGGTAGCAATAGTAGAGACAGAAACAGAGTTGATATTGTTACACATTTTTCATATCTATCACACTTTTGCTACTATTATCACTGTGGCATGCTCACCATCTATTTCAGTTGTTCCTATCACCACTCTGTCACCAGCATAAAAACAATAATTTTCCAGCTCCTTTCAGTTCTTCAGATGCATCATATTGAACTAAAAATATTCACTCTATTTCTTTCTCCATGGATACTACCAGACCTGCCGAGATTCCTCAGAATTCTCTGTTTTTGTCCCACTATGATTCCTTCCTACCTTGCTTCTTCCAAGCATTCAATCCTGCACCAATACTCATCACTCCTGTAATAGGTCAGAGATGTCAAAGGCTATGTTTATAGATTCTGCCTTAATTTGCAAGCATAAATTATGCTTCAACCTTTCCTTGAGTTAATCAAATTATAAGAGCTTCAAATGAGATACCCCAAATAATCAAACTCTTGGGTAAGAATGCTCCCTTTCTCTATTCACCTGTCTCCTTAGTTGGTCTCAAAAAGTTTAATTAAACAAATTCCCTCCCATGTGGATAATCTCCCCCCAGAACAACTAATTTTATGATTACTTGAGGCGTTTTTTAAAACTTTGAGTTAATGTAAGTTTATTAGTTACTAAATGCGATAACAAAAATTAATTCAATATGCAAAAATTAGAAACAGTTTAGAAATTAGAAGAGATTTTAAAGAAAGATAAAAGTTAAAAGATATATGGATCAGTCTCTGGGTCATTTGTGAAGATTAAATATTGATAGTTGAGCAGCTTATTTTGAGATTCATGGCTTTGCAGGTTAGCTGAAATTCTTTTGTCCTCTTCCATTGTTAACTGTCTTCCAGCATGTAGACTAAGAGAGCCCCATTTTTGTCATGTTTCCTTTTGATTGGTTTTCAGCATTCAGAGTGAGTGATTCATTTACCTACAATACAAGGGTGATGAGTAGATCTTTCTTTGACTGTGACTTCCACAGTACACTGGTGGTTCAATCCAGGCTGGTATCCACAAATACCTCAGCCTACTAGCACACATGATCACTTCAGCTCACTTGCCAACACACACACCAGGATGGAACCTCATTTTTGAATTCCTTTCCCAGAATATTATTGAAAAGGGAAAATGGTAACATGTCTCTCATCTAGACTATTACTTTTTCTCCCATCATGTTCATGTTCTGAGATACTCACAGGAGATCAATGTTTAGTTTGTAAAGCATTTCTTTCTTTGAAGCAGCCTTGGAAACACAGTTTAACATTCCAGACAGCCACTGAATGCTCAGTCATCGTTTGGTTGTACATCTTCGTTAAAAAAATACAAGTGTCGCTATAAAAGAATTGAACACCTGTATGTCCATAGGTGTTCTGATCCATAATCATGACAATTAGTTAACCTGTAATGTATGATAGAAATGGAATTTAAAAGCCCCTGTTTGTCTCAGTTCTAATGGCATAGCAACAGCATCAGAATTGCAGACCCTTTGTATGGATAATTGAAACATAAATAATTTTTTTCATGTATTCTTAATTTTGAGAGCAAAAAGTGTCCTTGCAGTTCTACAATTTGACTTCTAAAGGAGGGCATTGTCATTCTCTTTTGGACTGCATCGTTAAATAGCCTTTTACAATTTCAGTGATTCTGTGTGGTCAACTTATTTTTACAGCAGGATCCATCAAAATATTCTACTGAGGTCTGAATATCCCTTGGATTTCGTGGTTTGTTTTGCCTCTGTCTGCAGACCTTTCCGCAGCCTGTTCAAATATGTAACCCTTTGATTATTTTGCTATTCTTCGGCTCAGATCACGTTCTTTAACTGTTTGCAGACTAGCAGATACAAGAAAATAAAACAATATATCTACAGCCTGTTTGGATAATAGAACAATTTTCTATGCATTTTGACTTTATTCACTCTCACCGTCAGATATCTGTGGAGCTCATCACCCAAGTATTACTCAATATAAAATATAGTTAGCAGGAAGATTTTAAAGAATTCAAATCTTGGTCAAGACATTGAAGTATTGTTTTGTGCTTCTTCTAATGATTGACATTCTATATTCTTTCAGTGATTTTTTAAAAATTTAAGTAGAGAGCTGTCAGCTCATTGAAGTTGAATAATTTTTCATTTTTTTCAGCAGCGTCCAGCAATGTCTAAGAACCTGAAATGTTGACTAACTGACATCTGTTCCTCTCCAGAAGCTGTTGAGTATTTCAGGCATTTTCAGATTTTGCTTTCAACTATTGTACATTCATGGACAGATAAGGAACTAAGATCTCTTCACTCTGTCTCCATCATTAACCTCAAACTCCAGCTTAGAGATGTAACCACCCTTCTGCATCAATCTGAATTTTCCATTCGTTACCTTTGTGAAAAGGTTTCCACAATTCACTCAGAGAACGAACTCATGTACAACAGGATTGCTTGTGTGCAAAATAGATCAAATTCTTGTATTTAGCATCCTTCGTGCAAAATTTGCCGAAATGAATGGCAGCCAATTTTATTTAAAAATATTCTTAAGTAGCTTCACAAGGTAAATGCTGGGAGAATGTTTCCTTTGTCTGGAAAGTCTTCAGCTAAGTTAACAATTGAATATAGGGGTTAGTCAATATTGAGAGATGGAAACATTTATTCAATAAAAGATTTGATCTGAAGAAAGGTCAATGGACTTGAAGTGCTAACTCTGCTTTCTATCCACAGATGCTACCAGAACTGCTGAGTTTTTCCAGCAATTTCTGATCTGTTTCAGATTTAGAGCTGCAGTCCTTTTGTTTTATTCAATCAAAATGTTGTGGACTTTTTAAATTTTCCATGTCTGCAGTTTGTTGATGTTTAGTAGTTGGGTATTTTGGAAGCAGACATCAATAGGTTTTTTGTTGGGAAAGACATCAAGGGATGAGGGGATAATATGCCAAGGTGGAACCGTGACTCAATTCATGACATTTTTGCCTTTGGGTTCAGAAGGGTATGTGTACAAACCCCATTCTAGGGCTTGAGCAGAAAAGTCTTGGCCTACACTCCAGTGTGATACTGAGGGAGTGCTGCACTCATTCAGATGGAACAGTCCAGTCCGCCCTTTAAAGTAAATTGGACTGGGCAAAAGTGAGGACTGCAGATGCTAGAAACTAGAGTTTAGATCAGAGTGGTGCTGGAAAAGCACAGCAGGTCAGGCAGCATCCGAGGAGCAGGAAAATCGATGTTAAAGGCAAAAGCCCTTCATCAAGAATAGAGGCAGGAAGCCTTCCGGGTGGCTTCCTACCTCTATTCCTGATGAAGGGCTTTTGCCACAAACGTCGATTTTCCTGCTCCTCGGATGCTGCCTGACCTGCTGTGCTTTTCCAGCACCACTCTGATCTAAACACTATGTAAAGAACAGCAGGGGAGACATCCCTGGTTTCCTGGACATTATTTATCCTTCAACCAATATCACAAATAAACAAGATCATTATCAGGTCATTATCACATTGCTGCTTATTGGGTTTGCTTTCTGTGTATTGCTGCTCCTAAATTTCTTACATTTCTTACAAAAAAAGGAAAATTGGTTGGGTTACTTAAGGGGAGGATGATTTGATGTTGTTTTCTGGTGAAATATTTGTATCATCGATAGTCACAGGTGAGGTGCTGGAAGACTGGAGGTTGGCTATTGTGGTGCCACTGTTAAAGAAAGGTGGTAAGGACAAGCAAGGGGACTATAGACCAGTGAGCCTGCCGATGGTGGGCAAGTTGTTGGAGGGAATCCTGAGGGACTGGATGTACATGTATTTGGAAAGGCAAGGACTGATTAAGGATAGTCAGTATGGCTTTGTGCATGAGAAATCATGTCTCACAAATTGATTGAGTTTTTGAATAGGTAACAAAGAGAATTGATGACAGAAGAGCAGTAGATGTGATCTAAATGGACTTCAGTAAGGCCTTCGACAAGGTTCCCCAAGACGGACTGGTTAGCAAGGTTAGATCTCAGGGAATACAGGGAGAACTAGCCATTTGGATACAGAACTGGCTCAAAGGTAAAAGATAGAGGGTGATGGTAGAGGGTTGTTTTTCAGACAGGAGGTCTGTGACCAGTGGAGTGCCATGAGGATTGGTGCTGGGTCCACTACTTTTCGTTATTTATACAAATGATTTGGATGTGAGAAGAAGAGGTATAGTTAGTAAGTTTGCAGAAGACACCAAAATTGGAGGTGTAGTGGACAGCGAAGAGGGTTACCTCAGATTACATCAGGATCTTGATCAGATGGGCCGATGGGCCAATGGGCTGAGAAGTGGCAGATGGAGTTTAATGTAGATAAATGCAAGGTGCTGCATTTTGGGAAAGCAAATCTTAGCAGGACTTATACACTTAATGGTAAGGTCCTAGGGAGAGTTGCTGAACAAAGAGACCTTGTAGTGCAGGTTCATAGCTCCTTGAAAATGGAGTTGCAGGTAGATTGGATAATGAAGAAGGCGTTTGGTATGTTGAGAGGTCATGTTGCGGCTGTACAGGGCATTGGTTAGGCCGCTGTTGGAATATTGCATCCAATTTTGGTCTCCATCCTACCGGAAAGATGTTGTGATACTTAAAAGGGTTCACAAAAGATTTACAAGGATGTTGCCAGGGCTGGAGGATTTCAGCTATAGGGAGAGGCTGAACAGGTTAGGGATGTTTTCCCTGGAGCATCGGAGGCTGAGGGGTGACCTTGTAGAGGTTTATAGAATCATGAGGGTCATGGATTAGATAAATAGACAAAGTCTCTTCCCTGGGGTGCGGAGTCCAGAACTAGAGGGCATAAGTTTAGGGTGAGAGGGGAAAGAAATAAAAGAGACCTAAGGGGCAACTTTTTCACTCACAGGGTTGTACGCGTATAGAATGAGCTGCCAGAGGAGGTGGTGGAGGCTAGTGCAATTGCAACATTTAAAAGGCATCTGGATGGTTTTATGAAAGGTTTTGGAGTGATATGGACCAGGTACTGGCAGGTGGGACAAGGTTGGGTTGGAATATCTGGTCGGTATGGACGAATTGGACCGAAGGGTCTGTTTCCGTGTTGTACATCGCTACGGTCCTATTAAATCTCTCCATCTCCTGCCATCAAGAGATTCCAGCAGTGACTGCAATGATACCATTCATTGGACCACAAGGATATAGCACTCATGACACAAAGTGAGACAACGTGTGGAGAAATTGGGTCATTCCCCGTGAACACCACAAACAGATGTCACGATGAAGCTTGTTCCTTGGGGTAGAGCTACATATTACCTGCAACAAGTGCAAACCTGGCTCAGCTGCAATATTCACAAGTTGACACTTCCCCTATGCATACAGAGATCTGCAAGTTCCATTTTTATTTTCCAAAAGTAGTATCTTTTGTACAATTAACTCTTTTCACCTCCACAATATAAAATGTTTTGTAACTGGTTGCTTACTTTTCAAGAGTAGAGCTTATTGCCATTTCAGTAAATGGCAGCACTCAATTTGCACTCAGCAGACTCCTGCAAACAACAAGAATAACATTGGTACTGAACGAAATATTGGAAAGGGCACCAGGCAAACTCCCCTTCTCCTCTTTGAACAGTTCTGGCTGCAGACATCACTCAGCAGCTTTCAAATCAGAAGAAAATATTGAATGGAACAAGTATTTGTTTGTTCATTCAGTGCACAGCAAGCATTCAAACTCTGCAGGACACCGGCCAAGGGGAAATGCAGGGAAAGTCAAGAAAAGCATCATTTACATTGGGGCTGAGGATTGAGAATCCCATATGCAAAAAAACTGCCATGAGCTAAGATTCACTAAAAATGTGAACTTGCTTCACTTGCAAATCAATGTGTGAGAGGATATACTACAAACACTGGATTGGGAACTAAGTTTAATGGCCATGGAATTCTCTGAATTAGAGGTGTTGTTGTCCATTCGGAAAATTACTTCTTGAAATTTAAAGGTTGGAGGGGCTGGGATGGGGTGGGGAGGGGAGTTAGCTTCACATTCTCCCCAAAAAGAAAAAATATGGACCATCTGACATAGGAGCAGAAGTAGGCCATTCAGCCCATCAAGTCTACTTTGCTATTCAATGTGATCATGGCCGATCTGATAATCCTCAACTCCCCGTTCCTGCCTTTTTTCCTGTAACACTTGATTTCCTCGCTAATTAAAAATCTGTCTATCTACACCTTGAATATAAATGATGAGCCAAAGGACTGGAGGGTGGTGAAGGTCAGTTTCTGGTGCATAGCAAGCCATAGTTTGCAGTTCATCTTTCAGTAGGTGATCAACCTGTTGAGGAATACTGTGAAAGGGAAAGTGTAGCATGGGTGCAAAAATGTCCACAAGACAGCACCATTCACCTGTGTAAGGAAGAGTTAACTTTACTAGTAGAAATAAACTAAAGGCAAATAAGGCAAGGATTAGATCTCAGTCTGTAACCTTAGCTATTTAGTTTTATGTTACCTACTCAGCAAGACATGTGTTAAATGGAAATACTATCCATTTTTTTCAGATGAAATGCAGTAACATTCCATTTTAGAAAACAATTCTACATTTTAGAAATTTTTTCATTATTCTGGGGTACTTCCAAACCACAGCAGCATTGTTATTTTAACTGTTCATTTGCATCTGTGGTAATATCGAAGTTTTGCTGAGATGCCAAAAGAAATTGTGAAAATTAAATAAATTCTTGCAATCAAATTTCAGTAAAATTTTGATAGTTGTCTTCAATTTAGAGTAATTTTTAAAATACCATAAAACACTGTGTTGAGTAATCATTGGATTAACGTCATGAATAATTACTTCAGGATTTTTGAGGATTGGTTGAAGAACAGATGATAGGGTTCAAATAACTTCTGGAATGGTGCCTAGTTTCACTCTTGTCAAGCAAATACACCAACATACTCCATCAATATACTCCTCGACCAATCACCCAGGAATCCTAGGTTTAGCCTTCAGCATATTTGTTAAAGATGGCACCCTTTGTATTTATAAAATTTATACTCCATTTCATTTCATAGTTGATATCCATAATGAATAGTATGAGAGAAACATGTGGATATGCAGCTGAATTTGTAATTTTGACGAGTCAAGCTACTGGTTCAAGGCCAGAATAAATTCATTTCTGTTTTTTTAGGCCATAGTTCCCCATAAGTTTCGAAACACCTTTTTTTCCCATTTCCTTTAGTTGTTACCACTGTTGACAGGCCAATCAGGTGATGAAATTCAGATAAAATGACAGGAATTAGACTATTTTTTGTGTGTAATTTTGATATGTTGTCATGCCAAATTTTTCCTGGTCTCTGCTTGATTTATAAACGTAAGGAACTGGCTGTGGAATGGCCTATAGAGAAATGGAATGGAGAGGAAATATGGAGGATTTTTCTTGAAATCTTTGAGCCAAAGAAAACTCACAAAATTGACCTTAGTACTTGTTTGTGGAATAATTATCTAAAAGGTAATTGCTAACTTATGTGTTGAAATTGGGCCTATTTCTAAATCCGTAATTTTGGACAACACTTCCTCGGTGTCAGCTCATCTGCTACTGAAGCCCTCTTTCATGCCTTCACTATGTTAGGACCTGACTAGTCTGATACACTCCCACATTCTACTTTCTGTAAACGTGAGGCCATCCAAAACTCTATTGCCGGAATCTTAACTCACTTCAAGTCCATTGTCATTCCTGGGCTCACTGACCTACATTTTTTTAACTCATTCACGGGATGACGGTGTCGCTGACT
The DNA here is from genome assembly GCF_020745735.1 of Hemiscyllium ocellatum. Classification (NCBI taxonomy): domain Eukaryota; kingdom Metazoa; phylum Chordata; class Chondrichthyes; order Orectolobiformes; family Hemiscylliidae; genus Hemiscyllium; species Hemiscyllium ocellatum. The sequence continues at coordinate 30,800,255 of NC_083434.1, read as the reverse complement.
AGGCCAACATTTATTACCAATCTCTAATTGTCCACAGGGCTGTTGAAAGTCAACCACACCACTGTGGGTCTGGGTCAAATGTAGTCCAGACCAGGTAAGGATGGCAGTTTCCTTTCCTAAAAGACATTTGTGAACCAGATGCTTTTTTCTAACAAACCACAGTGATCATTATTAGACTCTTAATTCCAGATCTATGTGGCTACACTGTCTGAGCAATATCTTGATTTTAAAATTCTTATTTTGCTTTTCGAATCTCTCTGGTATCTCACACTTCCATAGCTCTATACTGTCCTCCACTCCAACAACCCTCTGAAGAATCTGCACTTCTTGAATTCTGACCTTTTGAGCACCCCAATTTTACTTGCTGGGGCCAATCGGTGACTGGGCTTAGTTGCCTGAGCTCTGAAACATCTTCCCCACACCTCTCCATCTTGTTATTTCATTTTCCTTCTTTAAAGCACTCCTTAAACTCTTTAAAGTATCTTTTAAACTCACCAAGTCTGAACAGCACCACTGGACTTGAAACATTAACTATGCTTCTCTGCACATATGCTGCTAGCTCTGCTGAGTTTCTCCATAAATTTCTGTTTTTCCTACTGATTTCCAGCATCCACAGTTCTTTGCCTTATTTTAGCCTTCAGCTCACCTCTTTTAATTAAGATTTATGTCGTGTGACTGAACATGTCCTTATTTGCCTCAGTCTAAGACATAAATTGTGGGAGCAGGTGTAGATTATGTAAACCACTGAGCATGTTCCATGTTTTAATATAATAAATATGATTTTTGGCTTCAACCTGCTTTCCTGTCCACTTCTCTTATCCCTTGATTTCCTGAGATATCATATATTGCTTATTCTAGCCTTAAAATATTCAAAAATAAAGCAATCACTTCATCTGTGATGGAGAATTCCAAACCATACCCATTGGATGAATAAATTTAACTTTCTGTTCGGTAGTAAATGATTGACTCTGCATCCAGAGTCTGTGTCTCGTTTTCGAGATTCCCATGCTAGTAGATTCCCTTGCTCGAGGAACCAACCTCTAAGTAAATACCCTTTAAGCTTTATTGTCTCTTCAGAGCATCTTTTATGTTCTAATGAGATTATTTCTCATTCACAGTTGAGAACCAATTTACTCAGCTCGCCTCTTAGGACAATCTCTCATTCCTAGGACCAATTAAGTCAACTTTCACCTCAATTCAAATGTATCTTTCCTTAAACATAGAAACCACAGTACATAGAATACTCCAAGTCTGGTCTCATTAAAGCCCTGTACTCCTGTAGTAAAATGTCATCATTTTTGTGCTCCAATCCTCTTGCTTTCCTTATTTCTTGCTGCGCTTGAACACCAACCTACAGTGGTCCCTGTCAGAGTTCAATCAAGTCCCTCTAAACCTCAATATTTAGAAGTTTCATGCTTTTTAATAAGTATTCCGTTTTTATACTCTCTCAACTTTAGACTTCCCCACATTATAATCCATCTGCCATTTCTTTGCTCATTCACTTATCCTGTCCCGATGAAAAGCTTCTGCTTAAAACGCGACTCTCCTGCTCCTCGGATGCCGCCTGACCAGCTGTGCTTTTCCAGTACCACACTTTTTAACTTGGATTCTTAGCAGCCTCTTTGTCTCCTCCTCACATCTTATTTTGTTAAAGGAGCAAAATAAATAAACATTGTTATTTTTGTTGGTGAAGTTAGGAAATAATCCAGCACAGGTAAGCTTACAGTCATTCCAAGTGCAATAAGTGCTGAATTTGATTAGATTAGATTCCCTACAATGTGGAAACAGGCCCTTCGGCCCAACCAGTCCACACCAACCCACTGAAAAGCAACCCACCCAGACCCATTTTCCTCTGACTAATGCACCTAACACTATGGGCAATTGAGCACAGCTAATTCACCTGAGCTGCACATCTTTGGACTGTGGGAGGAAACCGGAGATCCCGGAGGAAACCCACGCAGATACAGGGAGAATGCGCAAACTCCACACAGACTGTCGTCCAAGGCTGGAATCGAACCTGGGACCCTGGTGCTGTGAGGCAGCAGTGCTAGCCACTGAGCCACCGTGCTGCCCTCATTTGAATGATAAATGATTTTACTGTCACATATATCTTGAAGATACAGTGAAAAGTGTTTTGTTGCCACAGTCTGGCGTTGTTTCGAGCCACAGAAAGAATAAAAGAAATTACTTAAATGAGATTTCATTTTCAGGCTGGGTCTCAAGCATGACTCCAGGGCTTACAAGGTCAAAGCAAGGTGTTCCAATAGGTTTATCCCAGCTCCACTGCTACTGCTACTTCACTGACATTGCCAAGTGTCCACGCTTCAGGCCTACCACCTCCAGGAATCCTCACTTTGGGTACCACTGCCACCAATTGTTCAGGCCCTGGGCTTACCACTGCTTAGAGACCAGGTTCTAGGATTACCATCACTAAGCCTCCAGTGTCTGAGCACTGCCTCCGTCACCAGGAGTCCTGTTCCATGCTGCTGATGCTGCAAATCCTGATGAATGGCTTATGCCCAAAACGTTGATTCTCCTGTTCCTCAGATGCTGCCTGACCTGCTATGCTTTTAAAGCACCACCCTCTTGACTGCTACCACTATCTCTATGACACCACTCCAGTGTCGAAGTTGAAGAAGGAAAAGAAAAGCAAAGAGACAAAAAGTAAATAGGGAAATGGATGCTGCCGGCACTGCCATAAACCCAAACAAATGATAAAATTAACTTTGACGAGAATCAACTCAATTTGACATGGGTTTGAATCCAGAGGACAGAAGCACAACAAATTACCGTCCAACTGATGATGTAGAAAACAGAAACATCCACATTTGGGTAGATTTATTGGACTCTAGCATTAGTACATTTGGTTGTCAAGAGTTAGCTATGACTGAGTTGGTGATTCCTGCCTATTCCTGTCAGATATTTCAGCATGTTCTAAAATCTGATTAAAATGAAGGTGGGAGAAACATGATGGCTACGCAATGCAAGGTACATTGCCATTAGTTTATAACCTGCTAGTCTCCATATTGTTGGATAGCCATTATTACAATCAGTCTTTTACAGTCCCTAGGTAATGACTGCACAGAAGTTCTTCCGATTACAGAAAAAAACTTGATAATTGTTTTAACTGAGACATCATTGGACAGCTTTACTGTTGCAAGTCAAAACTGCTTTGTTCTCTTACATTAACAGTGTTGAATAATTTGTCTAAATAATACATAAACTGTCACAATTATTATTTCTTAAATAAAAGCTGTCCTTTTCCATTCAACTAATTTAACTGACAGATGCTAGTGGTTAAATAAAGTTAAGTGGCAAGATTTTATTTTCAGTCATATTTTAACACTCAGAAACTGTGGTGTAATGAAGTAGACCTATAATCAGCATATTCCTTTGGTCATTATCAAGATTATAGTTCATCACAGGGAATGAAAGCCACGTGAGGGCATGCAACTCAGCCAAGCAATTATGAAGACAAGCATCAACTAGCAAGGATAGATGCCTCACAGCTTGTTGCGAAATCCTCAAAAAAAAGCCTTATTCCTGATGAAGGGCTTTTGCCCGAAACGTTGATTTTGCTGCTCCTTGGATGTTGCCTGAACTGCGGTGCTCTGCCAGCACCATTAATCCAGAATCTGGTTTCCAGCATCTGCAGTCATTGTTTTTACCTCAAGAAATAAGGTTCAGACAATTTACAGAGCACTTTTAAAGCTTAAGCGCTTTTTTATTGCATATTAGAGCATCATAATAGACTCTCTTGTCTACAATTGGCTGTAGAAAGTTAACTTTAGCAATTAACATAGTGTTGTGCAAGCCTGAGGACAGATTGAATAAGATTTTCCCCTCACTTAAGGACATTAAGAGTAAACACATCTCAATTTATTATCATAATACCTGCTTCAGAGACCTCATTTTTTCCCTATCTTAAAAAGAATGAAGAAAATAGAAAGTTATTTGAATGCATCAAATGCATAGCCTTAAATAAACTTCCTTTCCAACATTTGTGTTTGCCTCAGGCAGAATCAGATCACAGAGGCATAACTCATTAACACAGTCACTGAAATACAGTCACCATAATCAATCTGTCAGGCAATTTGCATGTCACCTAAGTGGTTCTGGAACACAATAATTGTAATAAAAAATAACAGCATTAAATACTGAATTTATTTTTTGGGAGGAAATCTATGCTTCGACTATATCTCTTCAGGGGATATAACACTGGGCTTGGCTTTCAGTAAATAACAAATGCTGGAGATCACAGTGTGTCAGACAGCATCCATGGAGAGAGAGAAACCTAATGTTTTGAGTCCAGATGACGCTATATCAGAGCTGAAATGAAGGGTGGATGGGGCAGCATTTATGCCATAGTCGTGTTTGGGTGGGGGCAGTGTTTGGGGTTGGTGGAGTATTGAGTGCTGGGGAGAAAATAAATTGATAGTTCAGATTAAATGATCACATTGTCATATTCTGACTGCTAAATCCCAAACTCCCCCCTCCAAGAATAGCATATACACTGTCCCTTCACTTCAGCTCTGATGAAGAGTCATCTAGACTCGAAACGGTAGCTTGCCTTCTCTCCATGGATGCTGTCCAACCTACTGTGATCTCCAACATTTCTTGTTTTCAGTACAGATTCTGCAGTAATTTGCTCCTACATTGTCACAAGTTATCTGTTAGATTTTATGATTGTTCACTTGGGTAAACACTGTTTAGAAATCTAAGCAAAAAAAAAATCCCAATATTGAACTCCCGCATGTGGCTGGATGATAAAACCAACAGGCTATAAGGGCACAATTCTAACTTACTCAAACTCATTTGCTTGCACAGAGATAAAATCAGGACCAATGAGCAAACTAGCTGAAAATTAGGTGGGGACAAGTGGTACATCTGCATTGCAAATGCAACAAATTCCATTCATCCTCATATTCCCCCTGTCCCAGTAACTCCTTCAGCCAACTCCCCACCAATTAGTAGGAACGGAAAATTGTATTTCGTGGATTCTTTGGTTACATTGATTGGCATCTCCAATTAGGCTTAATTTCAGTCATTAATCAAAATTTTACAAGTAACTTCACTGCATAGTGTCACAATAAACTCTGTTAATTCCCCTTAGAAATGAGCATCAGACTGAAATCCAAATCCAAAATAAATGCTACCATTGCCTTTATTCAGATTAATTTGCTGAATATCTGGAGTTGGGCCAAGTTTAATCATTTGACTTCAGATGCACCTATCACTTAAAATGTTCCCCTGCATTCAGAATGTCTGGGCTTTCTTGCTTTATTACTAATTTCCCAGTCCTTTAAAGCCAACTGAGCAGTCATTGACTCATGGAATCACAAAGGTATCTCATCACAAAGTGATATTTTATTTTGAACAAGCTCTCTAGGCGGCATGGTGGCACAGTGGTTAGCACTGCTGCCTCACAGCGCCAGAGACCCAGGTTCAATTCCTGACTCAGGCGACTGTTGGTGTGAAGTTTGCACATTCTCCCTGTGTCTGCGTGGGTTTCCTCCAGGTGCTCCGGTATCCTCCCACAGTCCAAAATGTGCAGGTTAGGTGAATTGGCCATGCTAAATTGCCCGTAGTGTTAGGTGAAGGGGTAAAGGTAGGGGTATGGGTGGGTTGCACTTTGGTGGGTCGGTGTGGACTTGTTGGGCCGAAGGACCTGTTTCCACACTGTAAGTCTAATCTGGATTGTCAACATGCAGCGCTATAACATCATACAGTTAGAAGTATTCTTGCTGTAATCACACTGCTTGCCATTTCAACTCCTGGCAAAGCCACAATAACCAGGAATAGCAGCAGGCTAGCTTCTGGAATAAAGCATACTGTTGGCTTGACCAGGAGGTTATACTTTGCTGTTTGCTATCCAACAAGTTTCTGGCAGGTTGTTGCATTGGATATTATGCACAAAGCTGCAATGCATAGCTGCACCAGGCAGGCAAAAGGACCGACCAATGCATCATAACATCCATGAGGAAATGAGGGAACATTAATGAGGGAAACATTAAAAATGAGAGTAATCTGGGATATGCAACATATGTTTGTCTTCTCACACACCTGGCCTTAAAAACTTGTGTTTGCATCTGCTTTCTTCAACACAAAAGTCTTATAATTGAATTAATCTGCAGTTAACGTAAATGACCGGTACAGAACAATTGGGCAGATCTTCCATGTATGACAGACAGCTGTCACAACACTGTGTTACCTTTCCGGTTTCCCTGCCATTCCGCCTTTCCAGTAATGTAAGGCAACAGCTGCACTGGGGCAAGGGCTACCTCTTCCAACACCACCAAACTTCAACAGCTCAGACTCAATCACATCCATGGCCTGAACTAGGCAATGCTTGCTCAGTGATGAGAAAACTGTTGGGCTCTGACGGAGAGATTGTGCAGCTCAGGATGGATGGAGTGCCCAAACTGGCACCTCTTTTTAAAGATTGTCCTTCTCTGAGGAAACTCTTGCTGCTGAGAAGTACAGGAACTTGAAAAAAAAGAGGCAACAAATGAAATGGCGTTGAGCATTTATGTGGCAGGAGAAAGAATAAACGTTGCTTGACAAGATAAATGTGACTCTTCTGAGGTGCAAGAATGAGTGCATCCAATAATCAGACTCCCTATTTATAAAAGTTCAAAATCACCAATTCTGCTAATTGTGAACATGTTGGCAGGGAGAAAGAAGGAAGGGAAATGGGGAAACATGAATGAAAAGTATTCCCAATCCCAAACAGGCATTGAAGTCTTGAGAGGGAAAGTCGGCCCTGAAATATCATGAGGACGCTCCCTAACTCATAGAGTCATATGTACAACGTGGAAACATACCATTTGGTCCAACTCATCCAGGTCAACTGATATCCTAACTTAATCTAGTCCCATTTGCCAGGACTTGGCCTACACCCCTCCAAACCCTTCCTATTCATATAACCATCAAGACGCCTTTTAAATGCTGTAATTATACCAGTCTCCACCACTTCCTCTGGCAGCTCATTCCATACACACATCACTGTGTGAAAAAGTTATCCCTTCCATTCCTTTTAAATTTTTCCACTTTTATCCTAAACCTATGCCCTCTAGTTCTGGACTCCCCCACTCCTCTATTTACTCTATCCAAGCCCCTAATGATTTTATAAACCTCCATAAGATCACCCCTCAGCCTCTGACGCTACAGGGAAAACAACCCAGCCTATTCAGCCTCTCCCTGTAGTTCAAATCCTCCAACCCTGGCAACATCCTTGTAAATCTTTTCTAAACTCTTTCGAGTTTCACAACATCCTTCTGATAGGAGGCAGAACCAGAATTGCACATGATATTCCAAAAGTGGCCTAACTAACTGACCCACAGTTTCCAACCAAACCTCCATCTCCGAGACCACACATAACCTCATCACCTCAGGGGATCTCCCACTCACAGCTTCCAACCTCACTGTCTGGGAACATCATACTGCCCGATTCTACCTCCTACCCAAGATCCACAAGCCTGACTATCCCGGGCGATCTATTGTCTCAGCATGCTCCTGCCCACCAAACTCATCTCCACCTACTTCTATGCTGTCCTATCCAACTGCCCCTCACCCTCCCGGTCCAGGAACTCCCCACATAATTCGGAACACCACCCATGCCTTCCACCTCCTCCAAGACTTCTGTTTCCCTGGCCCCCAATGCCTCATCTTCACCATGGACATCCAGTCCCTCTACACCTCCATCCACCATGACCAGGGCCTCCAAGCCCTCCGTTTCTTCTTCTCCTTCTTCTCCTCAGTATCCTTCCATTGATACTCTCATTTGTTTGGCTGAACTGGTCCTCACCTTTTACAGTTTCTCCTTCCAAACCTCCCACTTCCTCCAGATGAAAGGGGTAGCCATGGGCACCTTCATGGGCCCCAGCTATGCCTGTGTCCTTGTCAGTTATGTAGAACAGTCCATATCCCCGAGTTACACTGGCACCACTCCCCACCTCTTCCCCCGCTATATTGATGACTGCAATGGCACCACCTCATGCTCCCTCGAGGAAGTAGAACAGTTCATCAATTTCACAAACACATTCCTCCCTGACCTCAAATTCACCTGGACCATCTCTGACACCTCCCTTCCCTTCCTAGACCTCTCCATCTCCATCCACGAGGACCGAATCAGCACTGACATTTTTTTACAAACCCACTGACTCCCACAGCTACCTGGATTACACCTCCTCCCACCCTACCTCCTGCAAAAATGCTATCGCGTATTTCCAATTGCTCCGCCTCCACCACATCTGTTCCCAGGAGGACCAGTTCCACCACCGAACACACCAGATGGCCTCCTTGTTTAAAGACCAAAATTTCCCCTCCACATGATTGAAGATGCTCGCCAGTGCATTTCATCCACATCCTGCACCTCTGCCCTCGAATCCCACCACTTCAACTGCAACAAGGACAGAACCCGTCTGGTCCTCACCTTCCACCCCACCAACCTCCGCATAAATCGCATCATCTGCCGATATTTCTGCCACCTACAAATGGACCCCACACCAGGAATATATTTTTCTCCCCACCCCTATACGCTTTCTGCAAAGACTGTTGCTCCATGACTCCTTCAGGTCGACGTCTCCTAACAAGCCACCCTCCTCTCATGGCACCTACCCCTACCACCTCAGGAACTGCAAAACCTGCACCCACACCTCCCCCCTCACCTCCACTCAAGGCCACAAAGGAGCCTTCCATCAAAGTTTCACCTGCACTTCCACACACATCAATTATTGTATCTGTTGCTCCAGATTCGGTCTCTGCATTGGGGAGATTGGAAGCCTTCTCGCAGAGCACTTTAGAGAACGTCTCCGGGACACCCGCACCAATCAACCCCACCGCCTCCCCCTCCCACTCTGTCGAGGACGTGTAGGTCCTGGACCTCCTCCATTGCCACTCCCTCACCACCCACCGCCTGAAGGAAGAACACCTTATCTTCCGCCTCGGGACTCTTCAATTCCAGGACATCAATGTGGATTTCACCAGTTTCCTCATTTCCCCTCTTTCCACCTTAGCCCAGTTCCAATCTTCCAGCTCAGCACTATCCTCATGACCTGTACCACCTGTCAATCTTCCTTTCCACCTATCCGCTCCACCCTCCTCTCCGACCTATCACCTTTACCCCCACCTCCATCCACCTATTGCACTCTTAGCTACCTTCTCCCCAGCCCCATTCCCCCTCCCATTTATCTCTCCACCCCCAGAGGCTCCTAGCCTCATTCCTGATGAAGGGCTCTGGCCCAAAACGTCAATTCTCCTGCTCCTTAGATGCTGCCTGACCTGCTGTGCTTTTCCAGCAACAGTCTCTCGACTCTGATCACCAATGTCTGCAGACCTCACCTTCTCCTAACTAATATCCTGTAGAGTCGCAACATGACCTCCCAGTTCCTATACTCAACGCTCTGATCAATAAAAGAAAGCATACCAAACACCTTCTTCACTATCTTATCTGCCTGCAACTCCACTTTCAAGGAACTATGAACCTGCACTCCAAGGTCTCTTTGTTCAGCAAATCTCCCCAGGAGCTTACCATTAAGTGTATAAGTCCTGTTCTGATTTGACTTTCCAAAATGCAGCACCTCGCATTTATCTCAATTAAACTCCATCCGACACTCCTCAGGCCATAGGCCCATCTGATCAAGAACCCACTCTACTCTGAGGTTACCTTCTTTGCTGTCCAACTTTGGTGTTATTTGCAAACTTACTAACGATACCTCTTATGTTCACATCCAAATCATTTACATAAATGATGAAAAGCATGGATCCAGCACCGGTCTTTGTGGCACTCCACTGGTCACAGGCCTCCAGTCTGAAATGCAACCCTCTACCACCACCCTCTGTCTTCTACCTTCAAGGCACTTCTGTATCCAAATGGTTAGTTCTCTCTGTATTCTGTGAGATCTAACCTTGCTAGCCTGTTTACCATGACGAACCTTGTCGAACGCCTTACTGAAGTCCATATAGATCACATCCACTGCTCCATCCTCATTAATCCTCTTTGTTATTTCTTTTGCCATAATTATATAGGAACACCAGGATTTCCACCTCCCCCACTTTCTCTAGCCATATAAAGTAGGATAAATCAGCAGTCTGCTGAATCATTGCCATAGTTAAACCAGAAAACCTGGAAAACACATACCAAAATTTAGAATATTTTGATTTTTGCTTGTTATCATGATTCAGATTACTATTATATTCATTATTTGTTTTCTGACTCTCTAGTTGTGGAGATACAATCAAAAAAAAACGAGCTAGGCCCAAGTGTATTTTAGAGCCCGTTTGCAGGTTATACTGCAAGTGGGGTCATTATTAACTCTTTATATGTAGACCTTTGTGAAAACAAATTTGGGAAAAGACTATGCTTTGGACCATTGGAGATAATGCTGCTTATGATCATTTCTGTTGGACAACAAGATGAACTGTACCAACGGAATCATTGTAATGTAACTGTAACAACTTTAAGAAGTAAAGAATATATCATTACCAAAGATAAAACTGAACATGATGGTTTTCATACATGGGACTTTTGCCATGAATAAACTCAGGAACATTCAATGTGTTGTTTTTGTTCACATTTAAACATATACAATTTTCCATTAGAGCAGTTTGCAGAATCTGTTAATTGTTTCCTGACCATTAGATCCATTTTCCACTGGCATTTGTAACAAACCAAAATGAAAAATAATAGCAGCTAATTGACAAGCTATGTAAACATATGTAACATTGAACTGCGGGGTTAATAAGCAATAGACACTGTACAGATTTGATTTTATAAACAACATTAATCGTTGATAACAATTACTGTGCAGACAGGTCATTTGTGTAATCTATCTGATAGCTGCAATAGTTTGAGGTAGAAGACATTATTAGGTAACTAATCTGAATTGTAAAATGTGAAAGAAAGCCAAGCTTTTCTGAGATGTACAAATATTCCCTCTAAGTCACACTATGCTCTTCAGTACACTATAAATGTAATGTTTGTAGATTGAGTCAGTTAACCACAAGACGTGCAGAAACTAAGAATTGAAGATTTTTAGAGGACATTACTGTTTTCAATCTCGCAATTGATCAGTGATATTTTGTAAATCATACTGGTTTAATTCTGGCTTTATATACTAATTAAAAGGCTGATTTATGAAAATATTGGGTTGTCACCAAGCAACTTAGCAACTAGCAAATGTGTACACAAGTGAACCTGATAATTGCAACCATATTCTCAGTGTTACCCAATGGGAGGCTACTCAGCTAGGTCTGAAAATCCATAAACCTGTAGCAGGGTCAGATACCACCATTTTAACACCTGTTTGCTTGAGTTGACTGCTATTCATCCTCCTGCTGTTGCATTCACCTAACATCTGTAATTCATATTCATATTTTGATACAACTCAGACAAAAGAAAAGCTTGAACAAACATGCTAGAAACTGCAACTTTGTTGCTGAGCAACAGATCTTCAAAACATTTGGCATTTGGAAAGATTATATTGTTATGATATTCTTGGTATTGTGCTGCTAAAGAATACTTAGAGTCTGCTAAGATAAGAAAAACATTAATTTTATTTAAGAAACATCTTACTGTGGTTTTATCTTGCCACAAGGCTGCAAGACAAGGCAAGACCATGTGACATTGCATCACTTCCTGTGATGTTTATTGTATCTCTTTAGCATATCACACATCAGATTTAAGCCCTTTTTTCTTAAAATCAACTTACTTGCATGATGTGATACACCTCTGGGACAGGTGCGACGTGGACCTGGATCTTCTGGCTCAAAGATAAAAATAGTTCACGACCACCTTCCCAAGATCAACCAGGGATTGGAAGGGGTACTGACCACGAAGGCTCTAGGTTGATATCAGAGGTTTCACCGACTTATTGTGTCAAGATCCCCTGACCGAAGGGTGTCTCTCTTGACATGACTGAGCACTACTCCCCTCTGATTTTGAGACATTGCTATTTGCTTCCAGCACATGCAACTTGCTTGCCATCTAATGGCCCATGGTGCAGGTATAACATTGACATAGCATGGTTCCATATAGCAACACATCCACCTCCTGAACCAGTAACAGCTGGCGACCATGACAAACTATATGTGTCTATATAAAAGGGAAGGCACCTCAATGCAAAGCAGGGCAAGGCAGAGATTTCGTGAGTGTCTAAGTAGCACATGGTGACTGTGAACTCAGAGAGCAGCCCTGGCTCAGTCTATGAGCTTCATGTCCTTTTAGCACCATTGCAATGTGAGGTGCTGGTGTACTTCAAAGAGCAACATTAAAAGACTGTTAGTGGGTCATAGATATATTGTGATGATGTGGAGTGGTGAGCATGTGTCTGATGCTGAAGATGTGAGGTGCAAATAGCTGCTGGCCTGGAGTGTGCCCTGTGATGTTGGTACTGCTTGTCCAAGATGGAGGTTCAGTGGAGCAAATGGTGAGATTGAGTCACCAAGTACCTGCACTGGCTTTATCATCACGGTGGCTCAGAGGTGAACACTGCTGCTTGACAGCACCAGGGTCCTGGGTTCAATTCCAACCTGGGGTGACTCTCTGTTTGAAATTTGCACATTCCGCCCCTGTCTGCTGGGTTTCCTCCTGGTGCTCCAGTTTCGTCCCACAGTCCAAAGATATGCAGGTTTGGTGCACTGGCCTTGCAAAATTGTCCATACTGTCCAGGAAAATGCAGGTTGAGTGGATGATCCATGGGAAATGTGGGCTCACAGGGATTGGGTAGAATGTTCTTTGCAGGATCGGCATGGATTCAATGGGTCAAATGGCCTGCTTCCACACTGTTGAGATTCTATGTTTCCATGAATTCTTAGCATCTGGTTTCTATTTGGTACATTAATGGATATGTTAATGAGGGTGATAATAAGCAACAATTCCTGTTATCAGGCATCTTGCTGCTCACTAGTGCAAATCTGTCTCAATGCCTGGTACTCTGCTTGTGCCTCCTGACTTTGAGGATGTCTGATACCATTCTTCCAGATTTCTCACCACAGCCAAGGTTGCTGAAGGCTTTATAAGATTCTGCTCAGAGTCTTGAGTTGGAGTTGAAACTCCCAATGACTCTTTGAGCAAGTGATGAAATAATGTGGGTGAGGATCAAGTAATTGCATTGTTCTTGACACTGAATACATCTGAAGTGCGCATGATTGGGGTCATTTGACCATTTGGAGTGAGTTCATGTTGTAATAATATGATAGAGACAGGTTATTATGGGGAGGCTCCACCCATACTTGTAAATTATGTTTTAATATTATACAATATACCATGTAGTTCACCGCCCCCCCCCCAAAAAAAGTGTATATTATGAAGACAAATGCAATTATACAGCACTAGCACTTGGTGCAGCAGATAAAGGAACTGGCTCAGAAAGTCAACATGAATATTATTCTAACTTTGGCCTCCTCCTACTCTCTAAAGAAAACAACTACCCATAATATAAAATATTCAATAAATGCAATCTATCAAGAAAAAATCATATCTCACTCACAGAGATAAAAATCCACCAATAATTAGATGTATATCCTCACAGTGTAGTAGGCTGGTTCAAAATACTCGTCAGAGTTCTTTGCTTAAAAGGATAAATATTCTTTAAAGTAAGCATGTTGATAAAATAAAGCTTAGATTATATCAAGTATAGGACTTTGAAATAGATAATTTGACCCAAACAATCTATGGGTGACATAGTTGCACAGTGATTAGTACTGGTGGTTCACAGTGCTAGAGACCGGGGTTTAGTTTCACCTTCGGGTGACTATGTGGCATTTGCACATTTCCTCCTTGCCTGCATGCGCTTCCTCTGGGCCCTCTGGTTTCCTTCCAAAGTCCAAAGATGGGTAGATTAGGGGCTAAAAAAAAGTCCCATGGTGTCCAGGGATAGCAGGCTAGGTGGATTAGTGATGGTAGATGTGGAGCTATGGGGTCAAATTTCCCTTAATTGTTTCCACTCTACAGCATTCATCTACATTCTTCATGTTTCATTCTTCATATTTCTTCTGATTCCCCTACTAAATATTTTGATGATTATACTGTATTGATAGTCTCTAGTTATGCTCTCAATCTATCTGAAGCTTTCATAATTTTAAAGATGCCTATTAGGTCAGCACTCAGCCTTCTTTATTGAAGAGAAATGGGACCTCACTCATCAACTCTTTCCTATCTTGTTATTTTTTCTTAACAACCAGTTCATAAATGTTGTTAGAAATCAACAAAATGTCAAACTATATTCTTCAAAATCTATTAATTGTAAATGGTTTGTTCATCCTCGTTGAAGTAAGTTTAAAGAAATCCACTGCTATGTCAAGGAGGGCATGGCACCTTTTGAATGTGTCTTGAACTCATTCACCTCTTAAAAGTCTGTTTTCACAATCAGAGCTTTGATTTTACACGTTTTAATGTTTGCCAATGTTATTTATGAAAAGAATTCAAACAGTACATCGATGGGTTAACTTCAATCTGTAAAACCTCCATGTAAAATCTTTAGAGTTCTGTTTCATTTGTGAATCTCCCTCTGTTCTTTCGGCATTGGACATTACACAAACACTTCAAAGTACCTTAAATAACCTAGCACATTGCTTCTTTCTTCTTCTGCGTCAATGTACGTGCAGTTTTTCACCTTTCTCTTCATTTTGACATTTTCACTAACGTAAAATAAATCATGCCCTGCACCTCCGCCCACTCAGCTTGTGCATTCCTGCTCTTTCAAGTCCTAACAAAGTGCAGAAAGTCTTCACCCTCACCCAGTCATTTCCACTCTACCAACCTGTACATTTAATAAGTAGCTAACTAAGAAACAAAACCATGTCAATCAGCTACCTTTCAGCTCCCAGTTTACTAGTTCCCTCTCTTCTGCTTCCCACAGGGGATACTTCGTTGCAGATTGTTGACTGTTTACACAGCTGTGAACACCAGGCAAGCAAGAGTACTTTCCACACCTTCAGACAGCTGTTTTCTCCTGTCACGCCATGGCGTAAAGTTAATGATCTCTCATTGAATGTAAAAATACTGTAAGTTAGATTTTGCACCTGTTTGGTGGTTTACACAAGGTGGTGTCCAATACTGAAAGACCATTAACTTCTCAATCGTTGTATCAATCAACAAGCCCCCAGGTAGGAATAATCTTTACAATTCTGTTACAGAATATGGGCAGATGATTCAAGTGAGCCAACCTTTGCATGCAAGATTTCTGCTCTTTGAAGTGTACTGAAGAACACGTGGCCAGCCATACGCAAGCATCAACAAGATAGTGGGGCAGTGTACGTGAATCACTGTGACAGATGTCTAACTTTATGACTTATGTGGCTTTATTAGTGAAAGTGACCGATATGCTCTTACCTCAGTTATCAAATAAAATCTCAGGTGCCAATAAATTTGCCACAAACTGCTAATTGATCTTGGCTTTATATATTACTCTATTTGCAGCATCAAAGATATCTTTGTCAGTGTGGATTTCCTCCAGGTGCTCCAGTTTCCTCCCATAGGCCAACGAAGTGCATGTTAGGTGAATTGGGCACGCTAAATTGTCCATGGTGTCTTGGCATGTGCAGGCTAGATGGTTAGTCATGGGCAGTGCAGGTATGCAGGGATAGGGTAGGCGGCTGGCCTGGATGGTATGCTCTTCAGAGGGTCAGTGTGGACTTGATGGGCTGAATAGCCTACTTCCACACTGTAGGGATTCTATGAATGCTTGGATAGACTGACCAACTGATATGGCAGAAAACTACTTTGCCAGTCATTAGCATAATTTAGTATCTCAAATTACACTCATTTCCATGAATGACTGTGAAATCTGTATGTCACATGTGCAGGGTATTGTCACCATTCCAATAAGCAAACAGTTATCACATTCTTCCAATTAATATTTTGATATTACCAACTGCTTATTAATTAATTATTAATTTTCTACCATCCAGGAGAATAAAGGAACAAATACATGGAAACACCACAACCAGCAAGATCCCCTTCAAGCCATAAACCACATAACTTGGAATCACATCATTATTTCTTCAGTGTTGTTGGATCAAAATCCTGGAACCCTTCCCTTAACTGCATTGCGGGAGTATCTACACCACGTGTACTGCAGTTACATTCAAGAAGTGGCTTCTCAAAGGCAAAGCTAGCTGCTTGAGGAAGGAGCGGGGCTCTGAAAGCTTGTGGTTTCAAATAATCCTGTTGGAGTATAACCTGATGTCATGTGATTTTTGACTCCCTCTACGAAGGGAAAAAATATTATCCCCATTTATACTCACCACTTTGTATACCTCAGTTAGATCCCCCTGTTAGCCTTCTATTTTCCCAGGAAAATAACTCCAGCCTATCTAACCTCTCTTCATATCTAAACCAGTCCAGCCTTGACAACATCCTTGTGAATCTCCTCTCTAGTGAAATCACATCCTTCCTATGGTGTGGCAATCAGAACAGCACACAGTATTTCAGTTGTGGCCTCACTAATGTTAAATACAGCTTCACTGTATCCTCCTTGCTCTTGTATTCAATGCCTTGACCAATAAAGGTAAGTATTGCAAATGACTTCTTAAACACATTATCTATTTGTCCTGCTGCCTTTAACAATCTGCCAATACGCAGAACAATGTGCCTCTGATCCTTTGTACTTCCTGGGGTCTTGCCATTCATTGTGTACTCCCTTGCCTTATAAATCCTTTGAAAATACGTTACCTCATACTTTTCGGGATTAAATTCTATTTGTCACAGTTCAGCCTATCTGACCAGCCCATCAATATCATCCTGTAGTTGAAGGCTTTGCTCCTTACTTTTTACCACACCACAATTTTTTGTAACTTACTTATCATACCTTCTATATTCATAACTAGATTTATAATGAACATAACAAATGGCAAGGGACCCAGCTTTGAACCTTGTGGTACACCACTAGACATGGCCAGTCTCAAAAACACCCTTCAACACCACCCTTTGCTTCTTGTCACTTTGCCCTGGATCCAAGGGGTCTTAGTTTTTTAAACAATCCGCCATGCGAGACCTTGTCAAAAGTCTTACTGAAGTCCATGAAAACTGATTCCTGATTCCTGATGAAGGGCTCCTGCCCAAAACATCGATTTTCCTGCTCCTTGGATGCTGTCTGATCTGCTGTGTTTTTCCAGCACCACTCTAATCTTGACTCTGATCTCCAGCATCTGCAGTCCTCACTTTCACCTTCAAGAAAACTATATCAACTGCAATATCTTCATCTACATACACCTTGTCACCTTATCAAAATATTCAATCAAATTTGTTTTCACATGGAAAAGCCATACTGACTATCCTTGATTAAACCATGTGTCTCCAATGAAGATTAATTCTGTCCCTCTTAGTTATTTTTAATAATTTCTCTGCCACTGATTTTAGACTCACTGGCCTGTAGTTTCCTGGTTTATTCTCATGATCCTTCTTGAACAATGGTACCACATTAGCTGTCTTCCACACACAGATTGATACTAACAGCATATCAATACAAGAGTAAATAAAAATGTCATACACCGGATTTATAAACCATGAATGCCAAGATCATAACTTTCAAGGAGAAATGGGTGAACCATGCCCAGCCCTCTCCAGTTCTGAAGCTTAACCAGCAATCTATGAAGGGTCCTCTGGTGGTAGCTCTCAAAGGTACCTTTTATTTAATAAGAATTTTGCAGCACCAGAAAGTGAGGAACTTTCTGATCCATTTTAATATAGAATCCCTATAGTCTGAAGGAAGTCACTCAGTCCAAGTCATCAACCCTTGAAGAGTATCTCACCCAGGCCCCACACTATATTCTGTAACTCCCATTTACCATGTCTAATCCACCTAATATGCATACTACAGGGCAATTTAATATGGCCAATCCATCTAACCTGCACATCTTTGAACTGTGAGAGGAAATCAGAGCATTCAGTGAAAACCATGCAAACACAGGGAGAATGTACAAATTCCCCATAGACACTCACCCAAGGCTAGAATTGTACCTGGGTCCCTGACACTTTGAAGGCAGCAGTGCTAACCACTGAGCCACAGTGTTGCCCATTGCAATAGCCTTCCATGGCTCCTTAACACCTCAAAACAATTTATGACTCATTACATTTCACATCTTTTCTTGATGTTATTAATTTTTTTTTGCTAGAATTTGCAATCCTGCACTGAAAAAGCCTCATGTTGAACATGATCATCTTTATTTGGTGTATTCTAAGTTATATAGCTTCTTATATCTGTGAGCTTAACTTCCATAAATTGAGCACATCATCATCTTAAATTATTTAAGTGTGCAGATCACGGGAAGGACTAAAAAATGATTCACAGGAGCATCAGTTTTGGAATGGGAAAAGCTTTCTGTTGGTTGAAAATGTTGGTCTTATTTTAATGGCACTTGTTCGTGTGACATTTCTGGAGAAGAACAGAAAATCAAACTTTATTTTCAGTGAGGTTCCCGGTGAGGTAATGTATTGATTGGCTAGTGTATTTTTCATCAACAGCTTAGGATCTGGTGCAATGTTTCCTCTACTCTACACAGATACCAGGCGACACCGCAACCTGGAATATAATCATACAGGGAATAATCACGGCACGCATACCCAGCATTTTCTTTAAGATATATCCTGGTTAGGGGGAGGGGGTGGAAGCAGGGGCTCATGGTGATTCTTAACAAGACTGTGGAGGCTAAAAATGAGATCAAGTGGAGAAAAGGGAAATTAGAGAGAATATCGATCTGGAGCATTGTTTTCTCAGCTGTTCATTCTTCCTGTTCTTTTATGGACACGATCCAAGTATTCTTTGTGAAAAGCCAAGTAATAATCACAGCCTATGAATTTTGAGCATGAATTATAGGATGGTCATGGAAAGATCTTGAGGTTCAAGTTCATTGACTGACTCTCCTTTTTTAATGAAGACTTTTCACATCAGCCACAAACAATGACCCCTACTATCTAACGTTTGGCTAGTGATCAATGTGATGTGTTGTCTGGCCAGGAGTGTGACAGATGCAAGCTAGATGCAAAACCATTGTGTCATATAACAAACTAATTTCCTGCGTCGTAGACCATGGTTGGTGGGATGCTTTGCAGATTTATTTAAAGCCATGTAATACCGAATGTATTACTTTGCTGATAAACCAGATCTGTGTAATTTAACACCACAAACAATGGATGAGAAGGAGTGGTATCGATTATACTAAAGATCACAAACATTTATTTATGTGTTTATTTCCCAATTAAAAGACTCATAATAAGATCAATCAGGAAATGAAGGCGAGTAGGTTTAACCTAACCATCAGCTGGGAAACTGTCAGAATAATACTGCTTTTATACCACATCCAATTGTACACTCTGTCATCAGCCCGGTGTAATTTCAATTTGGAGGGGTTGGAGCTAACTGGGGTGGAAAACGTTAAAAATCACACAACACCAGGTTATAGTCCAACAGGTTTATTTGGAAGCACCAGCTTTTGGAGTGCTGCCTCTCCCGCCTGATGAAGAGGCAGTGCCTTGAAAGCTAATGCTTCCAAATAAACCTGTTGGACTATAACCTGGTGTTGTGTTATTTTTAACGGTGTAATTTCAGCATTCCACCTGATTATATCAGTTACCCATCAGACCGGTTTGGCTCAAATCGTAACTACTAAAGTTTTGATTTTATTTTGTCCCTTTTGAAAAAACCTGATACAGGAGATATTGTGGAGCCTGAAATCTGAAAGAAAGTAGCAGATTTTCCATTGGAAAGGAAGTAGCAGATTTTCCATTGCTTTCAGTCATTGAGCAGAAAAGTTATCTTCCCCAAATTCCCCAGAGATTCCTGCCCTAATTCTGCATCTGCTGTACATAGGCCTCTTCTACACTGCCACATGTTAGACATTGTCACAGGCTGGCATTTGCTAAGGAATTGTCTGGTCCATATCAACATTCTTAATTCCTATTTAAGGCTATCTCAAAGATCCTGTTGAACTGTCCTTCAAAATATTATTTTCATGCAATATATCAGTTCAATGTTGAACAGAAACCTGGCTTTATTTAAATGAATATAAGGACAGATCAGAGCGATGTATTCAATTCAGACTCAGTTAAGCTAGAAAGTAACATCTAATTTAGATGGGTGCCAACTTATACATTTGATACGGTGAGGAAATAACTAACTGCTCTTTATATGTGAGATACAGTGCAAGTGATAAATAACAAGTATTTCCAATTTATAGTGTGCACGCACTCTGTAGAGCAAAGTAAGGGTCACTGTGAAAATCAGACAAGATTTAAAATCTAATTCTGCAAACGCAGAAGCAACCACAGCAAAATGCTTGAGGTGCATAAACGGAAAGCGTATTTAGAGCACAGTGCACATCAAACAATGGCACATATTGCAAAACATGTCAAAATACAACTCACAAATGGAAAATGCATCAAGGCTCATTAGTGCAAGATTTAGTCCTATTCATTTTAATGACAGCATCTCATTCTACAGCCACCTTTCCAAGGCTAAAAATAACACAAGCATAACCACTGGTTGGTCCACGATGCATAATATTGACTCAAGAGATATTTTAAAAATCACTATACCTAACATTTATTGGTTTGTACAATGATTCCACTGGGACCATTATTGCAGGAAGTGTAGCCGCCTGTTTTTCCTCCCTGGTAAGTTATACTGCAGATGTGACATGGTTGTTTTCCTTTTTTACTTTGATTAGAAATGTGATTCTCAATTTGGCAAGGCCATCATTTTATAATTAGTGTCAATGTGTTGACAATTGGAATGATCAGATAAATTCTGACTCCTGATTCAGAGGAATCGAAATGAAAGGCCTAATGCAAGCACGTGCTAAGCAAAGCAAATATTTTCATGGTTCTGAGCTCAGCTGTGAATATCTGTCATTAGTATTTTAATGTAGGTGAAATATAAACAGAACATGCTGGAAATACTCAGCAGGTCAGGCAGCATCTGTGGAGAGATGAATAATCAACTTCATCAGAAAGGTTCTTTATTTTTCACTCTCAATAAGTGTTGCTTGACCGGCTGAGTATTTCCAGCATGGTCCTGTTTAAATTTCAGATTTCAACATCTACAATATCATTCATACAGTTGAAGCTGTTCAAGCATATTCACCAAAACTGAAGAAATTGCTTTGGGATAATGTGATTTTATCTCAACAATTGAGCTATATTCTCATTCCCTTTGACACCACAGAATCCTGATAGTGTGGAAACAGGACATTCAGCTCATTGTATCCACACCAACCCTTCAAAGAGCATCCCACCCAGACCCATTCCCTCTATCCTATTTGATTCCTGTAACCTTGCATTTCCCATGGCTAATCCACCTAGCCTGCACAAGCCTGGACAATTTACCATGGCTAATCCACCTAATCTACACATCCTTGAACTGCGGGAGGAAACGAGAGCACTGACAGGGAACACATGCAGACATAAGGAGAATATGCAAACTCCACACAGACAGTTGCCTGAGGCTGGAATCAAACCCGGATCCCTGGCACAATGAGGCAGCATTGCTAATCAAAAAGCCACTATGCCACCCCCTTTTGCCTGTACAGAAAGTTACCTGTGTGTTAGGGAGGTGTTACTATTACACTACATAATACTTCCTTTCAATTAAATATTTGAAAGGGGAACCGATAACATTTTCACTTTGGCTGTAGTGCATCTTTTTTAACATGAGTCATTACATGATTTACAAAATGAGGGATACTTTGCATCAATGACTACTTGCAAAGTTAAATTTTCAAAGGAAACAAGCGGTTACTGCAAAGTACAATGGGATCTTGATCAGATGGGCCAATGGGCTAAGGAGTGACCGGAAGAGTTTAATTTAGATAAATGTGAGGTGCATCATTTTGGAAAGGCAAATCAGAGCATGACTTATAGACTTAATGGTAAGGTCCTGGTGCGTGATACTGAACAAAGAGACCTCGGAGTGCAGGTACATAATTCCCTGGAAGTGGAGTTACAGGTAAATAGGATAGTGAAAAAGTTTTTGATATTCTTTCCTTTATTGGACAGAGCATTGAGTATAGGAGTTGAGAGGTCATGTTGTGGCTATACATGACATTGGTTAGGCCACATTTGGAAGATTGTGTGCAATTCTTGTCTCCCTCCTATTGGAAGGATGTTGTGAAACTTGAATGGGTTCAGAAAATATTTAAAAGGATTTTGCCATGGTTGAAGGATTTGAGCTACAGGGAGAGACTGAATAGGCTAGGGCTGTTTTCCATGGAGCGTTCGAGGCTGAGGGGTCGGGCATGGATAGGGGAAATAGACAAACTCTTTTCCTTTGGATGGGGGTGTTAGAACTAGAGGACAAAGGTTTAGGGTGAGAGGGGAAAATTTAAAAGGGACCTAAGGGGCAACATTTTCACGCAGAGGGTAGTGCATGTATGGAATGAGCTGCCAGAGGAAGTGGTGGAGACTGGTACAATTACAACATTTAAAAGGCACCAGGATGGGTATATGAATAGGAAGGATTTAGAGGTATATGGGCCAAATTCTGGCAAATTGGACTAGTTTAGGTTAGGATAACTGGTCGGCATGGACTCGTTGGACCGAATGGTCTGTTTCCATGCTGTACATCTCTATGGCTCTAAGCACACTCAAAGTGCCCAAATTGAAATAAATGAAGCTGCTGTAGTTCAGCCAAACCACTCCTTTTGGACTCACGACTCATGTTAATTCACTGAGAATGCAAAACAAATTTTATGGTCCAGCCACAAATTCTCTTTGCATTCCACTCTCTGCCAGTATTCTGATATCAACATATATTGATGTTAATGTTAATTCTCTTGAAATTAGAAGTCACTTATCAACCATGTTGACCCCCATCCCATTAACTATGCTGAAGCTTCATGACATTTCTCATTTGTAGCAATTCGGTTGTGACCTTTCACCTAGGAACTATGCCTGTCCATTAAGAACTTCCCGAGAAATTTAATCTAAATTGGAGGTCAATAGCTAAATAGTCATTCTCCTAGTGATTCTGTGTGAATGATTAGCATATTTTATAAATTCGTTCTGTACTGAAGATGTACTTGGCTTGATTATTTTTCTCAAAAGCTTTCAGAGAGCATGTCATATTCCAAACAGGCTAAAAAGTGGCAGCAAACCAGAAATGGGCAGTGTGAAGAACAGAACACATAAAGGGAAGACATCTATTTATTGCAACCTGTTGTATTTTGACTCAAGATAACTTAACCTCCACAACCCCCAGATGAAGGAACGGTGCTCCGAAAGCTAATGCTTCCAAATAAACCTATTGGACAATAACCTGATGTTGTGTGATTTTAACTTTGTCCACCCCAGTCCAACAGTCCAACACCAGCACCTCTAAGTCAAGATAACTTGGAAAGATTGAGATAAAAAAGCAGAGACAAGCAACTGCCAATCCCTGCTGTTATCTATAATCACCGCGCATCTGAAACATGTGGGCTGCAGTTTCATTTGGATTGCAAGTGAAAAATATCTGAGGTTTGGGCAATTGCTGAGGAAATAAGTATCCGTTGGTTCCCAATCAAATGCCAAAAGGGAAACAGAAGCAATGATCCTGCTGGGGAGAAGATCAGATGAAAGATCATTGACCTGCAATGTTAACTCTCTTCCCTCCCAGATGCTGCCAGAACCATGGAGTAGTTTAGTTTACATTTCACACTTTCAGCACCCAAAGTATTTTGGACTCATGTAACTAGTATTCTATTCCTTATTTAGGTGAAACAGCTTCTGTCAAACAAAACTGTGTAGAATACAAGTGTACTTCTGTTTGTTGGTGCACCATTCATAGCACGGTTGCAATGTATAAGATGCTAGATTGGTGTGACTAAACTGAATACCAACATTCTGATTATGAATTCTTCCCTTTCCAGCATCAGCTGTAGGAAGGGATGACAATTTTGCCTATAGAAGTTCAATGAAGAGTGCAGGAGGGCATGCCAG
Organism: Hemiscyllium ocellatum; assembly: GCF_020745735.1. Taxonomy (NCBI): domain Eukaryota; kingdom Metazoa; phylum Chordata; class Chondrichthyes; order Orectolobiformes; family Hemiscylliidae; genus Hemiscyllium; species Hemiscyllium ocellatum. The sequence continues at coordinate 30,776,341 of NC_083434.1, read as the reverse complement.
GAGCAGCATCAGGCATACCTAAAAATGAGGTGTTAACCTGGTGAAGCCACCAAACAGGACTACTTGTGTGCCAAAGGAATAAACAGCAAGTGAAATGCAGAGCTAAGCGATCCTACAACCAATGGATCAGACTTAAGATCTGTAACCCTTCCACATTCATGCGTGCATGATGGTGGACAATTAAACTATTCACTGGAGGAGAAGGCGCCAAAAATATCCCCATCTTCAATGATGGAGGAGCCCAGCACATCAGTGCAAAAGATGAGGCTGATGCATTCACAACAATCTTCAGTCAGAAGTGCCGAGTGGATGATCCATCTCAGGCTCCTCCAGTGGTCCCAGCATCACAGTTACCAGTCTCCAGGCAATTCAATTCACTCCGCGTGATATCAAGGAATGGCTGGAGACACTGGATACTTCAAAGGCAATGGGCCCAGATAATATTCTGGCAATAGTACTGAAGACGTATGCTCCAGATCTTGCAGCTCCCCTAGCCAAGCCCTTCTAGTACAGTTACAACACTGGCATCTACCTAATAATGCGAAAAATTGCCCAGGTACGGCCTGTTCACAAAAAGCAGGACAATTCCAACCCGGCCAATTACCGCCCAATCAATCTACTCTCCATCATCAGTAAAGTGATAGAAGGGGTCATCAACAGTGCTATCAAGCAGCACCTGCTCAGTGATGCCCAGTTTGGGTTTTGCCAGGGCCACTCAGCTCCTGATCACATTACAGCCTTGGTTCAAACATGGACAAAAGAGGCTGAATTCCAGGGGTGAAATGAGTGACAGCCCTTGAAATCAAGGCCACATTTGACTGAGTATGGCATCAAGGAGTCCTGGCAAAACTGGAATCAGTGGGTGTCAGGGGGCAAACACTCTGCTGGATCATAGCTGGCACAAAGGAAGATGGTTGTGGTTGTGGAGGGTCAGTCATCTCTGCTCCAGGGCATTTCTGCAGGGGTCCCTCAGAGTAGTGTCCTAGGACCAATAATCTTCAGCTGCGTCATCAATGATCTTCCCTCTGCCGTAAGGTTAGAAGTGGGGATGTTTGCCAATGAATGCACAGTGTTCAGCACCATTCATGACTCCTCAGATACTGAAGCAGTCCATTCTCAAATGCAACAAGATCTGGAAACTATCCAGGCTTGGGCCAAGAAGTGGCAAGTAACATTTGCACCATACAAATGCCAGACAATGACATCACTAATAACAGACACTCTAAACACTGTCCTTTGACATTCAACGGTATTGCCATCGCTGAATCCCACACTGTCAACATCCTTGGGGTTACCATTGACCAGAAACTCAACTGGATTCACCACATGAACACAGTGGCTATAAGAGCAGGTCTGAGACTAGGGATACTGTTGCGAGTAACTCACCTCCTGACACCACCAAGCCTATATACCATCTACAAGTCAGGAGTGTGATGGAATACTCCCCAGTTGCCTGGATGGATGCAGCTCCAACCCACACAAGAAGCTTGACACCATGCAGGTCAAAGCAACCCGCTTGATTGGCACCAATCTATAAACATTCAATCTCTCCATCGCCAGCACTCAGTAGCAGCAGTGTGTACTATCTACAAGATGCACTGCAGAAATTCACCAAAGATGCTTAGACAGCACCTTCCAAACCCATGACCTCTTCCATCTAAAAGGACAAGGGTAGCAGGTACTTGGACTCACCACCACCTGCAAGTTCCCCTCCAAGACACTCACCACCCTGACTTGGAAATATACTGCCATTCCTTCACAGCCATTGGATCAAAATCCTGGAATTCCCTCCCTACTGGCATTGTGGGTCAACCACTACAGTGGACTGCAGTGATTCAAGAAGACTCCTCACCACTTTCTCAATAGCAAATAGGGATGGGCTAATAATGCTGGCCAGCCAGCTATACCCAATTTCCATAAAAAAGTTGTCAAATGCTCCTTAATCTGAAGAAATCATATTGGTATCTCAATCTGAAATAATACCTCAATTATACAATAACAGCCAGATTATCAGTTATGCCTTATAATTTTGACTATGTTTTCTTTACGATACTTCAGCCTTATATTTTGTTCATTATTAATCTTGCCCTCTTGATCACTCAACATTTATCTTCTAGAAGAAAGTAAGGACTGAAGAATCCTGAAGAAGGGCTCGTGCCCGAAACATTGATTCTCCTGCTCCTTGGATGCTGCCTGACCTGCTGCGCTTTTCCAGCAACACATTTTCAGCACTCACCATTTAAGTGAGCACACGCTGCTAAATGGCCAGCTATTGCACAGGCATTGATTTCAGAAAATTAGTTAACTGTTCAATATGATACAGAACCGGAGGTGAATAATTTGGTGAGACACATGGGTTGACCGAAAGCCATGCCTATCCTCCAAGACACGTGCATGCTCAGATAGAAATGGGGTTAAGCTGGCTGACATTAAAAAATGCTGCCCTGCTGCTTTAATACACAGGGAGTAACCCTCATGAGCTGAAATCGGGAACTCTGCCTCTCAGAGAAAGGAAGCCCCACTCTCGAGAGATGCCAGGCAATCGTAGTCCAAGCCTGAGGCAAGTAGTCGTATTGGGAGTGCAAACAGTCTGGATGAGAAGACTTAGAGTTGAATCCAGGTTTCCTTTTATCCTGGATGGATTGCGGGGATTAGTGTGGAGGTGAGAGAGTGATCAAGTTCTGGAGACAAAGACTTGGGGGAGGCAAAAAGGAAAACACTATGTGAGTGCCTTAATATGTGGAGAGGGAGTCTTCAATGGGCCTACCCCAAAGAAGACATCTTCCCCTTCCTTCCAGCCTTTTAACCTGAGATCATGAAGGAGGAGGATGGACCTTTTGTCCTACCTTCCCCAACCAGTGGAGGCTGTCAGGTATGGACTTCGATAGTCCTAAGGGCAGGCAGGCTGGCTTTGCCTTACCCACTACCACATAATGGGGGAACAGGGCAGGACTGGCCACTGGTTAATTATTATAATTGCTTATCCTAACCACCTCTCCCTACAAATGGATCATGGGGGTGTTGGGAGTATGCATGCACCTGTGATTCCTCTCAATGAGAACCAGGATTTGCTTTTGTTCCCATCTCATCCTGTGTTTAGTAAGAGTCAGGTTTTCGTGGCAGTGCTGTTAATACTAATATTGCTAAATACTAACATTAGGAAAGAACAAATTGTCTTCTGCTAACATTCCAAATCAAAGTGTCGCAAATTTAGACTGCCAGGTTTGCACAACTAACTGTGCTATGAAGTAAAGGTGATGTTCACTGCCTCCTGGAGGTGATTGCTCTACTTTAATACATTCTGGAATTAGATCATCAAGGTTACTCCCAAATTTGTATCAACTCAAATCAACAAAACTCAGCCACAATTGAAAAGCACTGATATAATTGTGATTATATGCATTATATATGTATTCATTCCTGCTGCATCCCTGCTTATATATTGTTTTAATTAAAAAGGCCACTTCCATTTGCAATTCTGCTTGAGCTCATTGCAGTGATCATAATATGACTGAATTTACTCTGCAGTTTGAAAGGGAGAAGATAGAATCAGAGGTAACAGTATTAAAACTGAATGAAGGCAACTACAGAGAGGCATGAGGGAAGAGCTGCGTAGAATTGACTTGGAGAGGAGCCTAGCAGGAAAGACAGTGGAACAGCAATGGCAGGCATTCTGGAGAGTAATTCAGGAGACATACAGGGATTCACCCCGAGGAAAAAGAAGCATGGTACAGGGAGGATGAGGCAACAATGGCTGGCTAGGCAAGTCAGGCATAGTATAAAAGCTAAAGAGAAAGCATATAATGTGGTGAAAGGCAGTGGGAAACCAGAGGATTGGGACAAAGACCAAAAAGGGCAATAAAAAAAAGAAATAAGGAGGGAAAAGATTAAATAGGAGGGTAAGCTAGCTGGTAATATAAAGGAAGACCATAAGAGTTTCTTTAGATATACAATAGACAATAGGTGCAGGAGCAGGCCATTCTGCCCTTCGAGCCTCCACCACCATTCAATATGATCATGGCTGATCATTCTTAATCAGTATCCTATTCCTGCCTTATCTCCATATCCCTTGATTCCACTATCCTTGAGAGCTCTATCCAACTCTTTCTTAAATGAATCCAGAGACAGGGCCTCCACTGCCCAAATAGACAAAGGACAAAAAAGAGACAAATGTGGACATTGGGCTGCTGGAAAATGATGCTGGAGATACAATAGTGGAGAACAAGGAAATAATTCTGAGGATCTGAATAATTACTCCGTGTCAGTCTTCAAGGTGGAAGACATTAGTAATATCCCAAAAATTCAAGAGACTGAGGGGACAGAGCTGAGAATGGTGGCCACCACAAAGGAGAAGCTGCTAGAAAAACTGAATGGCTTGAAGGTGGATGAATCACCTGGACCAGATGAACTACACTCCAGAATTCTAAGGGAGATAGCTGAGGCGTTAGTGGTGAACTTTCAGGAATCACTCAAATCAGGAAGGGTCCCAGAGGACTGGAAAATCACTAACATGACACCTTTTAAAAAAGGGAAAAAGGCAAAAGAAGGAAAATTATAGACCTATTAGCCTAACCTTGGTTTTGGGTAAGATCCTGGAATCCATGGTGAAGGATGAGATTTCTGAATACTTGGAAGTGTATGATAAAATAGGGCCCAGTGAGCGTGGTTTCATCAAGGGGAGGTCATGCCTGACAAATCTGCTAGAATTCTTTGGAGGAAGTAATGAGCAGATTAGACCAAGGAGAGCCAATAGATATTATCTACCTTGACCTCAAGAAGGCCTTTTTTGACAAGGTGCTGCACAGGAGGCTATTGAGTGAGATAAGGGCCCATGGATAGAAGCTTGATTGTCTGGCAAAAACTAGAGAGTGGAGATGGCATCCTTCTCAGGGTGGAAGCTGGTGACAAGTGATGTTCTGCAAGGCTCAATGTTGGGACCACATCTTTTCACTTTTTAAATTAACAATCTAGATGAAGGAACTGAGGACATTCGGCTAAGTTTGCAGATGATACAAAGATAGGTAGAGGGACAACATTGAGGAGACGGCAAGGCTGCAGAAGGATTTAAACAGATTAGGAGAGTGGGCAAAGAAGTGGCAGATAGAGTACAATGTGGGAAAGTGTGAGGTCATGCACATTGGCAGGAAAAATAGAGAAGTATGAAGTGCAAACAGACTTGTGAGTTCTAGTCTAGGATTTTCTCAAGGTAAACTTGCAGGTTGAGTCTGTAGTGTGGAAAGCAAATCCAATGATGGCGTATATTTTGAGAAGACTTGAAGATAAAAGCAGGGATGTACTTCTGAGGCTCTGGTCAGACCACATTTGGAGTTTTGTGTTCAGCTTTGGGCACCATACCTCAGGAAGGATGTACTTGTCCTGGAGTGTGTGCAGAGGAAGTTCACGAGAATGGTCACAGGAATGAAAAGCTTAACATATGAGGAATATTTGAGGACTCTGGGTTTATACTTGATGGAGTTCAGAAGGAGGAGGCAGCCTCTAATTGAAACATACAGGGCACTGAATGGCCTGGATAGAGTAAATGTTGAGAATATGTTTCCATTGATAGGAGAGACTAGGACCTGTGAATTTAGCTTTAGAGTAAAGGGAAGACATTTTAGAATGGAGACAAGGAGACACGTCTTCAGTCAGAGAGTGGTGAATCTATGGAATACATTGCAATAGAAGGTTGTGGAGGCCAGATCATTGAGTATATTTCAGAATGAGATACATAGGTTCTTGAGTATCAAGGGGATCAAGGGGTTCAGGGAGAAAGCGGGAGTATGTCGTTGAGAAACTTATTAGCCATGATTGAATGGCAGAGCAGACTTAAGGGCTGAATGGCCCAATTTCTCCTCCTATGTCTTATAGTCAGCTAAATGTTTTACCAAATAAAACGATTCCTGGTATAGAATCAATCATAAGCAATGAAATTAATGATAACCTGGATGACTCAGTAGTTTTCTGGAGTGTTGATAGACTTGTATCAAACAGGTTGAGGATTAACAGCCATTAATTTTCCTAATACCTGCAGTTCCAGAAGTAAAAGTTTCAGGCAAGTAGTCAAGTAGTCCCCACAGAGAAAATGGAAAAGAACAGGAGTAGACCATCCAGACAGCTGTACAAAACTGTTAACCTTCCAAACTCTTCCAAACCTCTCTACTTTTAAAACTCTCAATTTCTCAATCATCTGCATTATATTTAATGAGCACAATTTGACATCATGCGATTCGTGGGCTTCAATACAAGACACAGAGAGGACGGTACATCATTCACATTTGCATTCTGCAGGTTAAGAGACTCTCCTTTTATAGTATCTTATCTTTATTTGTAGACATGTATGTTCAGAATTGGCCATTTTAAATTATTTCATATTTTACTTTTGTTTTAATTATCTAGAAGTAAATTAAAAATGCTTGTTTTAATAACTGTTATTGGAATGCTCACAATAAGCTACATTAGCTGAATGAAAAATAAGGTGGTACATTATCACTGTAAATATGACCTCAATTTTACTTAGCGTTTGGAGTATTAACTAGCCTCTTCCTATTACTGACTTTGCAGTCACACAATCTTGTTTTTTCCAAATGATTTCTCCTTCATTTTTATTAAACCAAACAGCTTGCCTATATACAATTAGAATACACAAGCAGAAACCAAAATCTGAGGAATGGAGATCGTTAGTTATCGTTCACTCTGGATGTTCAAAAGGTACTTCTACATGCATGTTGCAGTCTGCAATTAAGGACTGTTATAGTGGAGGTTCTAGTTTTCTTTCCAATGACATGGTTGACCAGGAAACTCTCCCACTTTTATTGCCTGCCACTGGCATGTGTTGAATGATTTGGGCATTGATACCCAACCTGTTTGCCGATACAATCAACACACTTTGTTCTCTACACAGACAGTAGTGGGTGCATGGAATGCATTGCCAGCAGTGGTAGTAGAGTCAGATACATTAGGGACTTTTAAGCAGTATGTAGGTTACTTTGATCTTAGAGTAGGATAAAACATCAGCAGAACATCGAGGACCAAATGGCCTGTACTGTTCTGTGTTCTATGATTATCACATTCTGGAGTAGGGCACAAACCTGGAGCTTTTGGCTGCGAGGGTGTTACATACCCAATGAGGTATAAGATTTCCATATTGTTTCTTATATTTTTCAATGTGTTACAGGACTTGTCATGATAGTGATTAAAAAAAAATGACAGATTTTCACATTCTATTGTTTGATTTTAATACTTGAAACCTTCATGGAATGAAATGGTTTTAAAAAGGCAAAAGAAAAATGACTGACTTAAAATAGTCACAGCAATCAATTGGTACATAAATTAACCGAACCTTATGCTCCTGGAATGCCCTCCTGCACTCTTCATTGAACCAGACTTGATTCCCTGACTTGATGGTAAGGGTAGAGTAGAGTTCGTGGCTGGCCATAAGCGTAATGACTGCTGTTGCTGCTGCTGATGGACCACTGGGCCTCATGGATGGCCAGTCTTGAGTTGTTAGGTTTACTTGATGTCTGTTGCATTTAGCATGGTGATAATGGCACTAAACACAGTTCAAAGTATTCTTGAGGTGAAGGTGGGACTTATCTCCACATACCCTGTGCATTGTTCACTCTTACTGACAGATGCACCTACAGCAGGCAGTGATGATAAAGTCAAGTATGTTTTTCGCTTGTAGGTCCCCTCATTACTTGCCGCAGATTCACTCCCTCAGCTATGTCCTTTCAGATTAGTAGTGCTGCTGCCACATCACTGTTGATTGAGGACATTGAGATCCTCAACCTAGAGTACATACTGCACCCTCAGCGTTATCTCTAATTGAGGAGTATTGATTCATAAGTTGGGGGGGGAGGAGTCAATGGGAAAACCGCTCATATGTGGTAATCAGCTGGCCATGTTTGATCTGATGCTATAAGATTTTACCACTGCCTGCAAGTTCCCCTCCAAGCCATTCACCATGCCGACTTGCAAATATATAGTCATTCCTTATGTCACTGGAACCCTCTCCCTAAAGTTTGGAGGATGGCTAATGTGGTGCCAGTTTTTGAAAAAGGCTGTAAGGTAAAGCCAAAAAATTATAAATCAGTGAGCCTGACATCAGAGGTGGGTAAGTTTTTTAAATTAGATTACTTACAGTGTGGAAACAGGCTCTTCGGCCCAACAAGTCCACACCGACCTGCCAAAGCACAACCCATTCCCCTAGATTTACCCCTTCACCTAACATTACAGGCAATTTAGCATGGCCAATTCACCTAACCTGCACATTTTTAGGCTGTGGGAGGAAAGCCACCCAGACACGGGGAGAATGTGCAAACTCCACACAGTCAGTTGCCTGAGGCAGGAATTGAACGCGGGTCTCTGGCGCTGTGAGGCAGCAGTGCTAACCACTGTGCCACCGTGCCGCCCACTTTTTTTTTGTTGGAGGGGATTCTGATGGACAGGATTTATATGCATTTGGAAAGGCATGGACTGATTAGGCATAGTCAACATGGCTTTGCATATGGGAAATCATGTCTTACTAGCTTGATTGAGGTTTTTGAAGAGGGAACAAAGAAGATTGATGAAGGCACATTGGTGCACCATGTCTACATGGACTTCAGCAAGGCGTTCAATGAGGTCCTGCATGCTAGAAGGTTAGTAAGGTTAGATCACAAAGGATCTAGGGGAAGCCAGCCAATTGGATAAAAAAATTGGCCTGACGGAAGGAGACAGAGGGTGGTGTAAGAGGATTGCTTTTAAGATTGGATGCATGTGACCAGAGATGTGCTGCAAGGATCGGTCCTGGATCAAATTTTTTTTTTGTTATTTATATAAATGATTTAGATGCGAATATAGGAGGCATAGTTAGTAATTTTGCAGATTGCACCAAAATTGGTGGTGTAGTGGACAGTGAAGAAGATTATCTCAGAGTACAACAGAACCTTGATCAGATGGGTCAATGGGCCGAGGAGTGGCAGATGGAGTTTTTTATTTTGCTAAGGCAAACATAGGGAGGACTTGCACAATTACTTGGGACAAGATCTATAGGCACTTGGAAGCAAATAAACTTATTAGCAATCAACAGCATGGTTTTGTGCTTCGGAGGTTGAGCCTCACTAACTTGGTCGGGTTTTTTGAAGAGGTGAAGAAGTTGATTGATGAGGGAAAAGTGGTTAATGTTGTTAACATGGACATTAGCAAAGCCTTTAACAAGATCCCACATGGTAGACTAGTCCAAAAGGTGAAGTCACATGGCAAGATGGATATTGAACTGGTCTAGTCATAGGGGACACAGGGTAGTGGTGGAAGGATGGTTTTGGAATGGAGGGTTGTGACTATGGTGGTGTTTCATAGGGATCAGTGCTGGGACCTCTGTTGTTTGTGGTCTACATAAATGATTTGGAGGAAAACATGGCTGGTCTAATTAGTAAGTTTGCAGACAATACAAAGATTGGAGGAGTTGTGTACAGTGAGGGGACCTGTTAGAGGATACAGCAGAGTATAGATCAGTTGGAGACATGGGCAGAAAAATGGCAGATGGAGTTTGATCTGGACATAAGTGAGGAGATGCATTTTGGAAGGTCAAGTCATACAGTGAATGGCAGAACACTTAGAAGTATTGATATGCAGAGAGATCTGGGTATGCAGATCTAGAGATCACTGAAGGTGGCAGCATAGGTCGACAAGGAAGGAAAAAAGGCTCATGGCATGCTTGCCTTCATTGGAATGGGCATTAAGTGTAAGGTTAGGTAAGTTATGTTACAGCTTTACAGAACTTTAGTTGGGCAACACTTGGAATATGCCTTCACTACAAGAAGGATGTCGATGCTTTGGAGAGGTACAGAAAAGGCTTGCCAGGATGTTATCTAATATGGGGTATTTTAGCTATGAACAAATATTGGATAGACTGAGTTTGTTTTCACTGGAATGCAGAAGGTTGAGACACAACCTGGTAAAAATTTATAAAATTGTGAATGGCATGGATAGAGTGGAAAGTATGAGACTTTTTCCGTGGATGGAAGGGTCAATTACTAGGGGACACAGGTTCAAGATGGGGGTATAATTAAAAGAGATGTATAAGGCAAGTTTTTCCACATGAAGGGTGGTGACTGCCTGGAATGTGCTCACAAAGGAGGTAGTGGAAGCAGATAAAATAGCAGCATTTAAGAAGCACTGGGATGAATACATGAATTGGAAGGGAATAGAGGGATGCAGATCCTATAAGTGAAGACAGTTTTAGTATAGAAGGGCAAAATGTGTTACGCAGGCTTGGAGGGCTAAAGGGTTTGTTCTTGTGCTATATTGTTTTTTGTTCTTTGTTCTTAATGGTAGGGTTTTGGAGTGTGCTGCCGAACAAAAGAGACCTAGTGTGTAGGTGCATAGTTCCTTGAAAGTGGAGTTACAGGTAGACAGGATGGAGAAGAAGGCATTTGGCATGCTTGGCTTCATTGGTCAGTCCTTTGAGCATAGGAGTTGGGACATCATGTTGCGGCTGTATAGGACATTGGTGAGGCCACTTTTGGAATACTGCACTTAGTTCTGGTTTCCCTGCCATATTGTTAAACTTGAAAAGGTTCAGAAAAGATTTACAAGGATGTTGACAGGATTGGAAGGTTTGATCTATAGGTAGAGGCTGAATAGACTGGGATTATTTTCTTTGGAGTGTTGGAGGGTGAGAGGTGACCTTATAAATTTTATAAAATCATGAGGGGCACGGATAATGTAAAGTGACAATACCTTTTTCCTCGGTGAGGGGAGTCCAAAACTAGGCACAGGTTTAAAGTGAGAAGGAAAAATTTAAAAGGGACCTGAGGGGCAACTTTTTCACACAGATGGTGGTGTGTGAATGGAATGAGCTGCCAGAGGAAGTGGTGAAGAGGGGTACAATTGCAACATTTAAAAGGCACTTGGATAGGTATGTGAACAAGAGGAGTTTTGACGGATATGGGCCAAATGCTGGCTAATATCAGTTTAAGCTTTCTGGTTGGTGTAATCGATTTGGACCAAAGGGTCTGTTTCTGTGCTGTGCAACTCTATGCTTCTAAGATTCTATGACAGTGCAGGAAATAAATTTGTGACTGGAATGAAACAATCCTGGGTCCCAGGTTAAAAGCCTAAACTTAACTTTAAACTGTATATTCTTTTGTCATCCTTTTATATTTGGTGCTTCTCCGCTTTAATTTTTTTTTACCTTGTGTGTATGTTTATTATGCTGGACCTTTTCTATTTTTCTCATATATTTGAACTGTAGATAATAAAATTGCATTTTTATTCACTTAAGAAACCTTGCAATTGACTCATTAACGGTTCTGTGAATTGGTTAACAACATTTTAATTTTTGTGTTAAAAAGAACATAAAAACTTAATTGCCGCCAACTGGAGTTGTTGAAAAGAGTGGAGTCAATTAGAGTCATAGAGATATACAGCATAGAAATTGATCCTTCAGTCCAACTCGTCCATGCCGACCAGATATCCCAAAACCAATCTAGTCCCACCTGCCAGTACCTGACCCATATCCCTCCAAACCCTTCCTATTCATATACCCATCCTGATGCCTTTTAAATGTTGCAATTGTACTAGCCTCCACCACATCCTCTGGCAGCTCACTCCATACACGTACCACCCTCTGCGTGAAAAAGTTGACCCTTAGGTCTCTTTTATATCTTTCCCCTCTCACCCTAAACCCATGCCCCCTAGTTCTGGACTCCCCCACCCCAAGGAAAAAGACTTTGTCTATTTATCTGATCCATGCCCCTCATGATTTTGTAAACCTCTATAAGGTCACCCCTCATCCTCCGACGCTCCAGGGAAAACAGCCCTAGCCTGTTCAACCTCTCCCGATAGCTCAAATTCTCCAACCCTGCAACATCCTTGCAAATCTTTTCTAAACCCTTTCAAGTTTCACAACATCTTTCCAATAGGAAGGAGAGCAGAACTGCATGCATCACTGTGTGAGAACTGTCACTTAACATGATTTTCCCACGAGTGGCCAATTAATGATACGATAGGCAAAGCAGACTTTTGGAGTTGGAAAGCCCATCAAAGACCTTTCAGATTGGAAGCAGCAAAAAGTTATACGGTAGATAAATGAGAGTGAGGGCATCTCAAAATTGTGGCACACTCTATCTAACTTTTAAAACTTTAAATGAAAATGGCCTTGTCGTCAGGCCATCAGTCTGGGGAAAATTCTAGTTGGCTACTGTGGATAGGTCATAATCTTTAAATGGATCAATTGGCTAGCCCTGCTACCCCATGCTGACAAAGCAACGTATAGGCCTGCAATGCAAAATTCTGCACAGCCCCACTCGGTCCCAGCAGTGGCTAAAACTCCAGCACCAAGGTCTTGCAATGAATCAAAAGTTGCCAAGGCCACTCTGCTTCATCCCACCCAGTTCCACAATGTTTTAGATTATATTGTCATGTCAGAGGTCGAACAAAGCTGTTTGTACAGTAGGTTGCAAATCGCAATGCAATTTGGTGTTTTGCAAGATTTCACTTTTTTTAAAGAAAATACATTCAGAACAATAAACAGTCTACCAGGGGTTGAGGAGAGCACAGTCTTTGGAGAATAAACTCTCTTAGGTACCCCAAAGAGGTTTGTGGAGTTCAGTCCCTTCCTTCCCCTATGTACTTGTTTGTGAAAACAACAGTGGATTGTGAGTGAGAAAATTAAGTAATTTTGCAACATCTTAATTGAGCATTGAAAGTTTAGAAAAGCACTACTGTGTTTTAAGGATAAACTTTTTTGTGTCTTTAATGTGCCATAATTCCCACAACACCAATGTTAAAAACGATGTTCTATTTTGAGTTCAGAAAGCCTCACTAGGATTGTTTTAGGAGATTTTTATACTTATGAGCATCACCTTATTAAAGCCCTCAAGACTTTCTTACCCAGGGGTTGTTAAGTTGCCTGTACACTTGGGATGAATCTGGTAAAACTTAAACAAGTAAATTAGTAATGTGTCTTGAGTACAACCTGGAAGATCACATAACTAATTTTATTCACAATTTTGTTTAAAAACCTGCTATCGCACCTGTGTCCATAGCCACAGGGCACCTGACACATTTTTTAAAAAAAGTCATCTGAACCATTATCCTTCAGATACAGTGCAGGAAAAGTATATCCATCTACCCAACCCAAATTTCAAATCATCTTGTCATTGAAATGGGAAATAAAACTACAACAATTTACACTTTGTTGGAAGAACTTCTGTTAGTTTGCAGCATGGTAATATTTTAAGCAGCCATCCCTTTACAGCACTGCTCGAGATATATATATTAAATTTGAATTAATACAGAATAAATTACCAAGGGAAAAATATTTTAGTGTTGGCAAAATGATACACAAGTGGAGCCCACACGTGCAACAGTTAGTAGTCCCTTTGTATATTCGGATAGGAGCCTAAAGGTCATTAGAAGTCACCTTTGCAATTTTGGAAACAAAAATAGAAATTTCTGGAAAAGTTCAGCAGGTCTGGCAGCATGTGTTGAGAGAAATCAGAGTTAATGTTTTGTGTCCATTACTATATCAGATTTGTCTAAAATCAGACAGCCCAGCATCTACAGAGAAAGAAACACTGTCAGTGAGCTGGGTCATCATGCCCTTGCTGAGTGTATTTTTGGTGGCAGGGTGAGCATGTAAAATAGGAAAGGAGCCTAGCCACCAGAAATTGGTACCCATGCACCATATATCAATTAATAATCAATGCTCAGTTGAGGTGGTTAAATATTCAGTTGACTCCAATATTAGCCAAACAGCTGATTTTTTTAAACAAATGTTTAAAAGTGCATGAAGGTTTGTGGTACCAACTTTGGAGGGTACCCTTTGGACTTCAGCTCCCCAGCTAATACCCACTTCCATCCTTACTGTTCTGTATTTAATATCCACCACTGCATCCATCCCCAAGGTGGCTAAAACCTTCTTACTTCCAATACTAGGAGAAAGTGAGGACTGCGGATGCTGGAGATCAGAGCTGAAAAATATGTTGCTGGAAAAGCACAGCAGGTCAGACAGCATCCAAGGAGCAGGAGAATCGATGTTTCAGGCATAAGCCCTTCTTCAGGAATTCTCCTGCTCCTTGGATGCTGCCTGACCTGTTGCGCTTTTCCAGCAACACATTTTTCTTACTTCCAATACTCCCTATTGTTTGAGTGTGGAGATTAACTGAGAATTAATCCTGGATTTGTTGCAGTCCCAGCAACCACAGTATGGATTTTAATGCCACTGAGAGGCAGGAGTCCAAATATTCGCTAATATAGCCAATTGATACTCATTATGGCTACAGGGCGTTATATAATTTAACTGAAAGGCCTATATAATCTCCTGAAAATACAACATGGTAAAATGTTATAGCAAATAAGCAAACAGACAGTGAACTGGCAGAAGTAGATTTTCTGCATCTTAAAGTTCTGCTACCCTTTGTTTAGGTTCAACAGACTTTAACTGGGGAGGAAAAATCAAACATGATCTATAAGAGGTGGCCAATTCATTACAGTCAATGTCCGCCCAATGTTCTTTCTCCTACCTTTAATATAAATGCATGATTACTTTCTGGGAGCTAAAAAATATTTTTTATATAAGCCAGGGAAACATTGAGCTTAATTAGATCAGGCTGTGATATCTCTGATGCAATCCCTCACATTTAGCCCGATCCCCCGTGCTGCAGCTTTTTTCCGAATCAAAGCTACCTGCTGCTCTTCCCAGATGATTGCAAGTAGGATAAAAAAAAATCTGAGAAGAAACTCAGCAAACATCTGCTACAGAGCTGCTTGTGAAACACCAGCTTTGCTGCTGGATTCTTTTTTCTGTTAAAATGCTATAAACCTCAAAGTTTACCACAGGAAAAAAATAACTCGCTTGTAAGTCAAACTCAGATCTGTATTTCTTGAACAAATAGTGTCATATTATGTTTCACAGTGCAGAAAACATAACATATCTGATCAGAAGCATGTTGATTATCAGAGCTTAATCCAAATGATACCAAGGATATATAGCACATGCTTAAGCTATACATCCTAACAGATGATATCAGCATTTATGCTCCACATGATCCTCCTGCCAACATTCCTCATTTAAATCTATCATTGTATCCATCCACTCCCTTCTACCTCATACATTTGTCTAGCTTTCCCTTATTAATATTATTCCTCCTGGTTGTGAGTTCCATAGTCTTATCACTCCTGGGTGAAGACCTTTATTCAGAATACCCTATTGGATTTCTTTGCGGCTATCTTGTTTAGGCAGCCTTCAGATATACTCTTCATCGCAAGGAGAAGAAATTCTCTGTATCCACTCTCTGAGAACCTTCTGTAATATTAAATACTTCAAAAATGTTACCTTGTCAATATGTTGTTGAAATGAAAAATCCAGCCTTTTCTACTCAGTCAGGAGCCTGTGAGGAATAATGAGGTTAGTTGCAACTGAAAACAATAAATCAATTTGATCAGTTAGAATATGGAACCAGAGCTGATCACAATCTAAACAAGACAGTGTAGCTTTCTCCCACTATTGAGCAAGTGTGGCGTTGAAGCAAATACACTTTAAGATAAGTGGATAGTTTCTGAAAGTAAAAGTTAACTCTGTTTATGTTAGTGTTTGATCTAAATAGGTAATGTAACAGTAAGCTCCTGGAATAACAGTTCTTTTCAAAACAGTTTTGCCTTTGACAAGGTAGACCAAGGTTTTGTCTTATTTTGGAATTTTACTTTCTCCAAAATTATTTGCAGATGCTAATTTGTAATAACTAGGATGTTCCTTGCTGTAAAGGCACTAGTTGGTTCTATTTGAACGTTTTTAATGTTTTACTTGTGGAATTGATTGGCATTTGGCACGAAAGTTGAAAAAGAATGAAATGTACATTGAGTTTTGTTAATTTTAAATATGTACAGTGAGATGCTACCATCTAAAATTGCACAACAATTTCACTCATGTCAGATATCCCTGTAATAGACAAAACAGAGTGCACACTACTTAATAGAGAATAACCTACAACCATAGGAAAATATGAAGAGAAATGTTAATAAAAGTGTCATTACTGACAAATAGTATTCTGGAGGCAGTTGGTCCAGTCCATACGACCACATCACAGGCTTATTTCTGCTAATCATATTTTTGTGCCCTGGTTCATTATCAATTGCATGTGTTGTGATTCTATATTTCCATATGTCTAAAAAGGAAACACATTTAATGCCTGGAAAACTGTACCTGCTATGATATATGTGCACAGCCAACCTATGAAATTGTGTATTCAAAGTGCTAATCTGGAAAATTCCTGCATCCACTATTTTAATGAGGTGTTAATCCAGGCACTTTGAAATAAGCAGATGTAGGAATGTGTTAACAAATGTGTTAAGCAGTTCTCAATTACTGTGACCAACAATAACTTCATTACTACCACAAACAATAATTTCTTTCTTCATGTATTTGGAAAGGCAAGGACTGATTAGGGATAGTCAACATGGCTTTGTGCGTGGGAAATCATGTCTCACAAACTTGATTGAGTTTTTTGAGGAAGTAACAAAGAGGATTGATGAGGGCAGAGCAGCAGATGTGATCAATATGGATTTCAGTCAGGCGTTCGACAAGGTTACCCATGGGAGATTGATTAGCAAGGTTAGATCTCATGAAATACAGTTTGAATACAGAACTGGCTCAAAGGTAAAAGACAGAGAGTGGTGGTGGAGGATTGTTTTTCAGACTGGAGACCTGTGACCAATGGAGTGCCACAAGGATCAGTGCATTGTCCTCTACTTTTTGACATTTACATAAATGATTTGGATGCGAGCATAAGAGGTACAATTAATAAGTTTGCAGATGATACAAAATTGCACAGCGAAGAGCGTTACCGCAGATTACAACAGGATCCTGACCAGATGGGCCAATGGGCAGAGAAGTGGCAGATGGAGTTTAATTCAGATAAATGTGAGGTGCTGCATTTTGGGAAAGCAAATTTTAGCAGGACATATACACTTAATGGTAAGGTCCTAGGGAATATTGCTGAACAAAGAGACCTTGGAGTACAGGTTCATATCTCCTTGAAAGTGGAGTCACAGGTAGATAGGATAGTGAAGAAGGCATTTGGTATGCATTTCTTTATTGGTCAGAGTATTAAGTACAGGAGTTGGGAGATCATGTTGCAGCTTACAGGACATTGGTTAGGCCACTGTTGGAATATTGCGTGCAATTCTGGTCTCCTTCCTATTGGAAAGATGTTGTGAAACTTGAAAGAGTTCAGAACAGATTTTCAAGGATGTTGCCAGGATTGGAGGATTTGAGCTATAGGGAGAGGTTGAATAGGCTGGGGTTGTATTCCATGGAGTGTTGGAGGCTGAGGGGTGACCTTATAGAGGTTTATAAAATTATGAGGGGCATAGATAGGATAAATAGACAAAGTCTTTTCCCTGGGGTCGGGGAGTCCAGAACTAGAGGGCATAGGTTTAGGGTGAGAGGGGAATGATATAAAAGAGACCTAAGGGGCAACTTTTTCACACAGAGGGTGGTATGTGTATGGAATGAGCTGCCAGAGGAAGTGGTGGAGGCTGGTACAATTGCAACATTTAAGAGGCATTTGGATGGGTAAATGAATAGGTGGGGTGCTGGCAGGTGGGACTAGATTGGGTTGGGATATCTGGTCAGCATGGACAGGTTGGACCGAAGGGTCTGTTTCCATGCTGTACATCTCTATAACTCTATAAGGTTTATAATTAGAAATGGAGGGAATTTAAGACACCCAAACCCGATCTCATACAGCAGGATGAGGAGATGGCAAAAATGCCAATGAATACTCCCTCTTCACACCAACTCTCAAAATGAAGCTACTCTTTTTAACAGGACAACCCTGGAATGCATGGGAGTACCTAGTTCAATTATGGAGGTCAGTCTTTGATGGTCCAAGACAGTTGTGGAAATCCTCTGAGAATTTTTTGCCAAGCAATATCTATCCAGAGGACAATCTGAGACCAGAGGAAAGGTATTTTTCTTTGAATTATTTTGTTTCGTTTTCAGCCACAAGGAGTAGGAGTACTGCTCTAGCCCCAAAAAATAAATCTTGTGTCTCCTGTCCTTGGGGTTTCCCTCCCACTCTTAAAATGGAGTAGAATCTCCTAAATCTCGCATTGGATTACAAACCATTCCTTTGGCACTCCAGTGGTCACTTTTTGTCACCTGAACCTGTGCTTTCACCATCAAATAGATACTGTGCTCTGCCGAGTTCCATAACAAGATTGATTGCAATTGTGTGAATTTAACCTGGCTGTTAAAATCCAGCATCGGAAAGTGTGCCACTGGAAAAGCACAACAGTCAGGCAGCATCCGAAGAGCAGGAGAGTTCACCTTTCAGGCATAAGCCTTTCATCATAAGGGCATCAGCTCTCAGATGCTGCCTGTCCTTCAGTGCTTTTCCAGAGCCAAATTTTCGACTCTGCCTCTCCAGCATCTGCAGTCCCCACTTTTTCCTAACTGTTAAAATCCAGCCTCTGCTCAACATTGGCATTTACACTTATCATTCTCCAGCCATTTCTACGACTATCATGTCCAAATTTGGGTGGGATAATCAAAGAGAATTCTGCCAACTGCCTCATTGCAAGTGATATTGAAGCAGAAATGATACCGTTCTGAAATGCACTTAGGCAAACATTTGAAAGAATATAAAGAGTTATTGGGATATAACTGCAGGAAAACGAGATTCAAGGATATAGCACAAGTTCATTCAGTTAAATCCCTTCCTGCAATGTTTCAATGCATTAAAGCAAAGATGGCATCCAAAGACGGAAGAGGTAACCACAACTAAGAAGGACACTAGAAATTGCAACATCAAATCTCTACACCGGCACCAGACAGGTACAAAAAGTGTTAGAAGGATTTAAAATAAATATGTAAACTTACTTGACTAGAGTTAATGAATATAGAGGTAGATTGTAAATGGCTCTTGCTATAATCCTACCTTACCTTACTGGAAGTGAAATATGATCGACTGACCTTGAAATTATACCTTGAAATCACTTCCTCAACCCCAACTTCGTTCAATCTAATCACAATTGTACCTTCTCACACTGATACACACACCAGCCTCTCAGACCTCTAGCTCTCACCCTACTAACACCAATGGAGGTGTTTTCTTACGAATTATGTGAAAAGTGCTTTAATGCTATCTCTTATCAGTTATTTTGAAATGCATGCTTTACTTTGCATGTACTTTGGATGCAGTGAATTTTGACTCTACAATCACTGACATGAAGATACCACATTCGCTATTATTATTATTAATAATGAATACATTTATAACTATAAAAATGTTAAATTACTGATGACAAGGCAAGATTTGTATGCAGCTATAAACCTAAAGCAGTAACATATATTTTTAATATGAAATTACTTATCCTAATGTAGAAACTGACCTTACTCAAACAAGTATATCAGAAGATTTGCCTCTGGGAAAGCAATTGTAAATCTAAAAGAAAATAATTGCTTAAGCTTTATATCATCGTATACTTACAATAACAATGGAGTCCAAATATTTAACACTAACAGCAAAGATGAGATTAAGTTCCACATTTCTTCATAAATGGCTTTTGTGCAACAGTTTAGAACCAGCTCCCAGGCTTTTATTGCCATTAAAAAGCAGAGGAAAAAAAAGTCAAATTAATGAAAATTTCCAGAGTTTAAAACTTTAATTATGGACTGAATCTTTTTTTTGGCATAGTGAGAGTCAGGTCAAGTTTGGTGGTCTGATGTTTGCTGAGAGGTATAACGGCTTTCTTGTGATACCTTATCAAACTCATTGCAATAATTGGTGTTTGAGCCTTATGATGAGAATTGTGTCTAGTTTCCGTTCCACTTCACCATGCGATGTTCCCAGAGCAATTCATCACTCACCAATGATCCCAAATTAGTTGGCACTGCCACCATTTTTAAAAGGGCATTATGCAGTCTGAAACTGCCTTGCGTGGTTCCTGATATTTGCCCCAAATGCAAACAGAGGGAAATTGGTGTCCCACCCTGTTGGGAGTGTAAAGGATAAGAAAAGTGCACTTGCTCTTTTCCCAAAACCAGCAGTGGATGCCATGACACCAGACCACAACAGCCTGGTCTGAGGTGGCCACCTAGGTTAGTGCAATCTTAGCTGTCTGGAGGAATGCTCAGTGCTGCAGGAAGAAGGCCAATGTTCTTCTCTACCCTGCCAGCATAGATGTCACCATCTTCTGATACTACACAGTCAAACTGTCTACACAACTATCCCCACCTCCCAGCAAGCGTCATGCTCTACCACTGTCACTAATACTTTCAAAGTCTTCCTCACTCACCTATCCCAACTTTTGACACCACTCCCCTGCACACACCCTCTGTGCAGCCTTCTCATTTTCTGGTAATAGCTGTGCTACCCACTTTTCATTATCCGCGATATGTATCTCTCTGTCATGCCAGGAGCAAAACAGCCCACAATAGGCCAGAAGGACTCAGGATGGGTGTTGGTGTGTTGACCGTCATTTGATTCTGCATACCTCAACAGCAGAGGATTTTGACTTTGACCACACTGAGCAGAGTCTGGACTGGTATTGGAAGCTACCTTCGGCTTACAACATTGAGATAGAGAATCAGAAATGATCAGAAATGAATGGTGGAGCAGAGTTAAAGGACCAACTAGCTTACTCCTGTTCCTAGCCTTGTATCTATGTAGACTTTATCTGGACTGAGACCTGCTGACAACTGTGGCAAGCTTCCTGGCTTTGTGCCTGCATTAATAGCACAACAAAATAGTAATAATATGACTGGTATCGCTGACTGAGAAGGCAATACACAAAAAGACCAGACAATGCAAGGCAAGGATGCTGTGAGCATCCAGGTATGCCCAGAGTGAATGAGTTCTATGAAAGTGAGTGAAGAGTCTGGAAATACAGCCTGGTCGAGTGTATGTGCTAGGTGCATATCCCTGTGTGCAACAGTCCTTTCTACAACATTACAGTGATAATTGCTGGTTCAGCCCAAGGTGCGTCATTGAAGTCCAGAAGCATCCTTTGAGGTTTCATAGAGACTGGCACATCTTAGATGCCAATATCCATGGACATTGAGTGTGTGTATAGTGCCCATGGAATGTGTCCGAGATTTTGGTGTCCAGTATCCAACAAGGAGGTCCTTTGGCCCAAGTGCTGAGTTGAACCACCAAGAACATTCTCTAGTTTCCATGTCAACTTTTCCCAGTGATTAGATTGAATGGCAAATTGGGCTGTTAAGACCATTAACAAATAGTAATGTGCATCAATCAGAAAATTGTTGCTGCCTCGTAAGAATTTCATCATGCTACTGGGAAAAGGTGAAGAAGATGCAGCGAGATGATCTTGATATTAAGATGGACTTTCAAACATCTCACCATAGCTCATGTTGCTCAGAGTCTGTTAAGTATCTGCACTATATCTAATAAATCTTCATTTCAATGTTAACTGCTTCTGAGTACAGCTTGTCAACTCCTTCAGCTTGTAAGGTGGGTCCGTGAATTGCTTCACAAACAGGTAAGTGATTGGCAGAGCTGCAAATCTACACAGTTTTAGGAATCCTGCTAATTTTCCATCAAGTGGTTCTTAGCTTATCATGAAATACACATTAGATGCAAATTTGTTTTTCTCCTCTACAGCTTCTCGGAAACCTGTCACTCAACTCTCACAATCTGACAACATCACTGGGGAAATTGATATGTATTTTTCTCAAAACAACCATGTTCTTCCTCCCCTTTCTAGCTCAATACGGTACTACCACCAGCTGCTATTCCTCTGGTAAAATAGGCACATAATTTTTCACTGCTCAGCCAGAAATTGAAGCAAATATTTCTTCACCACAACTATTTTGACTGGGATTTGAACCTTCCCACACATGAATGTCAAGGAAAACAGATCTACTGACAGAAGATGAAGAATTACATGGACCAACTGGACAGCCAAGAGGCAGAGTCCATGTTATTTTTCAACTTTAACATGAATCACAAAACACATCTACCTTTTACTGCTGCAAGCACAACCTGAATTTGTTTCCTATTGAAAAAAAACTTGCATTTATAGTATACTTTTCATAACTGCCAGACATCTCAAAGTGTTTTGCAGCCAATTAAGCAAGTGGTTTAAGTGTAGTCACTGTTCTAATCTACATAACACTGAAGAAAAATTGTGCATTGCAAGTTCCCACAAACAGCAATGTCATGATCTCTTTTTTGAGATGTTGCTGAGGGATTATCATTGGTCAGGACACCAGGTATAAGTTCCCTACTTTTCTATGAAGTAATGCCATGGATACCTTTACAACCACCTCAACGATCAGGTATCCCTTAGTTTAACATCCCATCTCTACCAGTCATGATTTGGAGATGCTGGTGTTGGACTGGGATGTACGAAGTTAAAAACCACACAACACCAGGTTATAGGCTAACAGGTTTAATTGGAAGCACGCTAGCTTTCGAAGCAACACTCCTTCATCAGGTCACATTGGAAGCTAATGTGCTTCCAATTAAACCTGTTGGACTATAACCTGGTGTTATGTGATTTTTAACCTTGTACGTCTCTACCAGAGCAGCACTCCCTCTGTACTGCACTCCCTCTGTACTCCATTGAGTGTCATCTTTATCTTTGCTTGCAGGAATGGGATTTATACCTGGAACCTTCTGACTCAAAAGTGAGTGTGCTTCCAACTGAGACATTGTGGCCTCAATGGAAAAGCATTTCGGGTGAAAATCATAAACAACAGCTGTTCAAAACAGTCTGTTTTTCACCACAACCACATTTCTTCATCACTTGTGAAAAAAAGGAAACAATCTATTGCTATGAGATCATTTTTATTTGCTGCCATTGATCAATGTCACCTCTCATGTTTATCTTTGTTTGAAAAAAGATCAGAATAGAACTGAAAAAGGATCATCAAAATCTAACCACATACTATAGAAAAATGCAACAGATACTAGTAATCTGAAACACAGAAAATATTGGAAACACCTAGCATCTGTGAAGTGAACGGGAAAAGTTTTCCAGTGTGGACCCTACACCCTGTGAAGGATCCACACGAGGAGTCTTTATTCTTTCTTAAGATACTGTCCATTCTGCTGTGCTTTTACAGCATGTTCTGCTTATGTTCCAGATATAATGTAATTTGTGCAAATGTTTAAATGAAGTTTTGGTACAGATTGTGAGTGGACCATATCTGCAAATAGTATTGGCCAGTGGAAATCACTGATATAATGAAATTCGACAGAAAATTAAGCAAATTATATGTATTTCCCGTTTAATTTTTCTCATATTGTACAGATTTGGGTGAGAATTCCTTTGGCCTCAGTGGGTAAAGTCATAAGTTAAATTAGTCCAACCATCAAATTAGTAAACATGTTTTTCAGAACAAAAATAAGGAAAACGTGTACAACTATATTTATAATGTGCTGCACCTAGCAACCAGAGAAATCTTATCCCCAATGTTTTTTAATATTGAGATAAACTAAATTTCATCACTGTTATTGTGTTAGGGCAAACAATTATTTTTCAAATTGATTCTTTGTATTTGCATTGAGGATGAAGACAAAAACTATTTCATTGGAGTAATTTTGAACATTCATAAATTATTCTAAATTCTGGCGAATTTTTGGGTCCCAATGTTCTGTTTTTGTATTGAATAAAATGGTTTTCAATCAGAAAAATGCGCTGTTCTGAGATTTTAGATCTGTTAATATAATAAAGCTACCCATTACTATTGAGACAGATGCATATTCTGGAGCTTTTATTGCATAAAAATTTACAAGGGTTTCCAAAATTCAGGTTATTAGGCTCAAAACAGATTGGCAGGCAAATAAAAAAGGATTAAGATGGAACAATGTAAAGTTCTGGGTTCAAGCAATTCCAATCCAATTTCCCATTCTTAAAAATAAAGTAAATATATTTTGAATCAAAATTATGTATTTCATATATTCAACATGTTGCTAACTAGGGTAAAAGTAGTTGTGCATTTGGAAGGATCACGTCAAGGAAAAATATATAATTTTCAGAAGAAATGCGGTTTCTACCTTTAAAGTGCCAAGTTTCATTCGAGATTTGACATTGCCTTGTAATGACTGATTCGAAGTACAGAGCTGGTGTGAAAAATTGCACGTATTGGTAGATATAAGCTTCATATCTGACAGGAGTCTACAATCTTCACCTTATCCGAATAAATGTTTACTCTCTGGTTTATCGCTTTGTAAACCTGTATGTGAAGAAAATGCCTGATAATGCCGGATTTATTTCTCTGCTATTGCACTTTTCTATATCAGTAATTATGTGAATGTTTCAAATGCGTTATCAGTTATTAAAAATCAAAAACTTTATTAATTTACATGGATTACATCACTTTTTGTTAGCATACTTAGGTGGAGGCTCAGTATGAATAAAAATAACCCTTAGCATTCATTTGTAAACAAATTATTCCAACAATGCATGGGACAATCCTATGTTGAAATGGTGTGGTGCAAAATTCTGACCTAGGTTACTAACAGCCATAGTGACTATCAATAAGCTGTGTGAATAGGTTTAAATCATTGGACCCATTGAGTTTGCTCCACAGTTCAATTAGGTCATGGCTGATCTGATAACCCTCAGCTTCACTTTCCTGCCTTTTCCCCATAACCCACAATTCACTTACTGTTTAAAATGGCTGTCATAGCTTTAAATATACTTATTGACTCAACATCTACTGCTCTCTGTGGTAAAGAATTCCACAGATTCACGGAGTGAAAATCTTTCCTCCTCTCTGTTTTAAATGGACAATCCCTTACTCTGAGATTATGCTTTTTGGTCCTCGATTCTCCCACAAGGGAAAACAACATCTCCATATCTATTCTTGAGAATCTTATAATGGTACACGTCAAATTTCTCCTCATAATAAAATCCTTCAATGCATGGAATCAACTTAATGAAACTTCTTTGACCTTCTCTAGACTGCTGTACTTTTATCCTGTGTAAGGGGACCAAAATTATTCACAGTATTTCAGGTCCTGTCCACTTAGTTCTTTGTAAAGTTTTACCCAAAGCTTCCTGTTTTCAATAAACCATTCCCTTTGAAATAAATGCCAAGAGTTCATTTGCCTTTTCTATTACCCACTGAACTTGAATGCTAGCTTTCTGTGATTCATGTATGAGGACACCCAAATTCCTCTGTAGCTACATTTTTTGTAGTCTAGTATAGTCTAAGGGAGCCAACAGAGCTATGTAATAGTGCCGAGATATACAAGTAAAGTGAAATGAAATCAAATTAATATAAAATTAACAGAAAAAACCTGATATTCAAGAGAAGCCCATTCAGAATGATGTCAGGAGGCAGGAACATTTTCACCAGTCGATATATGATAACACCGTTGTAATAGTTTTATCCATGGCGTATCAGAAAGCATTCAAATATTGAAGGCATTGCTTGATTTAAGATAACCCATTCCATAAAGATTCATGGCACTCTTTATTATGAAATGCTGTTTTTCAATGCATTGTATTTTCTGCTTCTAGCTAATGCAGCAGAGCTTCTGCTTTGCTTTGTGTAGAGTTTTCCCTTCTGCGTACAGGAATGAGAGGACCTTAAAGATGAAAAATCTACTCCTGATGCAAATTTCCCCTAAATAGTGCAGAACAAACTCCCCAAGCAATTAAAACTAGGTTCCATCTGCTCTTTGCAAAGAGAGAATATTATAGAAGCTGGCAAGTTAAGATATTGTTCATATTTCAAAGGGGTTAAATGATTATGATGCATCTCAAGAAATTCTCTACTGTCAGTGGAAAACTAACATTGGTTTATTGACACTGTTTAAGGATACATGCTTTACAAATTTGAGTGAGTTTTTTGAAGAGGTGAGCAAGAAAATCGATGAATGCAGAATGGTAGACAATGTCTACATGGACTTCAGCAAGGTCTTTGACAAGGTTCCACATCTAGACTGATTAGTAAGGTTAGATCACATGGAATTCAGGGACAGCTAGCCAATTGAATACAAAATTGGCCTGATGGTAGGAGACAGAGGGTGATTGTAGAGGGTTGTTGTTCAGACTGGAGGTCTGTGATCAGTGGTGTGCTGCAAGGATCGGTGCTGGGCTCACTGCTTTTTGTCATTTATACAAATGAGTTGGATGAGAATATGGGAGGCATGGTTAGTAAGTTTTCGGATGACATCAAAATTGGTGGTATAATGGACAGTGAAGAAGGTTATCTCAGTGTACAATAAGATGTTGATCAACTGGGCCAGTGGGCTCAGGAATGGCAGAAGGAACTTAATTCAGATAAATGTGAGATTTTGCATTTTGGAAAGACTTACACAGGTAATGGCAGGAGTCTGGGAAATGTTATTGAACAGTGAGACCTCGGGGTGCAGGTACATAGTTCTTTGAGAGTGGCATCACAGGTAGAAAGGATGGTGAAGAATGCATTTGGAACACTTGTCTTCAATGGTCAGAGTACTGAGTATAGGAGTTGGTATGTCATGTAACAGTTGTATAAAGCATTGGTAAGGCAACGTTTGAAATACTATGTACAATTCTGGTTACTCTCCTACAGGAAGAAAGGGCGTAAAAAAAAATTACAAGGAGTTACTGTGACTGGAAGGTTTGAGTTATAAGGAGAGGCCGGATACACTGTGACCTTCTTCCCTGGAGCATCGGAGGATGAGGGATGACCTTATAGAGATCTACAAAATCATGAGGGGCATAGAAAAAGTGCAATGCCAAGACTTTTTTCCCACGGTAGGGGAGTCCAAAAAGAGAGGGCATAGGTTTAAAGTGAGAAGGCAAACATTTAAAAGAGACTTGAGGGATAACTTTTTAGACAGAGGGTGATGCGTATATGGAAAAAGTTGTCACAGAAAGTGGTAGGGGCAGGTGCAATTGCAACATTTAAAAGACATTTGGATGGGTACATGCTTAGGAAAGATATCGACAGATATGAGCCAAACGCAGGCAAAAGTGACTAGTTCAAGAAACCTGTTTGGCATGGACGAGTTGGGCTGAAGGACCTGTTTCCGTGGTGACTGACTCCATGATTCTATGACATATTTCAGACTCAACGTATACTCTAAGCTGCAGATTTTGAAAGTGATGTGTTGGTAATCAGTGTTCTTTTTATTGGTGCTTTTTTTACTTGTAATAGTCATCAGCTCCTCTGATCTATTTATTTCTAATAGCTCTGGCTAAAGCTACATATTCAATCAATGAAACTATCAAGCATGACTCAAAAGCAATGAAGTCAAAAGTGTTTTACAGCAGTGCACATTCAAAATATGGCAACAACATGAACCCATTAGTAGATATTTAGCAATCCAACATAATCAAACAACTAGTGATGCTCACAGGCTACATACAATATCATTAAAAGACAGTCATAATTAGATCAATATAAAAAGGAAAATAGTCTTAACAAAAAAAAGCCATTAGCCCACCAACCATGATATGTTTGAGATACTTATGTACATGTTTACTTCATGGCACTTTTGCAACTCATGATTTATGTCATATTAACATATGTCACTATTTATGTAATGCAATTTATATAAAAGAAAACACCAGTCAATTTGCAAGTGACAGATCTTTTTATATGATTCACCTCCCCATCCCTCAATAGTTGTCAATGTTTTGTGAATTAATATCAATACAAAGAATATTCCTACACATGTTGTTATCTGTTAAGAGAACCCATGGACTTAGTCGACTGCTGGTAACTGATAACCAAGAACCTGATTCCAAATATTGGTGCTTCTTTGCCTATGTGCTATAAGGTGTATCATTCTTAATTCTCAGGACAGGGAAAATCTGTCCTCATGCAAAATGGACACATCAATCAAATAGGTTATGTAAAAGCTTTCAGAATCAGATATTTGATTACTATGTTTAACTTACAAATCTAAAATAAGAACTTAAACTTGACAATTAAATAATCATGTAAGGAATAGCAGCAGCATGACCCCTCAAGTCAATAAGATCATGTCTGATCTTTTACATCAAGTTCTTGCTGCTTACTTTTTGTGCTCCTTCTCTGCAGCTTCAACATTGTATTTCTCACTCTCTTCTATCACTTTATGAACTTCTTATGCCTGTACTGCATGCAAAAGAAAACTTTTCACTGTACGTAGGTACATGTGACAATAATAAATCAAATCAAATCAGAAGTATCCCTTCATTTCATTAATGCTCAAAAAGAGTGTCTATCTGTCTTGACTTGACTCAATGCCTGAGCAGTCACAGCCCTCTGGGGTAGAACAGTATGAGACTTTACAATCTTCTCCTCATCTTAGTCTGTAGAGGTCATCACTTACCCTGAGACAGTAAGGCATGGTTTTATATTTTCTAGCTGGCAACACAGACTCTCAGCATCTACTTTGGCAAGCCTCATAAATACCACCTTTCATTCTTCTAACCACCAAAACATATAGCTCCATTTTACTCACTCTCTTACACAAGAATCAACATTTTTTTGCATTTCCTGGAAGACAAGTTTATCCTTCCACTGGTAAAGAGGCCAAAATTTTACAAATTACTCCAGATGTAATCTCACCATTGTCTTTTATAATTCGTTACTCGTTTAGAATACAGACATAGGATCTCTACAGTGCAGAAAGACTGCACTGTCTCTCTGAAGAGCATCCCTCAAACCCACCTCCCACTTCACTCCTGTAACCCCGCATAGATATTTAATGTGCCCAGCTCACCTAACCTGTTTATCCTTGGAAACCAAAGGGCAATTTATTTTTAGCATAGCTAATCCACCTAGCCTGCACATCCCTGGACACTATGGGCAATCTGGCAAGGTCAATCCACCTAAACTACACATCTTTGGACTGTGGGAGGAAATTGGAGCACAAGCTTTACAAATGTGGAACAGTGACTCTTGAAGACTGCAAATAATACTGGTAGCACAGGGGTCCATGAATCTTAATGGCCTGTTGTCCAGGATTGCTGCCTGCAATACTCTTCTTGCCAACAGAAGAGAATAGCATTTATACATAGTTAAAATTGCATAACACCAGGTTATAGTCCAACAGGTTTATTTGGAAGCACTAACTTTTGGAGTGCGGCTCCTTTATCAGGTGTTTATGAATGCTAGTGCTTCCAAATAAACCTATTGGACTATAACCTGGTGTTGTGTGATTTTTAACTTTGTCCACCCCAGTCTAACACTGGCACCTCCAAATCATGCCAATTTATATATAGACAGCCCCCTGTTGGAGACCATCATCAACCTTTTTAGAGCTTTTTAATTGACTGAATTTAAACTCCACCAACTGCCATACTGGGATTTGAATCATGCTGCAACTGCATTAGCAGGGCCTCTGGATTTCTAACCCAGTAATATTCCCACCATTACCCCTTCAAGTCCCCTTTTATGCGATCAAGATATTCATTCAATCAATATTCTCCCTATGTCTATTCTTAACTTTACCAATTAGCATAATATTGACAGCAATTGCCTGAATGTTGCTCCACTTGCTCCATTGAGTCTAACCCTTTTATACAGACTTTACCACTAAACAATCTTATCACTTGTTGAGACTGACCCTTAGCACACCGCAACATTTAAGCAGCTGTTTCTGTGAAAGTCACAACAGAGGCTGATGGACATCCTGTAAACACTGGCCTCAAAAGCTTTACTGTTAATCTTTACTAATTGTATTCAGCACTTGTTGGACTACTGTGATAAATCACCTGTTTGCAAATTGCTTTGACATCAGGGTAGTATACAGTTACAATCTATCAGGCACAGGTTACAGTCCAGGCTCTGATAGGTGCCTGAGCTTTGTAGAATTGCCACAAAATTCACAAAACTCAATGCTTTTAGTGGGAAGGGGGTCATTTTGATCTTTCTTGCTGGCTGTAAAATATATAATAGCAAATCAGCAGCCCATTGTACGCCCAGCTCAATTTTCATCCTGATTGATTTTGCACCTCCTAGTGGCCAACTTGTGTGCTGCAGCATCACTCAGAGAACAATAAGATCAAAAGTCCATAGTTCTTCCAATGCATTCCTGCAGCAAGGCTGGTGGGAGTCTTTTGGAAGATGCAGAAATCCAAATATTCAAAACGCAATAAGGATTTTATGAAGCCTGCTTTGAACAGAGACTCTTAAAAAGCCAGTAAAGCAATGTAGGGGACCCCACCAGGGATTGGAACTCAAAAGATTTCACATTCCCTTGTCTATAGCTCTCAGAAGGAACTTCATACTTGCCACAAGGTCTCTATCTAGCAGTAGTAGAAACTCAGACTGGTGCCACTGCTTACATATGTCACTCCATAGGGACAAACCAACCTGTGGAAATAATTGAAAATCACACCCCTGACAAAGAGACCTATAGGGGGTACATCAACATTCCAGGCACTTTGCTCTGGAGATGTCGCATTGTACTGTAAATTGCAGCTTCTGGGAGTTGACAGATCTCCTGTCTGCATTTTGAGGGATGCAGATACTTCCCATTCAAATACTAATAAAAGAATGTCCCTTTCACCTCACAAAGTTGGCAGGATTGGCAGTGGAAGTCACAGGGTGGTGAATGACAGAGCTTGTGGTTGAGTGTACAGCCCCATCAATAGTCATCTCCTGATTTCTGGAAAGATTTTTGAAGGAATGAGGACTAAAAATAGACACAGACGTTTAGTAAGTTCTGTGTCTGGTTTCAGCCAGGAATCATGTTACACTTCTGGCTGAAAATTGACCTTTGCTATTCAAATTTTTCCCAGTTTTGTTTGTAAGTTAAGCCAAATGTTCTTCCTTGGACAATCACAATATCAAATGATTAAATCAAGAGCCAGTGTGTTTGACCTGCAATGCAACCATGACTCCACCAGCTTGAAAGGTATGAAATTCAGTCCACATGTGGCAGATTGTTTCTGCTGTTTTACACCCAAAACTGTGTTCTTGCCATAATGATTGTTTGAAACAGGATATAAGGAGAGTGGATAACTACTGATAGAATACTTTGACCTTAGAAATGCCTCTGACAAGTGGCACCAGCCCATAGATAAACTGAGATTTTACTGAACCGACTGAGCAAAACTACCATGAATTCACTGGGACATTTCAAATCTCTCAGCCTATTTTTAGTTTCTGAGCACCAGTCATTAATTACAAAACTGAAAATGCCAAACCTTAGCACTTTTCACATTTGCAGGATGCATTAGATTCTAGCCTAGACGAAGAGTTACTTTTGAAAAACAGATCTGTTGTAGCTTTGAAGTTGTTTTGTCAGCAAACAACTCCTATTTTGCACACAATAAGGTCCCATGAACAGTGTATGACATAACTGACATGTAAATCTCAATGCTGTTCGTGGGAGGACAAATATTAGGCAGGACTCAGAAAACACTCAGTATCCCTCTCTAAAAATTGCCTCGGGAACTGTCGCTCAACTTGAACATTAATTCAGTCACATTTAAAAGAACACGACAATGGCAAATAGGTTCACTAGCCTTATTCCTGTGACATTGGCTGGATGTGGGTATCAGACACTGCCCTAGAAACAGCACATCAACTGGAGGGCAAAAGCAATTTTATCCAGTTAGGCAGCAAGCTGAAGGCCAATACTGAGTCCGGACATCATTGTCATTCCCTTGAAACAAGGATGACATCCATTAGGCTTCATTATGTATCCTCAGGTGACTCAGCGGGTGAATTCTGGAGCCACAGATCTTTGAGTACAGAGGACAAGAGTCACCTTGGAGGTAGGAGTGTGATAGTAGGGCTGGGGTAATGAGTTCCCAAGCTTGCGTTCAGCACCCACCACTTCCACTATTGTCGCTTTTCTGCAGCAGAAACTCCCAGCAGTGTTGCACTTTGGGAAGGCTGCAGAAAGACACTGTCCATTGGATGGTTGGCTTGTAGCAAGTTCCTCCCATATACTGATGTCAATTCATTCAATTTTGAGGACATCAATGTCCTTATATGTTTTCTTTGTCCTCTTTGAGAATTAGAGACATCCTTACTTTATGAAAAGAAGGTCTGCTTAAGAAATTTATTATTTTGTGCTGAGTGAAGCTAAACTTGCATGACCACTATTGTGATGCTAAAGAATGTTGGAGTTTGGCTTTCCATTTAACCTTGAATATTCCATGTAGACTAAGACCCATAGCCTATTATGGAGATCTCTGCTGTCAAAAACACAGTTGCATAACTTTTGGAAGGCCATATTGGCACAGCTGATTCTATGCTGGATCCCCTCTTTAACGGTGAACTTACAGAAAGGTAGCATAGAGTCAAAGAGACAGATCCTTTGGCCCAAACTGGTCAATGCTGACCAAAATGTCCATCAAAGCTAACCCCATTTACCTTCACTTGGCCCAAATTCTTCTAAACCTTTCCTATTCATGTATTTGTCCAAATGCCTTTAAATGTTGTTAATGTACTCGCCTCAACCACTTCTGCTGGCAGTTCATTCCAAATGTGTACCACACACTATGTAAAAAGATTGCCCCTCAGGTTCTCTTTTATTCTTTACCCTCTAACCTTATACTGATGCCCTCTTGTCCATGATTCCCCAATCCTGGAAAAAAAGAGTGCATTCACCCTAACCATGCCTCTCATGATCTTATCTACTTGTATAAGATCCTCCCTCAGTCTCCTATGCTCAAACTTGTCCAACCTCTCCCTAAATCTCAGACAGTTGAGTCCTGGCAACATCTTTGTAAATTTCTTCTGCGCTATTTTCAGTTTAATAACATACTCCGTATCGCAAGGTGGCCAAAACTGAAAAAAAAAGCACTCCAAGTGTGGCCTCCCCAGTGTCCTGTACAACTGCAACATAACATCCCATCTTCTACACTCAATGCCCTGACGGATGAAAGCGAGTGTGCCAAAAACCTTTTTCACTGCCCTGTCTACCTGTCACTCCACTTTCAGAGAACCGTGCACCTGAACTCCAAGATCCCTCTGCTCCATTACACTCCTTAAGGTCCTATCATTCACCACAAAACTTCTACCTTGATTTGACTTTCAAAATGCAAGACCACACACTTACCTATATTAAACTCCATGGCCCACTTCCCCAGTTGATCAAGGTCCTACTGCAATTTCTGATAACCTTCCTCAATGTCCACAATACCTCCTATTTTAGTGTCATCTGCAAACTTACTAGTCATGCTTTATGCATTCGCATCCAAATTATTGATATAGACAACAAACAGCAATGGACCCAGGACCAACCCATTGAAGCATTCCACTCGTCACAGGCCTCCAGTCTGACAAGTATCCTTCTACTATTACCCTCTATTTTCCACCATGAAACCAACTGTGTATCAGCTGAGATAACAACATTTCCCAACAACTTTGAAAGTCTCCTCATCCATAACAATATGTGGACGTATACACATTTATGTGGGAGACAGCTTGTGGAGGCTTTTGGTCTTACTGATGTTAAGTGGAAGACCAACCCTTTTGACAGGAAGGGGAGTGTGGTAGGGAACACAATGGAGCAGCAATGGCAGGAGTTTGACAAAGCCTACAATGTGGTGAAGATTAGCGGGAAGCCAGAGGATTGGGAATGCTTTAAAAACCAGCAAAGGATAACTTAAAAAAAGATGTGGGGGGAAGGTGAGGAGATGAAATTTCATAGTAAACTAACTAGTAATATAATGGGAGATATCTAAAAATAACATTGGACCACTGGAAAATGAAGGTGGAGAAGCAGTAATGAGGAACAAAGAAATGTTGGAGGAACAGAATCAGTTGCACCAGTTTTCACAGTGGTAGACACCCACAACATACCAGAACTTCAAGAGAATCATGGGGCAGAAGTGAATATAATGGCCATCGCTAAGGAGAAGGTGTGAGGAAACTGAAAGGTCTAAAAGTGGATAAATCACCCAGACAAGGTGGACTGCAGTCCAGAATTCTAAAGGAGACTGTAGAAGCATTGGTAGTGATATTTCAAGAATCACTGTCCCAGAGGACTGGATGGCTAATGTGTAACACCTCTCTTTAAGAATGGCAGGAGGCAGAAAACAGGAAACTATAGACTAGTTAGCCTGGGTTTGGTCATTGGTTAGATTTTAGTCCATTGTTAAAGGTGAGATTGAGAAATAGCTGGAAATGCACTGTAAAATAGGGCCTAGTTCAGCATGGCTGCCTCAAGGGGAGGTCATACCTGACAAATCTATCCGAATTCTTTGAGGAAGTACCATGCAAGTTAGACAAAGGTTAGCAAGTGAACGGGATTGTTTGGATTCCCAGAAGGCCTTTGACAAAATGTAGTACAAGAAATTTTGAGAGGAACCCATGGCGTTAGGGGCACCTTTATGGCATGGATAGATTGGCTGACTGGCAGAAGGCAGAGAGTGGGGATAAAAGGCCTTAATCACGATGGCATCTGGTGACCAGTGGAATTCTGCAGGGGTCCATGTTGGAACCATAACTATTCACATTATAGATTAATGATCTGGACAAAGGAACTGAAGGCACTGTTCCTTCATTTACAGATGACACAGGCAGTGTTGAAGAAGTGGGGAGGCTGGAGAAGAACTTAGACAGGCTAGAAGAGCGGGAAAAGAAGTGGCACATAGAATACAATGTGGAAAAGTGTAAGGTTATGTACTTTGGTAGAAAGACTATTTTCTCAACAGGGAAAGGCTTTAGAAATCTGAAGAGCAATGGGACTTGGGAGTCCTAGTTCAGGATTCTTTTAAGATTAACATGCAGATTCAATCAACAGTTAGGAAGACAAATACAATGTTAGCATTCATTTCAAGAGGACTTGAATTCAAGAGCAGAGATGTACTGCTAAGGCTGTATAAGGTTCTGGTCAGATCGCATTTGAACTATTGTGAGCAGGTTTGGGTTATGTATCTGAGGAATGATGTGCTGGCACTAGGGGGGTGAGGATTTGTAGCTCACATTGAGGTTTTGGATGTAGGTTTGCTCGCTGAGCTGGAAGGTTCATTTTCAGATATTTTGTCAACATACTAGGTAACATTTTCAGTGAGACTCTGAATGAAGCACTGGTGGTGTACACGCTTTCTATTTATATGTTTGAGTTTCCTAGAGTTGATGTCATTTCATGTGGCAACGTAATTTCCTATGGTTATGTCATTTCCTGTTCTTTTTCTCAAGGGGTGGTAAATGAGATCCAAATATGTTTGTTGATAGAGTTCCGGTTGGAATGCCATGCTTCTAAGAATTCTTGTGCATGTCTCTGTTTGGCTTGTCCTTGGATGGGTGTATTGTCCTAGTTAAAGTGGTGTTCTTTCTCATCCGTATGTAAGAATACTAGTGGCTGGTAGGTGGGTGGAGAGTGGATCATGTTGTTTTGTGGCTAGTTGATGTTTATGTATCCTGGTGGCTAGTTTTCTGCCTGTTTGTCCAATGTAGTTTACAGTTCTTGCAAGGTATTTTGTAAACGACATTAGTTGTGTCTGTATAGGGTCTTTCAAGTTCATTAGCTGCTACTTTAGTGTGTTGGTGGGTTTGTGGGCTACCATGATGCCAAGGGGTCTGAGTAGTCTGGCAGTCACTTCTGAGGTGTCTTTGATGTAGGGGAGAGTGGCTAGGGTTTCTGGACATCTTTTGTCTGCTTGTTTGGATTTGTTGCTGAGATATCAGTGGACAGTATTCATTGGCTACCTGTTCGTTTTGAATACACTGTATACACTGCACATCTCAGCTCCAGGACATCTCTGCATGAGTTATTAAAGGTATTATCTTTGGCCCGAAAATCTTCAGCTCTTCACAATGGCCTACCCTCCATCAAAACACCAGAATTGAGGATGATTGCACAATGTTCAGCATAATTTATGAGTCCTCAGATTCTGAAGCAGTCCATGTCCAAATGCAGCAAGACTTGGAAATATTCAGACATGGACTAAGAAATGACAAGTAATATTCATGCCACACAAATGCCAGACAATGACCTTCGCCAATAAAAGACAAATCTAACTCTCACTCCTTGATATTCTATGGTGTTACCATTACTGGCTCCAACACTATCAATGTCCTGGGGGTTACCATTGACCAGAAACTGAATTGGACGCATCACATAAACACAGTGGCTACAACAGCAGATCAGAAGCTAGGAATTCTGCAGTAAGTAACTCAACTCCTTAACTCCCCTAAAACCTGTCCATCATCTACAGGACACACGTCATGAGTGTGATGGAATACTCCCCACTTCCTTGGATCGTTGCAGCTCCGACAACACTCAAGATGCTTGACACTCAGGAGAATGCAGCAGCTTGATTAGCTCCAAATCCACAAACATCCACTCCTTCCATCACCTACAAGACCCACTGCAGAAATTCAGCCAAGATCCTTAGACAGCATCTTCCACATCCACAACCCCCACCATCTAGAAACACAAGGGCAGCACCACCTTCAGATTCCACTCCAAGCTACTCACTATCCTGGAAAATGTCACCATTCCTTCAATGCCAAAACCTTGAACCTCCCTTCCTAATGGTACTTTGGGTCTACCTAGAGCACACTGACTGCTTGGTTCAAGATGGCTGCTCACCACCACTTTCTCAAGTGCAGTTGGGGATGGGCAATAAATGCTAATCCTACCAGTGATGCCCTTGTCCCACAACTGAATTAAATAAAAACACTGTTTTTTTCAATGTTCCTTGGACCAGGTTCTGTCTCAGAAGGTTAACCCATCAACAGTTCTCTTGGCATGTCTTCCAGAGCAGAGGACCAATCTGCTCTCTCCTGGCAGCAGGAGTGTGTTGTTTAAGAACTATGTTCTTTGTACCTCTTCTTGCTATTATTGTGCCCTGTGAGGTAATGCATAATTTTGATTTTTTATTGATCTTTGGTTATATTACTGTCTTGTTTAAAGTTATCACCTGGTGTACTTTCTCTAAATCCTTTCTTCTAGTCCATGCTTGAACAAACACAAGTCATTGGCCAAGGTGTTTTCTCTAATTCATTAAAATGATGGAATGTGTGAGAAGTTTTATGATCACACAAAAAATTGTTCTTCGCTGCTCAAATACAGTTTCAGACTTTTAGCAAAAATCTGTGGCTTGATAAATATTTTCCCATTTTGCCTGGGTCTTCATGGCCATAAAAGTTCTTTGGTTAGGGTACCAATTCTTCTTCGATGCACATTCTACAACCATGAGATAAACCCAGCACACAGGACCTCACCATAAACATTCATTAGGATGAAAAATATAAAAGTATGGTGTGTATTAGCTTACACTAAGCTTAAGAAAACTATCCTCAATCAGACACCAGTGAATTTCATAAAGGGTTCATGGGATCCCTGACAGGAACTGGATGTTCCTATCTCGTGCATTACCAGAGTGAACTGTGTGCACACCTGATATTTTGATCTCAACAGGGCATGTTATTCACTGTTCAATTACATTTTTAGCTCAATCCCTCTCAAAATACAGCATCCTGCTGAAGTAACATCCACTAATGAAACTCTCATCCATTTCTTTGTTACATCTGGATTCAATTAATCTAATACTCTCTTGAGCAGTCTCCCACGTTGCACCCTCTTGAGCTTATCCAAAACACAGCTGCCAGTATCCTAATCTGCACCAAATCCCATTTACTGTTACCTTGACGATCATTGCTGTGAGTGTCCTTATACTAAATCCTGTTAATCTATAACCCTTGCTGACCTAGTTTGTCAATCAGTCTGGCACCATCTCATTTTAAAATCCTCATCCTTGTTTTCCAATTTTCCATGGTATCTGCTTGTTTGGATTTGTTGCTGAATGAATCTGTCTTTTGAATGACTCCAGAATTTTCCATGGTATCACCCCTCTCTATTTCTATATTTTCTCTTCCAGTTCTACAAGCCTCTGAGATCTCTGCATTCCTCCAAGTCTGCTTTCTTGTCCATCCTCAGTTTTAATTGTAGTACCATTGACAACCATGACATTAGGCACTTATAGCTCTGTAATTTCCTTGCTGAATCTCTCTACTTCTCCAACTCGCTTTTCTTCTTTCAGATTCTTAAAATCTTTTAAAATCATAAGGTGAGAGGCATGAGGCTCAGTGGTTAGCACTGCCTCACAACCCCAGTGACCTAGGTTTGATTCTACCCTCGGGCAACTGTGTGTGGAGTTTGCACATTCCCTGCGTCTGCGTGCGTTTCCTCCAGCTGCTCTGGTTTCCTCCCACAGTCCAAAGATGTGTAGATTAAGTGGATTGGCCATGGGAAATTGCCCAGGAATGTGCAGGCTAAGTGGATTAGCCACAGGAAATGCAGGATTACAGGGACAGAATGGGGAGGGGTGGATCTGGATGGGATGCTCTTTGGAGTGTCAGTGTATACTCGATGGGCTGAATGGCCTGCTTCCACACTTTAGTGATTCTATGAAAGAGCAGATGTAGGACATTCAGTCTGCTCTGCCATTCAATGTGATCATGGCTGATCTGATAATCTTCAGTTCCACTTTCTTGCCTTTTTCCCATAAGCCCTGATTCCCTTACTGATTAAAAATCTGTCTTTCTCACCCTCAAATATATCTAATGACCCAGCCTCTCAAGGCATTTGTGGTTAAGAATTCCAGAGATTCATTACCCTCTGAGAGAACAAATTTTCCTTTATCTCTGTCTTAAATGGGTGATCTCTTATTCTAAAATTATGCTTTCTGATCCTAGGTTCTCCCACAAGAGAAAACAATCTTTTCATATCTAAAGCTTAAAGGCTTACCCTTGTTCATCAAGAATTTAGCCACTTGTCTTAATTTTTCAGTGTTTTACTGTATTAAATGTGTTGTAGAAATACAAATGGAATTAACTTATTTTGGATTGTAACATAGGACCTTGTGATGTAGAGGTGAATGTTTTAAAACTGAGCCAAGCTGATAGCTTTTAGTCCATAGATAAGGTTAAGCAATGGCACGTTGAACTGCCAAAATTATACAAGTGAACTTGGACAAAAATTGGTGCTAGATAAATTCAGAACTGATTGCCAGGTGCAGTTTTTCAAGCAAAGAGTTGAATAGCTGTCCAGCTCAGGCAGTCCAAAAAAGATTCTGGAGTCATTCAAAAGACAGGCACTATGGTGACAGGCTATAGATTTCTATGGAAGGATGAGCAAGTTGATTAAGCTCCTTTATCTGAGCATAACTTTGAAATCTTGATCATGTTGCTCCCAAGCAGCCCTGATGTAATTTTTCAACAGAAACAGTGGGCAGAATCCTCTCAGTTCTATGTGCACTCAGCCAAGATGTTCAGTGAAGCCCATTATAACATTGGCATCTCATTGCCAGCGACCCCTCTAATTTTTTTCTTCTGCATGGATCTCCAAGGTCCATATGTGGCATTGACCTTTGGAATCAGGTGTCAATACCACATGCAGCTGAGAGAGAACTGTGCGCACTACACCTTGTAAGCCTTTTCTTCAGCAATATTGTGAGATTCTCATTGTGAAGCAGTGAGTTCCAAACTGAAGCTCGATATTGCTTGTTAAACGTTTTGGTGACAGACCAATTTGCCACAGTTTGCAATCTTACCAAACTTGCTGTACAAATTAGCTATTGGGAAAATTCAACATGGAAACCAAAGCGGATTCACCTTGTCTCTTGCTCTAAAAGATCTCTGTGTTGAGCAATGAGGCACCAACATCTCATTCACACTCCTGGGCACCAGCCACACATGTGCATAGACATTGGCATATAAGACATACCAGCCTCTATGAACCTTCATGGCATATTTCCAATCCACTTAAAGGATGCTTCTGCACTTCAATGCTATACTTTGTACTGCATCAGCCACTCTCATAGCGATGCTGCAGTTAGGAATCTGTATGCTCCGGATCACACAACCCTGCCCAGGCGGCATCTATAAGCTCTTTGCTCACTGTCACACCATTCATTCATTTTGAGCCTGCCTGGATGTTCACAACGTCCTTACTTTCCATAGCTTTGCTTTGCTTTTCTTGCACATTGCCCATTCATCCATAGATAACTGGTTCACGTTACTGCTGTTATCGCCATGCATTTTAGCGCAGAACAAAACCCAGGAAACTTATCACAGCTATTTGCAGGCCTCAGTCCAGTAAAGAGGAATAACTTTCGCTCAGAGGATCCTAACACAGTAAGTCCATGGCAGCCTTTGATACCAGTCTGGGTCCTGCTCTGTGCAGTCAACTTTAGATTTCTGATCTCATGAGGGTTGAGCAATGGAAGGACAGTCAGTACACCACCTGTCCTGAGGCATTCTGTCCTGTTGTGGGACTTTTTGCTTCTAAATTGATAGAGAGAAGACGAATGTGGGTACCACGGCTATTACTGTTGGGAGGTTGCTAGGTGAGCAAGTAGGCAGCACAGAACACATGCAGGATGAGTGGTGTCACAGGTTAGGGTGAGTGGGATCGATGTTACATGCATTTCAGAGAGTGATAGAGGGTAAGCCTTGGTGAGAGATGGGTACAGTAGTGGAGTTAGAGGAGTGTGAGGCATCAAAGACAAATGTGACACTTACATTGGCAAAATGGAGAACCACCATCAATATATTGCTGGGCATTCCTCCAGATGGTTGAGACTGGGTGGCAAATTCAGAGCCAGCTGGCATTGTCTGGTGTCGTGGCCTTCTCTGCTGGTCTTGGGAGAGGATAAATTGCACTACCTCACCTTGTCCAGCAGGAGCTCTGGAATGTTCTTGTGAAGCAGGGTGCCAATTTCCTCCTGTCTGCCATGTCCAGAGCAAATGTCAGGAACCATGAAGGGCAGCTCCAGATTGGTGGTGCTTGCCTGTCTGTAGAACCATCCTTTTAAGTATGGCATCAGAGCCAGGGATGCTAATCAATTCTCTGCTGAATGGTAAGTTGCTATGGGAATGGTGTGCGATGTAATGGAGTGGAAATCAGATGTAATACTGACCGTGAGGGCTGAAATGGCAATTGATGAGCAAGCTTGCTAAGATGGGGTGAGAAAACTTGCCAAGTCTCACTGCGGTAATCATTCCAACCAGACTGAGTGACATTCGCAACTTGCCACAAAACCATAAGATTCAGCCGCGCTTCTTTCTTAATGTCCTTAAACTTCCCCAGAAAAATGTTGCCATTTAAAATAGATTTCCACCCTGTTCTGGAGTTGAAATCTCTGGGATGTTTTTATATGGGTCATTTCCTGCTCTTTGTGTTCATCAAGAATAGTTTATTGTACGTTCATCTGCCGCAGTTTTCTGCCAAAACATAATTTGATCCTTTGATGGAATTTTTAGTGTAACTGTGGTTGTTGACATGGGTCACGGCAGTTTCTGAGCATTTTTTTTAATAAAGGGGAAAAAGGAACTCATGTATTTAGCAACTTATCATCACTCTCAGAAACATTTCAAAGTGATTTAAACACTGTGAATTACTTTGGCAGCCCAATGAGTATTCATAAGCCAGGGAATCCTCAGGAAATCCACAGAATGAAGCTGAGGTAGATCGCCAGACCACAAAACTTCTAACAATCATATGTTTAGATTATATTTGTACTGTTTCTGGCAAACTATTTATGTTGCTAAATATGAACAAATACAATAAGGATAAACTTGCCCAGTTATTTTCATGGACTCCAGTTGTTATTCCAATTACAATCCAGGACAGTGCTCAGAAATGTCTAGGAATTGGTCAAACCTGACAAATTGAGTATTCATCAAATTTGAGATTTCCCGTTTGTTTAACTCCTTCTAAGGACGCCGACAAATAGAGAACCTGTCATAAACTTGGAGATCAATCCGTCAAATGGGATAAATCTGCCAACCTCTGTATGCATACAAATAGGACCCAGTAACATAAGGGATCCCAAGAAGGCAGCAAATTGAACACCAAAGATGGTCAACTGAGAACCAAACCCGATATTATCCTTCTGACACAGGGAGAAAGGTGCTGGTGGAAAGGTTGTCATCATTTGGCATCTAGAGCTTTGCATGATCCAGCCAGAAATCCTTCGGCCCTTCATTTGTTTTTTATTCACTCATGAGATTTCATTGTCACTGCCAAGCATTGGTTCCCATTTGTAATTGCACTTGAGAAAGTGATTGTGGTGTGAGATAAGCAGTAACTTGAGTTGCATTTGAGGTAGTGTTATGAAGTTGAAGGCGAGTAATGTATCTTTAAGAGAGAGTGAAAGCTGGCAAGCACCTGCTATGTCACAGAGTGCGCTGGAAAATTGAAAGATGTAACACTTTGGCTGTAACCTAGATACCAGTTTTTATAGCAGTTCAAATTTGACCAATTAGTTTGAATTATGCCCCACGATACCAAAACTCAATTGAATTTGAATTTTACTGTTTTGACAACATCGAACCAATGAACAATCTGATGTTTGGGGTATAAAAATCAGGCATTTTGGACAGTTAGCCAGAAAGTGCACATTTGCCTTTTGAAAGACTGCTATTCACCACACTCTTTGTCAAAGGTACCTTTTTCGTATGAAACTTCTTTGCAGAAGAAGACTAAAGACAACCCAGGGAGACCTACAAACAGAGGAAGATCGACACTGGAGACGACAGCCACAATCTGGTTTTGAAAATCGAGTTGCTGTAAATTTAATAGGGACATTATTGGATCAGTATATTGTTATAGAGTGGGAGGTAGATAACAAATCTTTAAGAGAAAGAAGGTTTAGAGTTATAAATAGCTGTTGTTAAATGTTTACTTTGGAGTTAAAGAATAAAATTGATTTTTTTGGTTAAATTGTGGAATTTGGGAAATTCTCAGTCATTCACACTTTAACAGATTATGAGATGGGGTAAGCTTTTCTGTGTGTTTGGATTAATTAGCAGAAGAGTTTACTGTTGTGTCAGAACATTAGTACGAGCACCCACTCATCCTGCACAAATGCCGTGACCAGTAATTCACAGACCTCTGTTGTCACTACATTTCTGATACAAGTTTGGTAATGATGCAACAGTATAACTATGATATCCTTTCCTATCTTAAATTATTCTCTTTCAAACTTTACTATCTCCACCATCACTCTGCCCCACCATGCTCCTGAATGGTTTATTGTATACTTGCATATCTTTGTTAACTCCTGGATCAATTTTG
This sequence comes from Hemiscyllium ocellatum, assembly GCF_020745735.1. Classification (NCBI taxonomy): domain Eukaryota; kingdom Metazoa; phylum Chordata; class Chondrichthyes; order Orectolobiformes; family Hemiscylliidae; genus Hemiscyllium; species Hemiscyllium ocellatum. The sequence goes on along the minus strand of NC_083434.1, from coordinate 30,733,406 downwards.
CAAAGTTCTCCTTGCCAGCAAGCTCCAATTTGTCTGAAGTCCCACTTTTCCACACTAACGCAATCCCAAAACACAGAGTTTGAGCTGTTTTGCCTCCAATCTCAGAAACTTCCCTTTGGTCCTCACTGTTTTGCTTCTTTTACTCCACTTTGAACAGATTCCTCAAAACTTGCATTTTTGACCAAATCTTGTACAATTTTCCTGATTATTGTCTTCCTCCTGCTTGCTTCCCATTTTATCTTGGTGGAGTATAAAGGGATGTTCTATGATGTCAGAGGGGCTACAAATTATTACTTCCTCCACTGCCATCACTGGATTGGCCTCAATTTGGATTTGTAATGTTGGTTGTGACTTTGAACAATATATATTCTGGCAGAATTCTTAATTAAATGTTCTACCAGCATTTAGATATTTTTACATGCATGTGTAATAATCTGTTCACTCCCTAATGCAATTATTTATTAGCATTGAAATCCTCTGATGCAAAATTACTTTTAGGCAACAAAATGTCTGGTATAACAGACCCTCAAGTTTGTATCCTGTGTGTGAATACTTGAGCTACTATTTTGCTTCTTTAGCCTTCCATTTCAGGTAGCTGCTTGCCCCATCCACTCCCTCAACCACTGACACTCAGTTGCAGCAGTGAATACTATCTACAAGATGCACTACAGAAATTTGCTACAGTACAGAAATTAGACTTCCAACCGACGAACACTTTCATTTAGAAGAACAAGGGCAGCAGATAAAAAGGAATATCATCACCCGCAAGCTTCCCTCCCATGCTGACTTGGAAATATATCGCTGTTCCTTCACTGTAACTGAGTCGAAATCTAGAATTCCTGCTCTAACAGCCTTCTGGGTCTAACCAAAGCACACAAATAGCAGTGGTTTAAGAAGTAGCTCACCACTGCCTTCTCAAGGCCACCCAGGGATGGTCAATATATGCTGGCCAGCCAGTGATCCCCAGGTTGCACAAGTGAACAAGAAAGAAATACTGTGAAATTATACAAAGCAATGAGATCCGCTCTTTGAATTGCATTGTGATGTTGAGCCAATTGTCCTGTTCAACACCTGATGTATTAATAATGAAAAGCTATTTAATAATATTGTGAAGAGATTAGCTTCACCAGCTGTCTGATCACACACCTAATGTTAAACAATGACTGTTTAATGCATCTTAATTTGGAAGCTACTGCTTTTATGGCACTATAAATCTGAAATGAAAATCATGATCATTAGACAGCTGGCTATTCTATCTTTCTTATGATCCTACGAAGTATTTACAAAGCCTAATGACATAAGGAAGACATTAGCTTTATTTAAGAAACATCTTACTGTGGCCATATCTTGCCACAAGGTTGCAAGTGAGAAACAAGATCATGTGACATTGCATCACTTCCTGTGATAATGCATACCATTCTTATTGACATATCAGTCACATGACCTTCACTCTACATCTCCGATTCTATCCATTGTGCTCATCTCTTTTCAAATCTCTGATTTACTCGTTTCGTGACATCTCCTCTGAAATTTCTGATGATACCTTTTCTCAACTATAAAATAAATGATCCTCTGTACTCAATATATTAATATTGTAATTTTGCATCGATTAGATAACTAAGGATACAAAGTAATAATCACCTGACTGTTACAAATCCTTTTTAAGTAGCTAAGTATAAAAAATTGAATTGAATCTGGACACAAAGCACTGTGATCCTGCTAAGAATTAAGCATATACAAGGTAACTTACAGTTTAGTTTCTAATTGGTCCAAACTTTTAACGTTCACAGCATCTGAATCTGAAGCCCTAATTTTCCAATAATGAGAAAAAATAATGAAATCAGCATCCAAACATCAAACATTAGAATCTCTTTAATAGTTTAGTTGTATATGAAAGTCTTATTAAGAATGTTTGGCCTGTGGTAAACATGATTGGAAAGTGAAAATTGCAAAGGCACTAGCTTGTGAAGAGCTGCAGTTTTCATGACTAAGACTGTCAAATTATGCTATTTAAAAGTATTAATTCCAATTCATTCTTCCTGCCTGCCATTATAGTATTTTACCAACATTTAGCCTCTGATATAGTTAAGTTTCACTGTGACTAACAAGATTTAATGATAATAGGATCTTGCAGTACTCAACCCGAGAACTTCCTGAAAACAGGCAACTTGAGCATAAATAACATAGTAACCGCTTTCACTGACTGCCCTTGCACAGCTATTTATGCCAAATATTTAGGATTTGAGTGTATATTAACTAATGGACTCCCACCAACACAGCAGGCTTTCTGCTAAAGTGGAATAGATGGTAAGAGTTTGAAAAGAAACACTTGACCATCTATTTAGTGAGCTGTACTCTTCACTACAAGGTATGGGCTTGCACTAGTTTTTCCCTTTAGGTTGATGCCTAACTTTGAATTTCTTCATCACAGATGAGTAAATGGACAGTGATCATTAAGCAACATCTCGATTATATGCAATGCAACTTGTTTTTATCCAGAGTAGACAGACTAACAACCCAAGCATTACTAATCCTATTTCAACTGTACTTGTACCTCAGGTGGATAAAATGTAGCTACTGGATTTTGTTGTGCTCTGCTGCTATGAATCAATATTTGTTCCCTAACAGTTTCCGGCGGGAGTTTGCATTGTTGAAATGTATAATTCAGCATCAAGAAGGATGCTGACTTTAGGTCAAGGCAGTAGCAGTTGGTTGGTAATGATGGCTCTATTGCTGGAGATAAACTCACTGAAGTCTGACTTTTCCAGTGACAGGAATATAATGTACAGAACAGTTGGCATCAATGTGAAAATGGCCTTGCTGTTAAAAGTTGCTTATCTCACACAATGTCACGTTCGACATGAGTTATCAGCAAGATCTTTCTTTTCAATGATATAGGACTGTACTCCTACCTACTCAGTGTCTGAGGCAGCAGGGTCACCATTGCATTGGTGCAATCCTTTTTGCTAGTGTCCCCTAGAAACTTGCCTGCCACTCCTGTGTCTGCTTATGCATATTTATGATGTCTCTAATTGTTGATCTGCTACCTGGTCCATTGCAGTTCTCTGAGTGACAGCAACATAGGACACTTCCCCTTCTGCTAACAGCAAAGATGTGGCAGTGATGTATTTGCCAGCAGGTTCTTTCAACTCTAATCTAGACCTAATACCCACCAAGGTGTCAATATCTGAGCTGGTGGGGCTACAGCAGTTGCCTTGCTGTTCATCTTCTGAACCCTGTCCTCAGAGATGAAGGAGGGCATGTCATTTGATTGTGGTCACTGTAGACACCCCGTTGCTGTCTATGAGACAAAAAAAGAAATTGTGTCATAACCAAGAGGTAGATATTATCACATGTTAACAATAAATTCACAGTGGGATTCATGGAAGAATAGCACAACAATGAACAATGCTTCCTACTTGGTTGCCAGGAGATACGTACCGAGACAAAGCTGCTCCAGTGTGACTTTCTGTTCAGGGATAGGCACCGTCTCATACAGCAGAACAGGGCACACCTCAGCTCTTTTTTGTTGCTTTCCTAGTGCTCACTCACTCTCTGCCTATTGGAGGCTCACAGCATTTCTGCCTTCTATTTTTGCATATTGTAATTGCATTCAGAACTTACCAGGCTTATTCTACTTCTGCCTTGCCTTGCCACTTTGCACAGACATAAAGCCAGGCAGCCTATCATAATTGTCAGCAATGAAGTGATCCATCAAATTGGCATATACATGCAGCATGAGGCAGCAGTTTATGTGCCAGACACACTGAGTTACAGTTCAACTAAATGGATATGTCTCAAAGTGTAGGGGGACTCGTCCTCAGTTCAATCAATGGTCATCAGTTAGAGGGTGCTGGCACAATTTGGTAATGACAGGATCTGATAACAGTCTGGAGGCTTGGACATGATTGGTCAGGCATTAGGGCTAGTCAGATTGTGGTCCACAATCACTCCTGCAGGTCCAGACCAAGAAGGCAGGGGACTAAGTGTCAGTTGGGAGTTGCAGAGAGATCAGTCAGCATTTGGTCACTCATCAATTGTGGCTGTCCTTCCAAATCAGTCGACAGGGTTAGCCCATGGTCTGTGCTGATCAATGATGAAATGTTATGCTACACTGAGCTTTTGGGAAAAAGTCACAATCCCTTAGACAAGGTTCAAACAAGGTGTGGCACTAAGGTTGACTATCTTCCATAGCTTGATGTCTTGTGGTGCAGTTCCAACGTTAGTCGATCAGACAGGTTATGATGTCAAGTGATGAAACATTTGCAAATGTGAGATTCTACATCCAATGAAGTGTCATCTGTCCCACCTATATGCCCTCAGAAGCTTTTCTTACCTATTTCCCTCATAATACTGTGAAGGGTTATTCATAGCTGGCAGCCGGGTTGGGTTGAGTTTTAAATGTGGTGGCAGCAGTGGAAATCCTGGCAGCTCCTGGATGTAGTGAGTGCCCCTACTGCTGGTGAGCACAAGCACGATACCATTGGAGTGTGGTGCACACATAATAAGGTGAGCTGTGCAAATTGTGTGGGATAACTCACTAGAGGTCACGGAGTGAAACCTTCCTGAAATGGAATCATCTAAATTTTGGTAAAAATCAGTCTTATATCATAGAATCAAAGAATCCCTGGACACTATGGGAGAATTTAACATGGCCAATCCACTTAACCTGCACATCTTTGGAAATACAAACCCATGCTCTAGCTTTGTGGGTCCCTGTATACAATCAGAAGAACTGCGTTATTCATGAGCTAGTAACAAGCGGAAGCAATGCCATTTGGCAGTCTAGATAAATGCTGAGGATTTCTGAAAACATTTTCAAACGGCAATTTATTCTGGTATTATTGGGAGGAATATTACATCACCAGGTTCATGGAGACAGTGAACAGAACAAGGTAACCGTTCTCCCATTGTAATATTGCTCCTATCATAGTAATGCAAACTTGAGCAAAACGCACCATTTTTGCATTTGATATTTTTCAGATAATTTGACAGGCATGTGAGAATCCACCCCAAACTGATGAAGTAGTTAATGAAATAGCTTTTTCCTGAAACATTGTCTCTTCATACAAATGGAAAAGTCAATTTACTCTGTGACCTCTTGTTTTTTCTTTTCTTAATGTGATTCTGAGTTTCCAATAAACATCTTGTTTCAATTTCCTTTAAGTATAAAGCCTTTCAAATAAGCATTTGTATACCCACTGGTCAAGAGAGAATGGAACCCTGAAAGGACACCAATCCAAGAAAGAGACATAATAATCAAAGAGATGCCTATGTTACTTTTCAATTTCATTAATACATTTTCCAGTGTTGTCACTTTAAGTTATCAAGAGCATCTCCTAACCACACTATCAGACTGTGCATTAACTGAAGGAACAGATGTACAACATGAGGGCACTGGATTATTTTGGAAACTGTTGCAAGAAAGAACTCAAGCCTAAAAAGATGAAGAAGAAAGCTTAAGTCCAAAACAAGTAAAAGATAAACTTGCCCCACTATTTGAGGTCAGTGTTAAATTGAGATCATTGGGGAATGAAAGATTTCAAATTTTCAAGTAGCTCCACAGCTGTACAGAAACCGAAAAGGGATGTTTTGATGACTTGTCTGCACCTAATGTTTCTGAGTCACCAGATCTGGGAATATTTTGCACCAAATCTCCAGAGAGGGCTTGTGGAGGCATTTAAATTAGTTACTTGTGAGACGTTACAGAGAAATTTAGAGAAAAAAATCTCAATTGAATATTTCATCCTTGTTGGACGCATTAGTCATCTCTTTCCCCGTTTGAAAACCCACCTCTTTGACCTGGTTCCTATTTAGTCCTTTTATTATCTCTTTCTTTGGCTCAGTGTTAATTTTTCTCTGCTACGCATTTTAGTGTGTTTTCATGCTAAAGGTGCTTAGGAAATGGATTATACTGATATATTTTATGAGGCCGGGTGGGGTATGTCACAATTCAAGAGCATTAGAATTTGCTTGACAATTTCATTCAACTGCAAGAGAAAGCTTTGCATTCATATGGACATTTTACGACCAAAGATTGTCTCAATATTTTATAGCCAATAGGGTATTTTTGAAACCCTTTAGTGCAGGAAAGAAAAACTGCCAATATGACCACAGCAAAATTCTACAAACAGAATAGTGAAAATGACTAAATAATGTTTTTGCAGTGTCGATTGCAGGAGTAAATATTGAAAAGGTTGTAAGAGATTACTCTCCCTTTCTTGTTTAAAATAGTGGTATAGGAACTTTAAAATACATCCAAACAGGCAGATGGGGTCAGTTTTACAACTCATCAATTGCCATTTTCAGAACAAGCGTTCCAAACTTCTAAACTTTTCTGTGTGAAAAATATTTCCTAACTTCATTCCTGAAAAGTCTGACTCTAATTGTTAGAGTTAACTTTGACCACCTCAGTCCAACACTGGCTTCTTCACATCTAATTGTTGAATTATCTCCCTTTGTCCCAGACTCCGCAATCAATAGAAATAGTTTGTTTCTAACTATGCTATCTATTCCCTACCTATTAATAGCTAGAAAGCTTGAATATAATTAAGCTATTTGATATTTCATTGTAGTTTAACCATTGCAGTTCAGTTCACATTCTGGTAAGTCAACACTGCATTTTGTTTGAGTCCATTATATCCTGAGGTGTGGTGACACAGAACCACTTACAGTATTCCAAGTGCGGTCTAACCAGACCTTGCATTACTGAAACATAACTTCTGCTGTCTTATATTCTAGCTAAAAATCATAGAATTCCTACAGTGTGGAAACAGGCCATTTTGCCCAACAGATCCACACTGACCCTCCAAACAGTAACCCACCCAGACCCTATGTTTACCCCTGACTAATGCACCTAACCTACATATCCCTGAACTCTACGGGCAATCTAGCATGGCCAATTCACCTGACCTGCACATCTTTGGACTGTTGGAGGAAACTGAAACACCCAGAGGAAACCCACGCAGACACGGGGAGAATGTGCAAACTCCATACAGAGAGTCACCTGAGGCGGGAATTAAAACCTGGGCCCCTGGGGCTGTGAGGCAGCAGCACTGAGCCACCATGCCACCCTGATGTTTTCATAACGCTATTGAAAAATTGGGTCAAGCCACTGATTCCCGGTTTTCATGCAAAATGGACAGAACCATAGAAATCAAAACTTAAAATACATATTATCATGGTGTTTTAAGTCTTTAAATTATGCCCTGGTTGCTAATGTCAGCCCCACACTTGGTCATCATAAATGGCAGAAAAATCAAAAAATGTTCAAGTTGTGGTTTCTGAAGCTTCCTTCATAGACAAAACATGATCTAAATTTCCATTGTTATCCCTGTGTTTCTATTTACAAACAGGCTGGGTGCTCAGTTGCTTATGTAAAACAGTGTCACAGCTTTGGCATTGCTGGACTCTGCAGTCCTTCGTCATTAGTCAGAAAATGAAAGTCATTAATGATTTCTACTTTTATTTAAACGCATGTGCAATCTTGCCCACTTGATTTCCCCATTGCCTTTCATGCTCAGATATTTGTCCCATTATGTGAAAGTAACAGGTTTTAACACATTGCCAAATTGCTTCTTTTAGAATTGAAGTGAATCTACAGTGTTCACTGCTTACTAATTCCCTCACTAATGTAAGCGAGGTTAGGAAAATATTATCCCAGTGTTTAATTTTCTTTATGAATCCGTATTATCATGCAGGAACTCACAGGATAATTGCAAGGTTCAGACACTTGTGAAAGTATTTCTGTATTGATCTGTTATATGGATAATTTAAAAGCTCATACCAATACTCATATTAAACACAACAACCTTTAAAGTTAAATAATAAAAAAGAAATTGCTGCAATTTTCAGACTCATTTCCTCATACAAAAGTTTGTTTACAAAGATTTGTTTGCAGGTAAGAAGCACTTTGTGATGTATTTGTCAATTAATATTCATGAGTGTATCTTGCTCCCTCACTTCAGGCAAACGGGAACTGACACACTCTGAAATTTGATCCTTTGAGTGTTGTTTATTCACTTGGATTGACTCCCTGTAAGAATCACGCAACCTCATGCCCTGTAGGTGTTGCAGGGAATATTATGGTTCTGATTATTATCGCTTATTACAAAATTACCTTCAAGGAGCACAACAGGGTGTCAAGCAATGTTCACCAAAAGCAATGTAGTATAACCGCAATCAAATCCCAATCAAAAAGATCCAGTTGTGCTAGCCAACCCAGGCATTTAATCCACAAACCTGGTTATGCAATTACCAAATTAAATTTATACATAATCTGCAGTAAGTGTCACCTTGATGTCCTGCAATTGTAATCCCAAAACCTTTGGATGTCACAGCCGTGTGCTGTCAGACAATTTGTGTTTATACAGTGCCTGTAACATAGTAAAATGTCCCACATATCAAATAAAATTCAACAATGTATGTTAAAGGAGATTTTGGGGCAGATGAATGAAAACTTTATCAAAGGGTAGATTTTAAGGAGTTGCTTAAGTGATGCAAGTGAGGAGGATAGTTTAGGAATTCCAGTGCTTTAAGACCTCATCAGTTGAAGACACAGCCATCAATATTGAATCAAATGTAACTGAGATTGCCAAATAACCTGAAGAAGAAGCGTGCTCCTAGAATTCTAAGGGAAGAGATGACACCAGCAGAGAGAAGCAAAGCCCATGGAGGGAATCGAAAACAAGGATGAGAATTTCAGAATCTAGACATTGCCAGACTGAGATCTAACATGGGTCAGGAAGCTTGGGGTGTTGTGTGTGTTTTGATATGGGTAGTAGAGGTTTGGGTGAGTATAATGGCAGCATGCTACAGAGATTGGTTCCAATGAGTTTGAGGTTTTGTATCTGCACTGCCAAGCGCCTGCCATGCATGATAATTTCTCGATCAGCTCCTTCTGATGAGATATGCATGAGTATATAACCTTTTGTTTAAAATTGGATATGTTGTGATGCATCTCTATGACAGGTGGGACTTGAACCTGTAACTAGGAGAAAGTGAGGTCTCCAGATGCTGGAGTTCAGAATCGAGAGTGTAGTGCAGGAAAAGCACAGCAGGTCAGGCAGCATCTGAGGAGCGGGAGAATCGACATTTGGGCATAAATCCTTCATCAGGATTCCTGATGAAAGGCTCCGGCCCGAAATGTCGATTCTCCAGCTCCTTGGATGCTGCCTGACCTGCTGTGTTTTTCCAGCACTACACTCTTGACTCTTGAACCTGTAACTTCTAGCCCAGCTGGTTTGAGTACTGATACTGTACCAGAAGATGTCTTGTATGAGAGTACCTTTGCCTCTACGATTGCGCACATTTCCTATCAGCGCAGTAATAACACCTGAAATCCATCCGTTCACTTGATGGAAGACTTCATTGTCGACAGGAATTGTTCACAAAGCTAGCATTTCACATTTCATAACAATTTAATTAATTTCAAGAAAACTCAGGCAGTCATGATAACACAGTAAAATTGACTGTGCTCTTAACTTTTTCCACTTGGTGGAAACTAGAGTGTAAGGCTGTATCAGACTTGGAACTTATTTACTTCCATTGATCTCAGTTTCATTTGGTGTGTCATTATGCCAACCCACTCCTTTGATTATCAAATTATGACTGTGCTTGTGATTGAATGCAATTAAATACACATAGGTCTAGTGCATACACATGTTTTTTTCCCTTCTTTGCTCAGAGTTCTTCCTGTCTTGCTGATACTTAACTGACTGCAGTTTCATGAGCCTTGACTGCTCTCCAATACTTCATTCATAGAACTTGCTATTATATGGTCATTTATGGTTATTTCCAATGCCACCACTATGCCGTTAGAATTTCTGATTCAAAATCTGAACAAAATTTACTGTCTCAAAAACTTGTCAGTTGTAAAATGCTATTGATTTGTAACAATTGTAGGAATTCATGTGCAAAATATAATTTCATCATTATTTAGTTGAACTCTCAACATTTTTCTAATTTCAACTGATGTTGTTACAAGAAATGTTAGATCGCAGACTAACATCTAGCTTTGATAGATTTTGTTTTGTTTTTCATTGAAACATAAATATGCAACAATGCAGATTTGATTTTAACAATAAGACTGGAGTTTACACACAAGAAATGATGATGAAAGAATAAACCAAGCTATTTACATGTAACACAATATGAAACATTTTGAAATGTGGTTAGTAACACAACAGAACTTAAAATGTCTTAGCTTCAAATAAGCTCCTCAGAGTTCTACCCAAACATTTTTGGTCTGGAATTTTCAGATAAAATCCTTATACTGATTAACCTATTTTCTAATGTTTCAAAATCAACTGTTTGCTCTAAGAGAAACTATCTTGCAGTTTCAACTTCAACCAGGACTTCGACAAACTGATCCAAAAGCTTATTGAGGAAAGGATTTCTCTCCCACGTTAAAATAAAATATGAATTCTTCTAACTAAATGCAAGCTAATGCTTTTCAACTGTCTACTTGCAAAATTCTCATAATACAAACAAATCCCATTATCCGTCCAGGAAGTCTCTCTCTTACTAGTTTTAAAATAAATATTGCTTCAAAAACACTAACAAGTGAATCATTAAACTATCTCATATAGAGCAAAACCCACATGCCAGTAGTTCAAAATCCAACTCTAAAATAAATGATATTAAAATATGTATGAACCAGATGACTTACATCATGTAGTGACAAATAAAGATTTATGAATCCCCAACTACACACTGAACATACCAACTTAGCTGGAATGTATAGCATTAAACCAAGATCCACAGATGCTGAAGATCTGAAACAATGGCCAGAAATTGCTGGAGAAACTCATCAGGTCTGGTAATAACTGTGGAGCAAAAGCAGAAAGAGGTTCTGAAGAAGGGTCACTGAGTGAAAATATTAACTTTTTTTTTCCTCACAGATGCTACTAGACCTGCTGAGTTTTGCCAGCAATTTTTTTTGTAGTTGGAATATATGTTCATTCTAATGGGGGTTTAATTCTTCACTGAGGGTGTCTTTTCTCAAATCATTTCCCATATAATTGACCTTGTCATCTAACACCAGAACATGGGAGAAATCTTTAAGCCAGCAAACCATATTGAGGCGGGTATCTGTACCCTAGCATAAAATTATTATATAGAAAATAATTAAATAAAAGCATTCTGCTTACCCTGAAAACAAATAATCGTGTTTCTGTTACACTTAAATGGAAACTGGAATATTATTGTACTTAAATCTCTGGCAGTAATGTTGAATGGCCTCTGCCTTATAATGGTGCAAAGAAGCAACATGACATGCTAAGTGCATTGTAACAATTTAACATTCCTCAATATTGAAAGGGCACCTATATCAGCCACGAGTAATGCAGGCTTGGAAACATGGGAGTGCAGTCCCATTTTACCATAAGCAGTTCCTAAAGAAGCTCATCGCTCAGTGGATATCTTGAAATTAACCAGCAATCCTTGTGCCCATGACATTTTTAAAGGCCTGTTCTGCACTCAGACAACTACAATCAGTTCAGGGCTGCCCTGCACAGTTCCTGACATTTGACCCAGACATGGCAGACAGGGGGAAATTGATGTCCTGCTTTGTGAGCAGGGACTAGGAGGTCTTGCTGGATGGAGCAATGCAGAGGCAGGACTTCTCCTACCCCCACATCCAGCAGAGGAGCCACAACACATGTCCATACCAGCCTGGCCCGAGGGCTAAAATGTTAACTCTATTTTCTCCTCACAGATGTTGCCAGACCTGCTAAGTTTCTCCAGCAATTTCTTTTTTTTTTGCAGTTGGAATGTATGTTCATTCTAATAGGGGTTTAACTCTTCACTGAGAGTGTCTTTCCTCAAATCTCTTCCCATATAATTGACCATGTTAGCTAATGCCAGAATGTGGGAAAAATCAGCAAACCATACAGAGGCAGGTCGTTCCATGCCCTAGCATGAAATTATTACATAACAAATAATTAAATAAAAGCATTCTGCTTACCCCAGAAGTCTAAACATAAATGATGTTGTTTCTGCCATTCTTCATTACAAACTGGAATAATATTGTATTTAAATCACTGGCAGCAAAGTCAAATGGTCTTGCTGTTATAATGTTGACCTATAATGGAAGGACATGGAAAGAATTTGGGAATCTGTTTTTCAAATATGCAATACAACAAAAATGAATTGTAGGATCTTCAAGTAGAGCTTCATGTTGTGAATGTTCAGGAAACTCAAGCTTTTTTTCACAATTTAGAAATAGATCCACTGGATCTAACATAGTAGAGTGAAAGTGTCACTTGCATTTTAAACCAGCCACCAGCATAAACCTATAGGATACATTTTCTGACCTGAGAATGGATCAGCTAGCACTTTCATGTTTCCACACCTGCATCCTTGATGGATGATATTGATACCTTTCAAAATTGAAGAATATTACATTGTTACAACGCACTTATCATGTCATTTTATATCACCCATCAAACCTCCTGTTGCCCTCTCATGCCTTCTCCCCCTCCCATGACCACTGCCCATCAATCAATGAGTTCATCCTTTCTTACGTTGACCCATAAATTATTCAAATTTATAAATTAAATGTTTCAAATTATAAATTAACTAGCTCATACATTGTGTGATATTTACACTTGTGAATGCAATGATTGCCCTTCAACCTGGACACAGAACATTATTAATTTCTACAAAGTGAAGCAACATCCAGTGAAGTTTAAATGCAGCCTAAGTAGTATCATGGGTCATTGGTTAAGACATTGTACATGTTTGTGAACAGAGAGCTCCTTTGTGATTGAACAACTTGTTCTTTAGTGACCCCTGCTGGTTACATATTTCACATGTAAAGGAACAAGCTCCAAATTTATTACATAAACATATCCCAAATCCTCATAACAGGAAACAATCAAGACTATCATTCTCACAAAATTACCTCCAACTATTCCAGTTATTGCGTATATTATCATGAAATTATTTATTTATTCAGATTAAATATAGGTAAAGTCACCACAGTTACACTCTCTCATTGGAGAGAGATGATTGGTGGTGCTTTAATGTGTGTGTCATGACATCTCAGGCAAAAGACAAAGTCAAGAAGGCAGGATCTTCATGATGACCTCAACGGGTACTTGGCATTGAGCCTGTCGGCATCATTCACCAGCTGTCCAACCAATTGAGCTAACCAATCTCACTAATCAAATACTATAATGTTAGTTGTTGAACTGCTGAGTAATATGGAATGCCATGGAACATGAAGAACATTATTCCATGTAATACAGTTCCATTATAATGGACATAACTATCTGCTGAAGCTAATTGACACACCCAGAAATCATAAAATGTGTGGGTTTTTGGAAAATCGTTCTGAATTAATGTTATACATTGTTCCAACTATATTTTATATTCAGTTATTTTGAAAATAACTTTCGCTGAAGGTGTTAGTCAACATCAATAAACTGCATAAAGTTATGTATTAAAGGATTCAAATTTTCATCGGGAAGGCAGAACAATTTAACATCATCTGCTTCATCGAATGGATGTAAAATATCTCATTCAACCTTTTTTTATTCATTTGCAGGATGAGGGCATCGCTGTTTCGATTTCTTGCCCCCAGTGTCAGCCATATTGTTGTGGTTCTGGAGTCACATGTCAGCCAGACCAGGTAAGGCTGGCAGTTTCCTTCCCTAAAGGTCAAAAGTGAATCAGATGGGTTTTTAAAACAATCAACAATGGATTTGTGATATCATTAAAATGTTAATTCTGGATCTTAAAAATTGAATTCAAACCTCACCATCTTCTGTGACAGGGTTTGAATCTGATTCCCCAGAACATTATCTGGGTTCCTAGATTAACAGTCCAACAATAATACCACCAGACCATCATCTCTCTGGTTTTCAGTAGAGCAGGGGAGATGCTTACTCTGTCCTGGATGATATCTATCCTTTGCTCAGCATCACAGAAAAACTGATTATCTGCTTAGTTATCTGTGGGAACATGTTGTGCATATGTTGGTAGCTGCCTTTCTAGATTATCACAGTGACCACAAGTGAGTGTGTCATTGGCTTTGAGATATCCTGTGACCATGAAAGGGGCTATATCAATGCAATTCTTGTTCTGTTTCCTCATTATCATTGATGGTTTCTGTTGGCAACCTGCACCTCAGCAGATTGGCTTCCAAATCCTTACCCTCATTTTCAAACCCCTCTCCAAGTTCTGTTCACCATATTCTGTAATACATGTCTATTCTGCCACTCTTTTGAACCTTGTTTATTGTGAATTGAATCATCCTTTGTTCCACAATCAGTGGCAGAGGTTTTGTAAGGCCCACTTTTACTGTTTTCTACTTCTTAAAACATTACTGCCTTGCATTCTCCTAAAATGCCCCCTCTCTCACTGTGTGCACTTCAATTTCCTGAAATCACTCCTGCTTTCTCTTTGGTGCATACTTCTCACCATGGAAACCACTTTGTTCACTCAAGTCAAGAAACTAATTGGAGCAGTGGTTAGGAATACAGATACATGAATTGTTGAAAGTTAGCTGTAGGCCTGCTCTCCCAGCACAGAGCAACAACTGGTGGTGGTTTAACCTAAGGGTCAAAACACCCCTACTGAGGAGAGAGATTGAGAAGGAGAGTCCTTCAGGGATTCAGTCAGTGCAGGAACTGAACCCACACTCTTGGCATTACACTACATTGCAAACCAGCCATTCACCCAAATGAACTTATCAAAAGCTAGCAAGGCAACTTGATAAGGCTGTAATGACTTCCAAGGGAGTCATTTTGGTGTTGTTCTGGAATCACATGTCTCCCAGACCAGGTAAGGATAACAGTTTCCTTCTCTAAAGGTCAGAAGTGAGCCATTCCTCTAGATTTATTCTGAAGGAATAGAATGTAGAAGTTTGGTGGTAATGTTAAATGTTTGTAGAACCTGGGTAAGACTTCACTTTCAGTGCATGTGCAGTTCTGATCTCCGTTCTACAAAAGAGTATATTGAAGTACCTGAGAAGAGATTGTGAAAATGTGAAACCAATTGCCACATCAAAGAAATAAAGTATTGAGGTGTTTAAAGGATGACCTGATCTTGAGGAAAAATGATATAGGTGGATTATAAAGAACAGAGTGGGAAGACAATATCTTTTTATCCTATATCTTTGATCATAGACTGGAATGGGCAAAGGACAACTATAAAAAGCAAAGGTTGTTTAAGGGATTGCTGTACTTTTTGAAAGTAGGTTCTCAACACTACTCCAAAGTGTTGTTTACACTGTTGCTTGTTCAACCAATAGGGAATGTTTAGTTGTAGACAAACTACATCAGCGAGTGTGGAGAAAGTGATTCAGCTAACAACAAATAGCTGCTGGTGTCTGGGGTTGTGATCAGTTGTTGATGACAAAGGCCTTCTGTTAGCCAACAGTTATGTGATTGGCTCCCAGGTAGCTGTAGAGTTTGTGGGTATGTATGGTATAGGTGCAAGCTTTCAGACCTCTGGAAGGGGACATGGCATCCTTTTCACTGCAGCAAAAAGTACTCAAAGCTTGCACAAAGTCAATTTATTTTCCTCACCAGTTGCTGTAACCTAGTTGTGAAGCAGTTACTCTGTGCTTGCTACAAGCAGGTGAAAGAACCTGCAGAAGAGAGATTAAGGAACAGCAAGTCCTGGCCAATCAAAAGGATAATCTCAGTAAATCCTCTGGACAGGGACCACAGAACTGCCTTCCCTGTTCTTCCCAATATCAGTAATGCCAATACTTTTTTTGTTTGTTTGCCTGTATGTGCGTATACAAGGAGTTTTTTGTAAGGTGATTAGAATTTTAACTAGTAAGTTAGATGTGGACTGTCCATAGTTGTTTACTTGTAGCTAGAATCTAGTTAATTTTAATAAATAGTAATTTCTGTTAGGAACAGAAACCTGGTCTAAGCTTTCTGTTAATCTGAGTCTGAAAGCACAGGCATGTTTTTATACTTTAATAAAATCTTTAACTTTTCTGATGATTCTGGGAATAGTGTTACTTCATTTCCAGTGTGTTATCCCAGTGAGGCATGTTGAGGCAATAAAGAAAGAGTGCATTGAGATTAACACCTGGCAGAGCCTGTTCAGCCAAATGTCCTGATTCAGCCCTTTAGGTTCTACATAATGTTAAGTAATTGTATTCATCATCTTGCTGCAAGGCTGGTGTGCTGAGTTGAATGCACTTGGGCAGTAGAATCTTGAAGGGTGCAGTCCCATTAACATAGAAATGTTAAAGGTCCCCTGTTCACTCCATGGTTTTGGTAAGATGTCAGAACTGGAGCAAATTGTGACAGTGAAAAGAATGAAACACAAGTCACTCACTCCAGAGGACAATTCTTCATCAGAAATGTAATTCCATTTGCACAATTGGATATTTTGCAAGCTTTGCCACTATTTTTTCTAAATTGAATCATGACAAATTATTTAGTAAGATTTCCTGTGTAGCTTTGTACTCTCTGAATAAGAAAGTGGCAGCTAGATCTCTCAAAATGCCAGGCACAAAAAATACCACTTTATTGTTGTTCCACAGGAAATTTATGATAACATTGCAAAACAATTGACTCTGTGATTTACTCCATTCTTGTATCAAAGACTTTGCTGTGTGAAAAATCACATGTGTCAGGAGAGAAAGGCAACACACGTGCTTTTATGTTGCTGCTATATGGTCACTTCATATCATTTGAAAGGACTTAAACTCAAACTTAAACTTTGAAAGGACTTAAACTCAAAATCAACTGTATAATTCATAAGACAGATTTATGGATTATGGATCATGAAGTACATCATCAATCAATGTTTTACTATTCTTCAAGCTTTTCAAGTGTATTATAATTGAGATATAGTCCAAAACCCATCTTGAAAAGCATTTAAATGACCAATCTTGTAATATTATCAAAAGAAACAAAATATTTTTAATGTAATTGGTTTTCAACATTCTTACCCATATTCTTAAAATTAACATTACAATATACTCTTCATGTAACAATGTATGTACTGAGCTCTCTCCTAGTAGAGCTCAATCATAAGATTTACAACCCACTGGATAAATTTATTTATCAATTGTTTTTCTTTCTTTTTAATTCTCAAAAACATCTTTTGCTTTCAACTCTCTTTTAAGCTCATTAAACGTTTCTTGATGCTCATATACCCAAGCATGGTTTGTGCCTCAGAACAAAGATTGCAGAAACCCACACATGGAGTCTTTGAACATAGAAGAGGTTGTTATTTTGCAGCACCTATGATTCCAGCTGGCTAACAAACTTTTACCATCTTCCATAGGCATATCAAAGGACTTAGCTGAGTGATAATCATGCTCTTAGACAGTATTTGACACACCTTTCATGGTCTTTAAGTCCTCAGTTGGGATTTGAACCCAACGCTTTTGACCCAGAGGTTAGGACATTATCTTTGCACCACAACACCTCCTGCAACCTTTAGTGGTAGGTATGGTACAGGAGCAGTCCAGTTTAGAAAAAGCGCTTGCATAATGCAGTACCTGCATCATCTGATATACAACTTTGAAGGCAATGACTGTTATATACTAAACCCAGGATGAATTTTGCACAAAGTAAAATCTCACAAAGAACAACAAAATTGACCAATTAATAGTTTATTTTTGGTGGTGGTGTTTAGGGAAAATTAGCCAGAGCATCAGGAGAACATCTTCGTCTGCAAATAGTACCAGGGAATATTAAGAAGCACCTGTTAGAATGCAGCAGCAGGATATCAATTCGGGTCATTTGCATGTGTCTATGGTTTGGACTCCTGAGCTTTCACTCAGAGACAAGAAATGGAATCTGTGCTTCAGCGCCAAGACTAGGGCTCTATGTCTCGAATGTACACCGAGGGTTCATTGACTTCAGATGTTCACAAATGAGCCTTTTTAATTTACACAGAGATAGGTTCCTGTTCAAGCAGCAGGTGGACTCTGTAATCCAAGGGCCAATCAGAAGCCTTTCAAAAAGCAATAACTGCAACAAAGGAGAAGTAGCTGACCGTGTGCTACAAATATTCCCTTTTCACCACCTCCTTTACAACTTTAAGTAAAAGCAAGAGAAAAAAAAAGCAGTTATTGTGGGGAGTTGGTGAGTGTGGGATCCTCTCCATGATAACCTTTGACTGTACCCCTATCCAGGCAGACAGTTTAGTTTCTGCAGGCCTGGCTGGAGCACTTGACACATTGTCTTACTGTTGGGTGTGCACTTCAGACAGATGAACCACCCTCTGTCTAGTCTGGTATCTTAACAATCCTAATTGTCCTCTTCATAGGAGCCAATAATCCTGCTAAGTGCCAAGCTCATCTTTGCCAAAATCTCTCGTGCTGAGATTCAGGTCAGTAAACCAGCATGCCGCCCATCTGCTTCTGGCGGGCATGAAAATTACAATGAAGGAGCTAGATTTCAAAATTCAAATTCTCCAGAAAAGAAGAGATTAAGAATGACAGTGCAAATGATTGTGGCAGTCTGGTGGCAAAAGAAAAGAATGTGTCATTTTTTTACTCTTTAAAGGCCTGAAGAAAATGTCTTTTCTTCATATTGCTCTGGCTTTATTGGCTTCAGTGTGATTTCTGTTGTCTTAAATGACAGTGTAGCTGCACAATTTGGAAGTCAATGCAATTCTTTCACCCCATGCTTAAACATCATTTGATAACATTATTAATATTATATCACCGTTGACAATACTTTGTAAAAATTTGAATGGTGCTGGGCAGAAAATGGGATATTAGTCAATGGATTCTACATGTGTTTAGGATTTTATGGCAGCAACACAAAAACCATGAGGCAAATCTGCAGCTCGCTCAGTCTGCTTCTGTAGGGCTGTACTGTTTAAAAGCACAAAAAAAAATGGTGTCAGGTCACAACCCAGACGAGAAAAATGTTATTCTATCTAATATTTTAGTGGAATGTTGCCAAAGATGAAAACAATATCCCATTTATCAGCAGACCTTTTTCCTGATTTTAGTTCCTGTTCTGATCTGTTGTTACCAGGGTTACAGATTCTGGCAGGGGAGATGAATCAAGCATACCTCCACTATCTGTACACACAAAACCAGAAAGTTATGGTGCGAAAATGTGACTTCATGAATTTCCTCCCCTCATGTCAGTTCGTGCCCCAACTTCACCGGTAACCTTGATGGTGTGTAGAGTTCCAACAGAGTTTTGTCACAGGCAACGCGAAGACTTGCAGCAAACCTTCAATGTAGGCACAGCACAACACCGTCAGTTCAACACTATCCACTTCTTTATGGTTTCTGCCTATTTCTCGAGAGTACTACTACTTAAATGTCAAAAGGAGACTTATTCATCAGTCAGTATCACCACTGTTTTAGTCTATTTCATATAGCAGAGAGAGGAGGAAAACTTCTTCAAGGCAGGCATCCTTGCAAGAGGATTCGCAGTAGGGTTAAAATCAACGAGGTAAAAACAATGACTGCAGATGCTGGAAACGAGATTCTGGATCAGAGGTGCTGGAAGAGCACAGCAGTTCAGGCAGCATCCAAGGAGCAGCGAAATCGACATTTCGGGCAAAAGCCCTTCATCAGGAATAAAAAACTTTTTATTCCTGATGAAGGGCTTTTGACCGAAATGTCAATTTCACTGCTCCTTGGATGCTGCCTGAACTGCTGTGCTCTTCCAGCACCACTGATCCAGAATCTCGTTTCCAGCATCTGCAGTCATTGTTTTTACCTATTTCATATAGACTACCAGGAGATGTTGCACTGAATATGGAGGCAGTTATTGATGGCTGCCAAGTATCCAGTTGGAAGACCATGGAAACTAAATTAATTAAAATAAGACAATTGATAATATAAACTAAAGGGTAAGATTCTGAAAGGTGTGCAGAAGCACAAAGGCCTGAAGACATATGTGTACAAACCGTAGAAGGTGGCAGGACAGGTTGAGAAAATTGTTTATTAGGCATATTGGATCTTAAATTTTTAAACAGAAGCATAGATTACAAAAGCAAGGAAATTATGGTGAACCTTGGTGAAACACTCTTTTACCTCAGCTGGTGTGTTCTGTTCAATTCTGGGCACCACATTATGAGAAAGGAATGAAGGTACTAGAATAGTGCAGAAAAGATTGACAAGAATTATTCTTTGGTTTCAGACATGTCAGTTATAAGGATAGAATGGAGAAACTGAAGCTGTTCTCCTTATAGAAGAATGAACATTGTGAGGGATTTGGACAGGCTCAATAGGGAATGATTGTTTCCATTAGCAGAAGATGTTAGAAACAGAGGGCCTAGACTTATGGTGAATAACAAAAGAACCAACACTTTTTTGAGGCAGAGAGTGTAAGGATTTTGAATGAACTGGCTGACAGTACAATGGAAGCAGATTCAATTGTGGCTTTTAAAAGGTCGTTAGATAATTATTTGAAAGTAAATGTTTGTAAGGTTCAGCAAAAAAGGTAGGATTGGTGCAAGATTAACCTATTTTGCTCAAGCAAATAGTCAGCAAAAATAAAATGGGCTGTAATTCTATGATTCAATAAAATGAGTGTGGGAAGCTTTTCATCCAGATGTTGCTTTTCAACTGTGTGCCCAGTTTGTTTAGTAATTTTAATCAATCTATTCAAATGTATTAACACACACCCTTGGAGCAGGTGAGACATCCTGAAAGGTTTCCATCCCATTCTCCCAGTTCCTTTGCCTATGTCGTATCTGTTGGCTTGATGCCACCTTCCTAAACAGCACTGCCGACATAGCTTCCTTCTTTCATACCACGGTTTCCTGCCAATTGTGGTTGACAGGACCCTCAATCGCATTTGACCTATCACCCACGCTTCTGCCCTTGCCCCTTCCCATCACTCACAACAGCGTGATTGAGTCCCCCTGGTCCTTATTTTTCATCCCACCAGACTCTGCATTCAAAGAATCATTCTCCACCATTTCAGACAACACTAGCAGAACGCCACCACCAAACACATCTTCCCAACGCTCTTCCTGTTTGTATTTTACAGGGATCGTTCCCTCCACAACACCCTAATCCCTTCCTCAACCACCAACACCACCTCCCCTTCCCATGTAACACCTCTTCCCCGCTCACCATCTAAGAGCCTGAACAGTTTTTCCAAGTGAAGCAGCATTTCACCTGTACGTCCTACAATCTGATGTACTGTATTCGCTGCATCCAATATGGCCTATTCTGTACTGGAGAAACCATAGACTAGATGACAGCTTTGCAGAACACCTCCGGTCCATGAGCAAGCATGACCCCAACTTCACATAGCCGGTCATTTTAACATGGCATCCTGCTGGCATGCCAACTTGCCTGTCCTTAGCATGCTACAATGCTCCAGCAAATCACAGCGAAACTGGAGGACCAACATCTCATCTTCAGGCTAGGCACTTTATAGGCCTTCTGGGCTCAATACTGAGTGCAACACCTTCAGGTCGTGAACCCATTCCCATCCCTTCCCCTTCTTTTAACTTAACTTGTTACATTCTTTGGCACCATGTCCTCTCCCCCCTCCCTCTACTCCAGTAGGACTGTCTGTTCTTTCCAGCTAGTAGTTAGACACATCATTGTTCTGCCACTCCCACATTCGGATCACATAATCTGCTCTATCCTTTCTCCCGCAGCACTCACCTCACCCCCTACTATTGCATAAATACTGCCCCCTCCACACTTCATGTCAGCTCTGATGAAGAGTCATCTAGACTCAAAATTTTAGCTTGCTCTCTCTCCACGGATGCTGCCTGACCTGCTGTGGTTTCCAGCATTTCTTTCCTTCAGTCCAGATTCCAGCATCTGTAGTAAATTCCTCCTTGTATATTATGCCTACAGGTTGACAGACTACATTTTATCTAACAAATTTTTGTGCTTCATATTCTTAACTGTTTAGATTCCTTTAAGGTGTGCCATCTACTTGCAGGCCCAATAAATACTCTAGATAGCCACCCGAGCCACCACCACACCTTACAACATATTTTCCATGAATGTGTTGTAGATTGGTGATTGCAGACCAATCTCTGTACAGTTAGATGCGATTCCCAACTGTGCAATCAGAAGATCGTAAGTCAATAAGACATAGGAGTCAAAGTAGGTCATTCAGCCCATCGAGTCTGTTCTGCAATTCAATCAGATTATGGCTGCCTAATAATCCTCAATGTCATTTTCTTGACTTTTCCCTTTGAGTTTAAAAATCTATCTATCTCAGCCTTGAATACATCTAACCATCCAGCCTCTATAATCCTCTGAGGTAAATAATTTCATAGATTGGCTACCCTCTGAGAGAAGGAATTCCTCTACATCTTTATCTTTAATGAGTAACCCCTTACTCTGAAATTCTGTCCTCTCATCCTAGACTTGGTCCCAGGGTAAGCAACTTTTCCACATCTACTCTGGCAAGCTCCATAAGAATCTTATATATTTTAATAAGGTTGCCTCTCAGTCTTCTCAACTCCAGTGAGTACAGGCCCAACCTTGTGAGCCTCCTCTGGACTGGCTTGAGTATCTTTCCATAGATATATGAACAAAACCTTTTCACAATATTCTGGGTATGGTCTATCTAGTATCTTGTAGATATTTTATATCAACCTATTTGGACATGTTACAACACATATTTGGGATAGGTGATCTTTTGTCCCAGAGGTAAGGACACTATAAGTGTGACACAAGAGCCCTAATAAATTTCAACTTCAGCGCTTTAACCACTCAGCTTTGACAAGTACCTTCCATAGCTTTAGTAGGCCCTGCTGAACAATTCTGCATTGCTAATAATGACAGTAACAGTCACTTTAAGATAATTATTTTAACTTATAACAAGACTTTTTCATACATGATAGAAGCATCATCTACTTGTAACAGGGATCACTTCTCTGCAAATAAGAGCAATCTGTTCAAGATTTGTAGCGTTTTTGAATTATCTTGGAACTTATGGAGTCTACAGTTCCCCTTTGCTCTCTCTGTAGCAAAATCTCAGCCAGAGTCAATTAATTAGCACCATTGCCTCTACTATTGTGAATTGAGCTTTTGAAATTAGTATTTTTGCATTTGTCCTGATAAGTACATGAAGAAAAGAATCAGCAACAAGTCCCTCTGTTCAGCGATATTCAAAAAATGAACTTGTGCTTTGGATACAGCACATTATTGGTGCTTGGCTTGTTTACTTTTGAGTAGCAATCCTTGAAGGGCTGAATGCATCAGATTGCCTTAAAGGCTTAATGCATCCTTTTAAGTATTTTGAGTTAAGTAGTTTCAATGAGGTCATCTCTCATTCTTTGAAATTCTAGAGAACACTGGCCCAGGTTATCCAATCTCTCTTCATAGGACAATCCTGAAATCCCAGGAACAAATCTGATAAACCTCTATTGTAGTCCCTACATGGCAATGATATCCTTCCTGAAGGATGGAGACCAAAATGGCACAGAGTGCTCCAGATGGGGTCTAACTAAATTTCTGTACAATTGAAGGAAGACTTCAAATCCTCTTTCAATAAAAATTAGACTCCTTTAGTCTTTTTAATAGCTTGCTGCATCTGTATGTTATCCTTCAGTGACTTATTAACAAAGATACCTAAGTCCCTTCATACATCTACATCGAAAATATTATTGGAGGAGGTAGATAGAGTTTTGAAACATCAACGAGTTAAGGGCTCTGATGAACTGAGATGCAACAGAAGCTGAGTCCTGGGACATATCAGCCTTGATCTTATAGACTGCTGAAGCTGTTTGAGGGGGTGAATGTTCTACTCCTATTTCTTTTGTTCTTGTGTCCTACACTTTCCAACCTCTTACCATCTAAGAAATACACTGTGCACCTGTTCTCCAATAAAATGGATAACCCCACATTTTTTCATATTATAATCTATCATGATCCTGCCCACTCACTTAGTAGGTCTACATCCTCCTGAAGTCACTTCATATCTTCCTCCACACACAGATTTCTACTTAGCTTTGTATCATTGACAAATTTGGATTTGATCCCTGCATCCAAATCATTAATATATATTGTGAACAGCTGGGACCCAATACTGATCCTTGTGGCACCCTGCTAATCACAATCTGCCATTACAAAAATGACACATTTATCCCAATACAATTTTCCAATCCTTAATATATTTTAGTATACTATTTCCTCCTTCATGTGCTTTAATTTTTACAATCCAACATCCTATGGAGAACCTTATCAAACACTTTCTGAAAATTCAATTTTCGTTCATAACATCCTCAAAATCTCCAACAATTTTGTCAAATATGACTTTCCATTTGCAATTCCATGTTGTCTATTTCTAATCTGATCATTACTATCCAAGAGTCTATTTATTATGTCCTTTTCATAGATTCTAGTGTTTTCCTTATTATTGATGTAATGTCTATAGTTCCTGGTAGTTTAGTTCACATTACAACATCCATGAGCACCTGCCATCATTTACATTACTTGTTGCTTGTCCTGGTGACAGAATCATAGATCCAAAATCAGCTTTAACAATGATTTAGTGGTCTACTTTGCTAGTCTGTTCCATTTAATCTTCAGTAGAGCAGCATCAATGTGAAAGAAGCAACAGAGGAAAAAACTGATCTTATCAATCTGTGACACAGTACCTGTGTGGGACTCAGCGATGTGAAACCTTACTCTGGTGAGATTTTAAATTATAAATAAGAAAATGAGAGAAAATATTAAGTTCTAGCAATGTCAGTGGTCAAATTCACTGCCTGCCTTGACCCAACACTCGGCAAATAGTTTGGAATGAAACACATCTGGTTCATAGGATGTGCTTCTACAGGGAACAATGAACTTGTTCATTGCTGTATCAAGGGAAGCAGCTCTTAAATGCAGTGTAGCCTGTTCAATATAGAATCCCTAATGATTTAACTTAATAGTTGATTTTTGTTTTGTTTATTTTGCCATGCACCAATGAATTAAAGTGATTTGACTGAATAACCCCACCACATGTCAAAAATACTGCTCCTTGCTACCAGCTAATTAACATTGATGGGCCATAAGTTCCAGTTGCTCTATTTACACCAAAGTAATAAGACCGGTTGCTTTGTTCACCCCAAAACAACATAACTCAGAATGATGGATATTTCATCCATATACATACACTTCTTATTTTGTCGAATCATGGACATAGAATCATAGAGATGTATAGCACGGTAACAGGCCATTCAGTCCAACTTATCCACGCCAACCAGATATCCTACATAAATCTAGTCCTATTTGCCAGCATTTGGCCCATATCCCTCTAAACCTTTCCTATTCATATACAGATCCAGATAGCTTTTAAATGTTGTAATTGTATCAGCCTCCACCACTTCCTCTGGCAGCTCATTCCATATGCACACAACCCTTTGCATGTAAAAGTTGCCCCTTAGGTCCCTTTTAAATCTTTTCTCTAACACCATAAACCTATGCCTTCTGGTTTTGGACACCCCCACCATGGAGAAAAGACCTTGTCTATTTACGCTATCTATCCACTTCATAATTTTATAAACCTCTATAAGGTCATCCTCAGCCTCTGACGGACCAGGAAAACAACCTCAGCCTATTCAGACACACCCTACAGCTCAAACTCTCCAACCCTGGCAATATCCTCTTAAATCTTTTGTGAACTCTTTCAAATTTCACAACATCTTCCCATAGCATAGAGACCAGAATTGCATGCAGTACTCTAGAAGTGGCCTAATCAATGTCCAGTACAGCCACAACCTGGCTTCTCAGTTCCTATACTCAATGCTTTGACCTATGAAGGCAAGCATACCAAATACTTTCTTCACTATCTTATCTACATTCGACTCAACTTTCAAGAAATTATGATCTTGCAATCTAAGGTCTCTTTGTTTCACAACACTCCCCAGGACCTTACCATGAAGTGTATAAGTCCTGCCCTGAACTGTCACTCCAAAATGCAGCACCTCACATTTACCTAAATTAAACTCTATCTGCCACGCAATTGGCCCATCTGTTCTACTCTGAGGTAACCTTCTTCAGTGTCCATTGCATCTCCAATTTTGGTGTCATCTGCAAACTTACTAACCATAACTCCTATGTTCACATCTGAATCATTTACATAAATGATGAAAAGTAGTGCACCCAGCATCGATTCTTGAGGCACACTGCTGGTTACAGTCCTCCAGTCTGAAAAACAACCCTCCACCACAGCCCTCTGTCTTCTAACTTCATGCATAGTCTGTACCTAAATGGCTAGTTCTCCCTGTATTCCATGTGATCTAACCTTGCCAACCAGTCTATTATGAGGAACCTTGCTGAATGTCTTAGCAAAGTCTATACAGATCACGTCCACTGCTCTGAACTCATCTATCCTTATCACTGCTTCTTCAAAATAAGTTTGAGTGACGATTTCCCACACACAAAGTCATGTTGACTATCCCTAATCAGTCCTTCCCTTTCCAAATATATGTAAAACCTGGCCCTCGGGATTCCCTCCACCAACTTACTCACCACCGATGTCAGGCTCACCAGTCTATAGATCTCTGACTTTTCCTTATTACCTTTCTTAAATATAGGCACCACATTAGCCAACCTCCAGCCTTCCCCAGGTCAGCTGGCTACTGATGATACAAATATTGTGCCAAACAATTTGCTGACATAGCTTGGAATTATGAGATCTGGAGTTTCCTAACATGTAATGGCTACATCAGTCCAGACGGCTTTGTGATCAGCCACTGCCTTGTTTGAAATCTGACAATTTAATAATTTATTATGATAATTGGTAAGGCTACATCACCAGTCACTTTTTTGTTGCAAGATCTTATTGGCCAATTTAGAGTATGCTTTTTCATCTCTTTTTCATATCAGATCTAGAATTCCCAAACTATCAGATCACTCTGCATCAGCATACTTTGCAATTTAAAATGTTAGTTGCGTGATACATGAAAACTACCTGGCAGCCTAGTGAACAAGCCATTTATCAGTGCCTGATAACTTTATAAATGAATGATATTGGTTATTACAATTTTGAAATTGATAAAAATTATTATATATTGGGGCTGTAGCTTTAAGTTTACTTTAAATGAAGAGGCCATATGACCTTTTTTGGGCTTGCCGGTCAGTAAGCTTGAGTGGTTTCATTGTTATGATCAAAAGAGAACTTAAATTGTTTTATCGAGAAAATGGTGCAAGGCTTTGGAACAATGACAGCAGTCGCTGAATTTACAACTGACTTTGTATTTCCTGAAGTCCCGGAAAGTTGGTATTGGTGTTGGATTGGGCTCTAAACTGCTCATTTACTTCTAAAAGGAAAGCGAGTTGGGGTCAAAAATCACTAAATAGCATTTCTAACTGGTTGTAAAATTATAGTGCTTCAAGTTATCATGAAGAAGAGACATTCGAGATCGGGTTAAAGGTTTATTCTGAAATGAACAAATCACACAGAAAATCTGTATAGTCAGCAGCAAGCTGACTTTGCAAACTACCCCAATCAGAGGCAGGAGGCTTACTGTTTTTATTAATTCATTGGATGAGGGAGTTACTGGCTAGGCCAACATTTATTATTTATCTTTTAACTTTATTTCTTTAATTTCTTAAATTATACTAAGAAGAACAGTAATGTAGAACTTCTAGCTTTTTTTCTTTATTTCTCTATGTGTAACTAATCTTTTTAGATTATCTAAGATTTGTAACTATCTAAGATGGTGCTGTGTGTGGCAACATTGTACACTTTTCACTGTACTTTTGTACTTGAGTACAGGTGATAATAAAACTTACGTCTGATTATTGCCCAGGGGGTAATAATCAGACATTGCAGTGGGTCTGGAGTCACATGTAGATCAGACTAGGCAGTTTCTTTCCCTGAAGGATATTCGTGAGCCAGATGGCTTTT
Source organism: Hemiscyllium ocellatum (assembly GCF_020745735.1). NCBI lineage: Eukaryota > Metazoa > Chordata > Chondrichthyes > Orectolobiformes > Hemiscylliidae > Hemiscyllium > Hemiscyllium ocellatum. Next base: position 30,705,633 of record NC_083434.1, on the reverse strand, counting down.
TTTCAACAATTGACAATGGATTCATAGTTATTATTAGACCCTTAATTCCAGATTTTCTTTTTTAATTCAACTTATATCCCACCATTGGCAGGTCCCCAGAACATTACCTGGGTCTCTTGATTAATAGTCCAGCGTTAATACCATAAGGACATCACCTCCTCTTAAGGGGTTTCCTTTTAAAGTGCTCAGTCAACATCAGCCAGATAAATGTTTTCAGGTCCCTTTACTCCACCTATGAAATCCATCCCAAGAAAGATCAAGGATTAAACAAACTGAACAAATGCTCACTCCGCAAGATAATGAGGGTGTGACAGAGGCTCATGTTTTTCAATTCCCTTTCATTATATATTCCCAACTTATGTGTGGCAAGAAGACCACCAATCTATCTTTGCTTCTCCAAAGCAAGTTATGTCAAGAAAATCTTGCTTGCTGCCATACTATAACCTGAGGAAAGACACATTTCTCAGGAAGTAGGTAAATCCAAAAAAAAAGACATAGGTTGAAGGTGAAAAGGGAAAGATTCAAAAAGAATCTAAGGATTTTTTTTCATTCAGAGGGTGGCGCATGCATGGAACAAGCTGCCAGAGGAAGAGATGGAAGCTGGTACAATTACAATATTTGAACATCTGAATGGAGATACGAATAGGAAGGGTTTCAGTGGATATGGGCCAAATGCTGGCAAATGGGACTAGGTAAGATTGGGATGTCTGGTTGACGTGGATGTGTTGGACTGAAGGGTCTGTTTCTTTGTTGTATGACTCTATGACTTTATAATTAATATGACTAGCGGAACAATCACTGAAACAAAGACTGCCATTTTCAGCTTATTCAGTACACTGGAGCAGACATTATCTAACAACAGGTTACAGTTCACTCGTAAACCATTTCAAGAAATATCTGCTCAATGGAGAGTGTCTATATTACGTGGTTCCACTATCCTCACTGAATTAATTTCGTAGAACATATATGTTCCATCAAATGCATACTCATCATGTGTCAAGCAACATAACAAGATTTCCACATTGCATTGCACCATTTTCACGCATCACCAATGGAGGACAGACCCACTATCCCAGCACAACTTATGCTTAGAGAACAAGTGCAAATGACTTCGCCAAGCAATTAATTCTATAATGTTTCTGAAATACAACACATTCTTCTGAATAAAGAGATGAACAACATGCGAGCAGGTAGGGAATTACCATGACCGTGCACTGCACAGAAAATGAGTCTGAAATTCAGTCACAAATACCTGGATACCAGTAAATAATTCTAAAATATGCAACCATCTCAGATTGTATGAAGCAATTACAAATCATGGTGCTACATTGCGAGGGAACAGAAACCAGGTGAAACCAATGGTCAACACTCCAATCATGCAAGCAGTGAGGAAAGAAAACTCTAATAATGCTGACCTGACAAAATCAATAGCAAAGACAACCAAATGTCAGCCAATAGCATCTGAAAATAATATGTATCCTCTCTGTATGGATATAATTATTAGATCAGGATGAGTTGCAAATGGCCAAAATGCTATACTGAAGTTTTAATCGTTAATCTTGTTAACTCATTTTCTGTTGCAAATGACTGAAAGTGAACACTCTGTTAACAATGGGGGCTGCAATTGAGTCCTCAATGTTTCAATATTTTTTAGGGCCATGGCATAAGTTCTGGATCAATTTACTTAACAAAGTAAGTGGAAAAAATATATTTAATGAATTAATTATTCTTGACACTTATCTTTCTAAAAATTTGAATTACGAGTGTACCAACAAGATGTGTGGTAGATTTGAACTTGAATAAACATGAAAAAAAATTTCTCCATGTCCATTATCATAGATTCATAGAATCTCTCGTGTGGAAACAGGCTATTCATACCAACTGAGTCCAAACTGACTATCAGAGGAGCACCCATTCAGACCCAACCTGCCTACCTTATCCCTGTATTTCTCATGGCTAATTTCTCTTGCCTCAACATCTGTGGACACTATGGCAATTTAGCATGCCCAATCTATATAAACCAGCATATCTTTGGACTGCGGGAAGAAACTGGTGTACCCAGAGGAAACCCATGCAGACACGGGAAGCATGTGCAAACTCTACACAGGGCCAGTCACCCAAGGTTCTCCTCATGTTCAGCATGGGTTTCTTCTGAGTGCTCTGATTTCCTCCCATGTTCCAAAGATGTACGGCTTAGTATTGGCCATGCTAGATTGCCGGTAATGATCAGGGACATTTGGTTAGGTGGATTAGCCATGAGAAATGTAGAGTGGCGGGAATAGAGTAGGGGTGCGTCTGGGTGGGATGCTCTTCAGTGAGTCAGTGTGGACTTGTTTGGGCCGAATGGCTTGTTTCCACACTGTAGGAATTCAATGATTCAAACTCTGGTACCTAGTGCTGTAGGCAGCAGTGCTAACCACTAAGCCACTGAAACACCCTATTATTTAATGAATTTAAATTATACAGTATATTAAAAATTATGAGGAGCAATAATAATTCAGCAATTTATTGTGTCAGATCAGCTGACTTTGTAATTCATGAGCATGAGAATGAAGTGCTTTACGGACATCTTTTTAACTAATCAGTGTTATCTCTCCATCATCACCACCTCTGGTAATGTTCAGGTAAACATAACCCACCAGCACTTAATTTAAAATTTATTCTCTAATCAATAGATTAACAGCAATTTTGATCCATATTTAAATCTGTAGTTAATATACAAACGGGCCAGGAAGTGACCTCTTCAAACGTCCTGTACCCAGAGGAACTATTTCCGCACGGGAACTAAAATGTAACTCTGCCATGCTAATTACTAAAAATAGTCCAGTTTTTGCATAATGTATTAAAATGGACAATGTGTTGGCACCATGCACAAAAAGAAAGTAATTGAGCCTTTGGTGCTTACGTTTCTTGTCAGAAACTTGTTGTAAGTTTTTGTATTAGGCACAATGTAATCGTTTATAATAACATTCCTTTCATAATCAAAAGCTTTAAAAGTTCCTGTATAATTTCAAATAGTCTGATGCAGTAATATTCTTCCGACACAGCACTTTTGCCAACAAATAACATGCATTAAAAAACTGGCTGTGCTGTGATGAAGAAGAGCACAAGAGCTAAGGTTCTTTTTCCATTCAAATATTTTGATAAATCACGTGGAATTATGTTGTTCAATCCAGGTGGAAGACAAATAAATTCATGAGTAATCGCAGGCCTTCATTATCAGTCTTCCTTGAATATGTAAAATTCTAATATCCGATCTAAAGAGCAAATACTTGCAATAACTAATGGCATTAAGTATGTTATAATTGGAATGTGAATGATCCATAACAACATATGAAACATTGTTAATAATCTTATCCCTGATATAGGGGTCATTTACATACATTCCTATTATAATATACCACTAAAAATAGAAACTGTTAGTGTCCTTTAACAGAATTAATGGATGAGGTAGTATTCTGGATAAGTATACACCCCGTGCAGTTGCTAAAAGAAATACCAGATCTATTAAGTTTTAATGTTCTCACCATTTACAAACATTAACAGTGGGGAGGCCCAAGTTTGCCTCCTTTTAGTAATGCTTGTTGAATGAATTGAAGTGCCAATCAGGCACTTAACTCAGCAGCAGTATGCCTCCAACAGGATCGTGGAGCCTGCCCATCAGAGACAGGTAGTGCCAGTAGGGGAATACTGGCTGTAGCCGGTAATGCACCAATCTTGGCGTATCACATGCATGATAGTGGATTTGGAGTTGCAAGAGGAGAGAGGTTGACAGCAAACGCTTTAATTATCTACTTAAAAGTTCCAATTAACAGCCAGTTAAAACGTGTGGAGGCCAGTAAGTGTCCAAATCAGACATCCTCCTGCCCAATTAAATACCTGACACCAACCGTGCCTCGGGGTGGTTTTCACTTCCACCCTCAATTTCATCAAACTATTAGGAAGTCCATGGATTTCTGCCCTAACATAAACTCTACAACATAATGGGGTACATCCTGGGATCCTGAGGGAGGTGGCTGAGGAAATAGTACAGCTGTTGATTGTGATCTTTCAAAAATCACTGGAGTCAGGGACAGTCCCAGGTGATTGGAAAATCGCTGTTGCTACCTCCCCCCCTTGTTCAAGATAGGAACAAGACAAAAGATGGAAAATTATAGGTCGATTAGCCTAACCTCTGTTGTTGGTAAAATTCTAGGATCCATCGTTAAGGTGAGATTTCTAAATTCTTGGAAGTGCAAGGTCAGATTAGATCAAGTCAGCTTGGATTTAGTAAGGGGAGGTCGGGCCTGACAAACCTGTTAGAATTCTTTGAAGAGGTAACAAGTACATTAGACCAGGGAAACCCAGTGGATGTTACCTACCTAGACTTCTAAATGGCCTTTGATAAGGGAGGCTGCTGAGTAAGGTGAGGGCCCATAGTGTACGAGGTGAGCTACTGAGATGGATTGAGGATTGGCTGTCTGAGAGAAAGCAGAGAATTGGCATAAAAGGTTCTTTCTCAGAATGGCAGCTGGCGACAACTGGGGTTGCAGCTGTTCACTTTATATATTAATGATCTGAATGAAGGGATGGGGGATTTTGGTGAAATTTGCCAATGATACGAAGTTAGGCGGACAGGCAGGTAGTACTGAGGAGGTGGGGAGGCTGTGAAAAGATTTAGACAGTTTAGGAGAGTCCAGGAAATGGCTGATGAAATTCAACATGAGTAAATGCGAGGTCTTGCACTTTGGAAAAAAAAATACAGGCACAGACTATTTTCTAAACGGTGAGAAAATTCATAAAGCCAAAGTATAAAAGGATCTGGAGTGCTAGTAAAGGATTCTCTAAAGGATGATTTGCAGGTTGGGTACATGGTTCAGAAAGCAAATGTAATGTTGTTATTTATCTCAAGAGGGTTGGAATATAAAAGCGACGATGTGTTCCTGAGCCTTTATAAAGCACTAGTTAGGCCCCATTTAGAATACTGTGTCCCACACCTCAGGGATGACATACTGGCACTGGAGCATGTCCAGCAGATATTTACATGGATGATCCCTGGAATGGTAGGCCTAACATACGATGAATGGCTCAGGATCCTGGGATTGTATTCATTAGAGTTTAGAAGGTTGAGGGGAGATCTAATAGAAACTTACAAGATAATGCATAGCTTAGAAAGGATGGATGCTGGGAATTTGTTTTCGTTAGGTGGGAAGACTAGGAGCCATGAGGACAGCCTTAGAATTAGAGGGGGTTAACTTAGAATGGAAATGATAGGACATTTCTTCAGCCAGAGAGTAGTGGGCCTGTGGAATTCATTGCCACAGAGTGCAGTGGAGGCCAGGATGTTAAATGTCTTCAAGGCAGAGATTGATAAATTCTTGATCTTGCAAGGAATTAAGGGCAATGGGGAGAGTGTGGGTAAATGGAGTTGAAATGCCAATCAGACACGATTAAATGGTGGAGTGGACTCAATAGGCTGAATGGCCTTACTTCCACTCCTATGTCTTATGGTCTTGTTAATTCCAGCCTTCTCCCTGGAAACTCTCTGTCAATGAACCAGACTGATTGTTAACATGGTGTTGAGCAATTAAACATGATATAGATTCACACCATCACTATGCACACTATTACACATGTGGCAGGAGGAATACACTAATATGTCCCACTACTCCATCAGTCCCACCATTAGTATAAAGCTGTTGATTCAATTACCAAAATATCCAATTCTACTGTTGTGTAGTCCCATCCTGAACAAAAGAAACATTAACCATGCTTCTTTGATGAACTCAAAAACAATCTGTTTAGTATAGATAAAACTTATTGTTAAGCAAGAGGCAACTATTGATTAATATCTAAATTATGATCTGGAGTCAAAAACGATATTCCTTTTATTCCACATGCACAAACACATTCACACAACTCAAAAACAAAGTTTCTGTAAAACTGATGCTTTTTTAAATAAGGTAAAATGGATAAAACATCATGTTTAGCTCTATTGAATAATATTTCACAGAAATAGTAAATAATTACAAAATAAACCTTTAAATCTGTGATGTTTCAAAACCAGTGAAGCTCAGGTGAAGCTCCAATTTGTCATTAAGACTCTGCTTTTGTTATGTAAAAGCTCAGGAATTTTGCGCGTTTTTTGGAACTGGTCAAGCCAAAATAAAGTGGCACAATTCCAAACTGAACTATCAAGGCACTGTCTACTGAATGCAAGTGATACTTCTCAGGAAACAGAGCAAATATTTCATGTTTTTTATGTATGGTCTGATCCTGAAGTAGTGTTCTATTCCTATAACAGGTTTAACAAAGAAAATGAAACAAAATGGAAAATTAGACCTGACTGATCAAGGGAGTAGGTACACATTCGCCTGATCTTTATGCTATCAACTGTCCTTAAGTCCTTATGAACATGAGAATTTACTATTGCATAAAATAAGGTTGCATGGTGTGAAACTTGTTTATTATTCTAAAATTAGTTAGGAATAATTGTTTCATTAATTATCCATGTTTGTATGAAGTTCGGTTCCACAGCTGCTAAAAAATACAGAACCCTTCCCATCAAGAACACAAGACTAGAGCATAGACTGGGCCATACAAAATGCTATATTACAAGTATGATTATTTTACCAGTCATTGGTGTATTTTTAGGTGGACGATCATGTTGAGCAGTGTTAAAATGTACCATTTTAAAAATAAAGTTGAGTCCACGTTTAAGAACTTTTAGTGGTACAAAGCCAACTGGATCGACTCTAAAGATTTGTAACAGGAAGGAAATGTGTCAACCAAGGTTTATGTGGCCACCTTGGAATTTCTACAAAGTGAACAGGATTTGAACACATTATTTATAAGATTGACATCCTCATGTAGACAGCAAGTCCATGAGAAAAAAAAATCTAACAATCTGCCAAGAAGGAAAAGAGAACCTGGAACAGCAATAACTTAAACTCCCAAAGCACAATATTAGCCACAGATACATTATTATGAAATTCCCTTACCTCCTATTTTAAGAGACATGTGGGTTATTTATAACAGGAGGATTTTAATGCATTTGTTACTATTAGTACACAGTGAAATGTAAATGCAATCTGCCTCATCTCCTACAAGGCATTTTTGAATTATAAAATACATTGTTCGATATTAGTGCACAATGAAGCTTCAAGTCTTTTCACAGAAAAGTCTTTTAAGTCCTTTTTAGTATTGCAATATAAACTTATCAGTATCATTTGCAAGGAGTGCAAGAACAGACAGGTATCACTGTTCATGTACACAAATCTTTGGAAGCATCAGGATGCTGTTCACAAAGCATTGAAGATTTGCGGTTTTATAAATAGGGAACATAAAAATAAAATGTTAAAATAAAGTATTATAAATCACCAGGTAGGCATTAACTAGAGCATGCTGTGTAATTCTGGTCATTAAACTTTAGGGTGGATATCATTGGTGGAATTTTGCACTTTCCACCTACCACCAGATATTACTCTTGGCCTCATTGAGCTGCAACAAAGTATTCACAGATTCAAATGAGGGAACGAAAGATTCAAAGTTATTTACAAAGCATATGCAAAATTTGAAACATCTTAATGTGACTTCATCTTTCTGCAAGGATGTAAGAGACAGAGAGAGCAAGATCATGTGATGCTATAATGGTTTCCTGTGATAATGTTGATTGTGTCTTATTGGCATATCACATAATCAGACTTAATCCCATATTCTACACGTGGTGGCATAGTGAAGTGCACTGTGTCCATAGCCTAGCCATGTTTGCCAGGATTTTAAAAGAGTGACGGAGGCATCAGACTGCTCAACGGCCTACCCTTGCGACAATGAGGCCCTTAATTCAACTAATATTCTCTTAATGACACATCCTGCACCATTGGTATTTTACCAGTTGTGGGGAGGGTGTATGCCACTTGCCAAGGCTGCTAGGTAAATTAAGGTAGAGACAAAAAAACTGCAGATGCTGGAATCCAAAGTAGACAGGCAGGAGGCTGGAAGAACACAACTAGCCAGGCAGTATCAGGAGTTGGAGAAGTCGATGTTTTCAGTTAACTCTTCTTCAGGACTGGGGTTGGGTGTGGGAGGAGCTGCAGATAAAGGGAGTGATGGAGGCAGGGTGGTGAAGTGGGGATAGTGAAGACAGGTAGATGGTACAACCTTGTGCACAGATATGGTTCCCTCCTGTTTGGGCAAGCTATGACTAATGAACAGACTTCTCCCTCCAAAACCACAACCTCAAGGGTCACCCCTACTTGGGCCCTACCTTAGCATCTCAATCACCATGGCCATCCCTCACTGACACCAGTTTGACTGGCCCTGGAGAAACCACAGCACTTTGTGAGTTATCCAGCCTCCACCACTGTTCCCCAAGGAGGACTATCTGCTGTCCCAGCAATGGCCACTGCTCCACATGGGAGGACTGGACCAAAGAGCTGTCAGGTGTCTGCCAGACAGAATATCTTTCTTTAAGGAGCAGAAACCATGACTTCAAGCAGTTGACTGCCTAATGAGGGTTAATTCTGGATCTGGCTTCCTGGGCTGGAGGAGAGGGATTCAGTCATAACTTTTAAGGCTGTAAACTGTGTTCCCACCTCCTTAAAAAAATTCCAATCAAAATATATAATGGAATTACTAAAATGGGAGCAGAAATAACAGACTGCAATTATTCTCCTAGGCTGAAGTGCAGATTTAATGCAATGTTTTCTTTGTTGAAGAAAACTGGAGCAGGAGAGTCAGTGACCAACATACACAGATTTGAGATAATGGACAAAAAAAAAATCCAGGGAATATTTAGGAGCATTTTTATTTTCAATATAATGCGAAATGAAATGAAATGCGTGACCTGAAACACTGAGGGGAACAAATTCAACAACAACATCGAAGAGAAAAACTGCAGTTTTTCAGGGGCAGGTGGGATTGAACCCAGGCCTTTTTGTTCTAAGGTAGGGACACTGCCTCTGGATGACATAGATACTTGCAAAAAGGATATTGGTAGAGCTATCAGAAAAGAGCAGAGGGGTGAAATTAATTGGGGAACTCTTTCAAACAGTTAAGGTGTACATGAAGTTTCTTACATCTAGAGATATGAAATTCAATGTATATTCCCATCCACACTATTGTAATAAACCTTTACATCACTGATAATCAATGATTTATTAACCTCTAAAATATACTCAAAGACTAAGCATCCACAGGCCTCTGGATAAGTCCAAACATTCAGCACCCACTGAGTAAAACATTTTTTCTTCATCTTGGTCCTAAATGACATCCATTTTATTTTTAAGTTATTCCTCCAGGTTCTAGACTTCCCAACCTACAAGAATAACTTTGCTATATCTGTTCTGTCTATTTCTTGAAGTATTTTCTAGGTTTCAATGGAGGATAATCTCTTATTCTTCAAAATTCTGAAGAGTACAAACCCAGTTTATCAAACCTCTCTTCAAGGTACAGTATTCCCATCATCTTGGGAACAAGTCTAGTGAATGTTAGGGTCTGAAAGGTTAATGCTGAAGCGTGTTAAGTACCACTCAAGTGATGATGTCATATGAACTCAGATAGGGGAAGATGCTATGGATTTTGCAGGAGTGAGACCTAACATCGAGGTCTTCTGTATGGTCATAGAGACATAGAGATGTACAGCACAGAAACAGACCCTTCGATCCAATTTGTCCATACCGACCAGATATTCTAAACTAATCTAGTCCCATTTGCCAGCACTTCGCCCATATCCCTCTACACCTTTCCTATTCATATAACCATCCATCAAATGTTGTAATTGTACCAGCCTCCAACATTTCCTCTGGCAACTTATTTCATACATCTTTCTGCATGAAAAAGTTGCCTCTTCGGTCCCTATTAAACCTTTCCCCTCTCATCCTAAACCTATGCCCTCTAGCTCTGGACACCCTACCTCAGGGAAAATATCTTGTCTATTTACCCTGTCCATGCCCCTCATGATTTTATAAACCTCTTTAAGGTCACCCCCAGCCTCTAATGCTCCAGGGAAAACAGCTCCAGCTTATTCAGCCTCTCCCTCAATATCTATTATACTAATATAATTTACAGGATATTTTGTTTAAGACAATAGCTTCTGCTTGTTAGAATACAATTGGTTTTCCATCAGATCAAACAGACTCTGGAGATCTATACCAAGAAAGAATAGGGTGCATCAAATCTATCAGATGCATCTTATGCCATGGTGAGCTATGGTGAGGGTCTATCATAAACATGGTGCCAGTGTTGGGCACTGCTCCATTTTACAAGATAGGAAACAGTGGAGGCCCAAAGAATCAAGGTTATTGTGCATTAAACAGTAGCTAAAACTGACTGAAACTAGCTGAACTGTCATGATCCATGCAGCAGAGAAAGATTCTACAAGGCTGAATCTGCAGAAGATCATTAAAAAAGCAATTCGGACTAAGAGATGTGCTGAAGGAAGTATGAGCTAGAAACAACAAGGAGCTGGAACACTAGTTACAACTAAGAGAAAGTGAGGACTGCAGATGCTGGAGATCAGAGCTAAAAATGTGTTGCTGGTAAAGCGCAGCAGGTCAGGCAGCATCCAAGGAGCAGGAGAGTCGACATTTCGGGTATGAGCCCTGAAGAAGGGCACATGCCCGAAACGTCGACTCTCCTGCTCCTTGGATGCTGGCAAACCTGCTGTGCTTTTCCAGCAACACTAGTTACAACTAGTTTGTATCAGATGCTGATAATCTGAAGGAGTGATCCAGAATTGAATTTCAGCTTGAGAGCAAATGGATAACACAAGCTTTGTAAGTTGAAATTCCTGGTGGGCAAGAGTAAACCTTTATAAAGAAATGGCACAATTTACAGGCTGGTAAAATGAGAAATCAGCAAACTATTTATAACTCAGAACAAGAACCACTGCTGCAACGAGTGGGAAACAGCAGGGTCACAGAAACAATTTAAATGAGATTACATACTTGGGAATGTTGCACAGCCAGAATTGAAACACGACAAGGGCAATTTGGAGCATTAATCTCACAATTCATAACCGAAGAAGAACTGTAGGAGACTATTGAGGCCACAGATGAAGTGGGAGATCCATGGAGCAGCCTGGTGAAGCAAAGACAAACTTATTCAACCATACTAACCCTAACTATAATCCTAACCCTCACATATTACCATGTAGTTGACATAGTTTGTTTACGTACATCAGGGCATGACAGGATACTCAAGAGGCTGCAGATCAACAACAATTCTATATTGCTTGTGCAGTGAAAGGAATTATATGAAGCAACTACTGGAACATAGACTCTGACTGCCCTCTAAAATGGGCAACAGAATTATTCAGAGTTTAGATCAGAACCATTCAGTTCAGGGCATCTAGGGATGGGCAAGAATTAATATCCTTGTCAACGTTGCTCACTTTGCACACAAATAAAAAAAAACTACCAATGTTAAGGCAGAGAACACACATTGAATATATTTACTTGGCTTTGAAACTCTTGTATCGTTTACAGGATGTAAAGGCACAAAATAAGTACAAGTTCCTTTTCTAAAAGGCAGGCTTAATTAACACTGTTAAATAGTCTAGTGAAGGTAGTGGTTCCATTGTGCCCCTTATTTTAGACATCTGACCTCCACTATTCAGATACTGGGATATTGTACACATAATGTCATTTTAAGCCAATTGTATTAGACATTAGAGAGGACAGTGCATTCACTATCATGTGTATTTTTAAAAGTAGGACAAGCAAACATGACTTTATTGTTGGTAGCTAAAGAGTAACTACAGATTGTTAAGGCACCATGTGTTGAGAGAAATTAGTTTATAAAGCCCAAAACAATTCAGTTATTTTCTTAGGTTGCTGAAAAGATTTTTAAAAATGTTGAAAAGTTCTATTTGGTTTATTTGTCACAGTATACTTTTTTTTCTGCTTGGGTTCCTGGCACATCGATCAGCTCTCACCTCCTACTGGGAACTCTGCTGGTTTCAGGCACAATTAGCAGCTTGAAACCTGGATACCAAAGTGGCCTCTTTGTAAAGTTCACTGACAAGTATTTATGTTTGAAAGAGAATAATACTGGGTTATTAACAGCATACGATGGAAGCAATGATAGATTTTAGTACTGCATTTTTCTTCCGTTGATTTTGTTAAGATACATAGGAATAGTTAACTTGCATTCACTTTAGTTGTCATTTGATGTATTAGACTAACTCTTGATAATTATTCTAAGATATGAATTTATTATACCATTGCATCAATTCAGCACTTGGAAGCTATTGCCAACATAGGATTATTTTTTTCCCAGTCATCTTAATTCTTGTATTTGACTAAATTAAGACTTTCTGAAAGATAACTTACAATTGGAAGGGACAAAGACAACATTTTTGAAATTCTGCAAATAGAAAAAACAATAACTTGCACATTAAAATTTATAACTAAGCAGTTAACTGAGGACCACCATGCCAAGTGGAGAGACTGGCATTTTTAATTTGACACGAATGAAAATAACTGATGGTTGAAGTTTGGTGGAGGAAATGTTGTGGAAAATGGATAACAGCTTAAAATTTGCAGAGTGTTGAAATATTTAACTTAAGTTACACATTCTCCAGTTTAACATGTTGGTGTGTAGCAGTTCAGGAAATGTTCTGAATTTTACCCTAACCATATCCAGCCACTGTAATTGTTGAAATCACAAAGGTTTTGGTCTGCAATACACATATTTGTTGATTGATCCTTAAACCTGATAACTCACAATGAGGTTCTCAAAGGATTGTATAATTACTGTCCAAGCATTTAGGCAATAACAAACTCTCTCTAGAGTAATTAGGATAAGTTATATGTTTACATTCACAAATAGCCCCAATAGTATTCTGATTAGCTACAATCATCTGTGGAGCTTGAATGGTGCGATAGAAAGATTGCCAATTGTATTATCAGCTTTTGATCAGACAGTTATCCTATTAACTAGTCATAATTAGAAAATACATGTCCTCAAGAGGTTACAAAGGTAAATGGACAGATTTGCACAATTAAGTAGGTATAATTCTATGTGTCCATTTATTATGCTTCTGGGTGGTCTTCACCAACGTCACTGTAATGGCATTGTGCAGTTTCCCAAAACAGTTTCAGATCTTTGAAGCCGTGAAAAGGAAGTCTCTATGGAAAGATAAAACTGCAAGCAAAGTAAAAATATTTATACTGAATAACATTAAAACCTTTTATTTCACATCAAAAAAGAATGAAGCTTCATACTGATGAAAGACTATTTACTTAAAAGCATGACTGTAATTTAAAATGTCTGTTAGGTGCCACAATAAAATGTAATTGGTTTTAATTGATCATTCAAATAACTGATTTCAAGTTATTCCTTCAAAACAGGTGAATGCTGCATCCAAGTGCAGCCATAAAAAAGTAAATCAACATACTTTTGATTTTTTGCAGTACAACATATTATTTTAGTGGATATTTGCAATGATTTATTTTACAGCTTCTGAAATGATCTTTAGTTTTATCTGTAGTACTTGAGAGATGTAAAGATATGGCATGCTGTTTGTCAGAATAAGGAAAAAGAAACATGTCACAAAGCATCAAACTTCTGCATGAAATACTATGTTTTTTATAACCCACAAACCAATGTCTTTGAACTTATGTCTTTTGAGTTCTCATTGTTTGATCAACTGGACAAATATGAAGCAATTAGAGAGAATTAGACAAGATTTGTAAAGAGTAAATCATGTCTTACAAACCCGAGTTGCATTTTAAGAGGAGATAATTAACATGACAGCTATGGAATTGTCTATCAATCTTATTATATAGTTTTCCAGAAAGCATTTAATGACGTTCCACATAACTACTGATAATGAGCTTGCAACGGCATGGAATTGGAGGAGATCTACTGGAAAGGATTATTGGTTAGGAGTTAAGAGACACAAAGTAGGGACATGGTGAATTACTCAAGCCAGCTGTATATTTGTGACATGCCTCAAAAAGTGTACCTCTAAAAAATATGGTTATAGTATCATCACCATATCATTGTTGACTTGTTGAGTGTCTAAGGGTTTCAGACTCCATTTTAACTGGAAGCATGACATGCTGATGCATGCATGCTACTCCTTGTAACCAAACCCTTAATATCATTCCAGATACAGATGAGCCTGTGAATGTAACATTTGTTAATGTTAGTGAGTTGTACTAAACATATTCTTGATCTTTCAGTACCACATTACCCATTTCCCAGTTTCTTATGTTATGAGGGACAATATAAGCATTGTCACATCAGTTTAAGAAATCCTGCTGGATGCAGATCATGGCTATTAGATCTTGACAGCAGGTATTTGAAAACCTAATTAGAAACCAACTAGACAACAGGCTTGGACACCAAAGAATTTAGACAACCAAAAGCATCAGCTAATTTTTGTACAGATTAATAGATTCATCAACCAGAGCTACTTTCTTTCTGATTAATGTCTAAGTTCTTTAAAGTTAGAAAACCCTTCTCGCTTTTTTTAAAATCACAATGAACTGGCAGCCTGTTTGTATAATTAAAGAGTTAAAAAAAACTTTTTGATGGATAGTGACAAAGCTCCCTAGAAAGAAAATACAATTAAGAAAATCTTAAAATAGTATTTTACACTAAAAAAGCGTACATGAATTGAAAGGTTGGTTTGTTTCACCATTTTCTTTCTTTAAATTGGCATAAAAGTAGAGGGAAGCACCTTATTTGTCATGAACACCATCTAGAGGCTAAAGCCTGCAAATACAAGCCTGCAATGTTTGAACTAAAAGGTCATGATTCTTCAAATAACATTGTTAATAATACCATGGCTGTTAAAAAGGGGCAGCAACAAGAAAAATAAAGGAAACAAAGGCAGAAAGGGTAAAAATAAAAGGTGAGAGAAACAAAACCAGCAAAAGCATTTGCCAATTGTAGTGCATCACACTACTTCTCAATAAGAACAAAAACCTCCAAATAGAAATGAAAGGCTTTAGTTAATTATGGACTGGGCAGCCAATGATACCTTTACTGAATTACAACTTTTCAAGTAACATAATCAGTTTTGTTTTACAGATCATGCAATAAATGATCCTGATAAAGAGAGCTCTGAAGTTTTTACTGTGGATAATCACAAAGATCCAGAAAAGATCTGGAAGGATTAATGGACTGCAACTCATATCATGCAAACGCTAACCCCAAAAGCAAATTGACCAGTTCAAGTGTGTGTGGGTGACTTCCAAAAAGGAGGAGTCAGATAGGATCTTTACATCAATTAAAGTGTTCAGGAAGGAACTAATGGGCAAAAAAGCCAGACCATTAACACTTACTTTGTTATGGAAACAAAGATATGGCCACACTCAAAAATCAACAACAATCTAATTACCTACTTTAGGTGCAACCGACACAATTGTTATGGTCAGCAACATGCATCAAACCAACAAAATCTGTATTAGATAGTTTGTTGCATCAACCAAAGGTGATCAGCTATTCATGATGTCTGTAAAACACGCAACATCAAAAGGCATTGAACAGGAAATATAGTTTCAAAGGGCCAAGTCACAATCCAGAATAAAATACAGGTGACCAACAAGGTGATGTAATATTATGACATTAATGGTAAGAAAATTGTAAAGCAGGTGCAAAAATACAGACACACACCTGCAGTTCAGAGTCATCGAAGTGGACTGCAAATTTCGCAAGACAAGACCATTAACATCACAAACCATGCTGATAGTGTAAGGTGATCAGTGTGTTTACAATCATTAATATCATATGTCCTGAACAAACAGGATGACATACTTAAAAGCTAAAATCGCCACAGGAGCAAATGACAACGTATTACTACTACTCATCCTGAAGATCTATACCTTCGCAAATAAGGCTTCATAGTCCATCTTATAAGAGCTCATAGTGTATAATGGATTATCGATTTGATGCATTGGCAACGTTATTCTGTAGCACCAATATGCAAGCTCATCTCAGTTTCCAAATTCTTTCATTTGTAGATAACAACTTTCTAGCTAGTGGAAAAACCACAAATGTGCGCAGATCTCAATATAGTCATAATAACAGAACATGTATGATGCAATCAAATCATTTAATGCTCTCAAGATGATCATCAAGAGTGAGGGTGGTGTAATCCTATTTATTGATCCTCCAATGAGTTTTTTTATTTCAAAATATACTTTATTCATAGAAATAAATCTTTGGTACCTGTACAATTTGTCATGTCGTTCATAGATATATACATTGCATGTCTTAACATTACAAAGAACAGATTGAATTAATCGAATTTACAATTTCCTTTATTAACCATCCAGTTTCCTATTATTTAGCTGTGGTTCAGCAGAACCCACCTACTGAGTGGGTGCCCTGTTATACGATAGCAAAGGAACCTTCTTTAACTCCCAGTTTATGGGTTACATTGTCCATTTGACTGTCCTGTCTCTGGGGTAGCTGTCTGCATCCCCATGGTGAGCTCGAACTGCTGGACCTTCGTTGAGCTGAGGTAGCTATCCAGCTCCTCACTGGGGTCATTTACCCGCTCTGGTGTCATTGAGCCAAGGCAAGGGTCCGCACCGTCCAGTTCTGCGTCTGACAATGGGACTGTCAGAGGATCACAGCTTTCAGTTCCCTGCAGTTGTGGGGCAGTGGGTACCCCCTGGTTCTCACTGGGTGGAGGGTGGACTTCGGGGAGTCTGTTGTTTCCTGGTTGGGAGGAAATGCCCTCCTCTTTATCTACGGCGCTCTGTCTCTTCTTCTGGTGGTGATGACCTTCTTTGCGCCCGTCTTCCCCTTCCGAAGAGCTGGCCGTCTCTCCCTCGTGCAGTTGTCTTTTCCCCCTTTGCTGGGAGGCTTTGGGGGCCTGG
Organism: Hemiscyllium ocellatum; assembly: GCF_020745735.1. Lineage (NCBI taxonomy): Eukaryota > Metazoa > Chordata > Chondrichthyes > Orectolobiformes > Hemiscylliidae > Hemiscyllium > Hemiscyllium ocellatum. The sequence continues at coordinate 30,688,816 of NC_083434.1, read as the reverse complement.
TGGGATTTTCTCTTCCTGTTTTTAACCGGTATCCACTCCTCTGCCTTCTTGATTACCTCCTCCTCCATTTCTTCCATCTGCCCAGCTAGAGGTAGTATCAGCTGCTGTGTCTCTCCGCTGGCTGCTGCCTCCTCCACTCCAGCCTGTTCTTCTTTCTGGGTACCACCAGACTCTGTTTCCCTGCTGTCTGGGTGGACCTTGCTGGTCTTTGGGGGTCCACGGCTCACATTGCCACCTCCAGCCATCTGTGCGTAAGTGGGGGGCCCCCGTCTTGGGCAGGTCTTACACATGTGGCCCGCTTCTCCACACAGGTTGCAGCTCTTTTCTTCCTGACAGTCCTTAGTCATGTGACCCTCCTGTTTGCAATTCCTGCAGATGGTCACCTTACAATCTGCCCCCACGTGTCCCGCCTTCCCGCAGGTTCGGCACACTTTCGGCTGCCCTGCGTATGTCAGGTAGCCTCTGCTCCCTCCAATTGCGAAGCTCGAGGGTGGGTGGAGAATGTTCCCATTACCATCAACCCTCAGAGTTACCCTGACCTGCAGCTTACTAGTCCCGATCCCAAAGGGGTCGATCACATCAGTGGCTTCTCCCTCAACTTGGACATATCTTCCCAGGAATGTCAGGACATCAGCTGCTGGAACATAGGGGTTGTACATATGGATTGTAACAACCTGACTCCTCTGTGCAGGAAGCACACACAATGGGACCGCCGACAAGATGGAGAATAGCGGCTCCCCTTCCTTCTCCTTGAAAAACTTCAGGAGCTGCTCGCACCGCTTCACACTCTTGAAGGTCACGTCGAAATACCCTGCCCCAGAAAAATCCTGCAGGCAGTACACATCCACTTTTTTTTATTTCAAAAATATACTTTATTCATAAAATATTCATAAAATATTTGATACACTGTACATTTGGTAATGCCATACATATGTCAACATTTATATACACAGCTCAGAATTTTCATTATTAACTACAGATCTGTGCATTTCTCACTCACATATTGAGCTGAGGCATCACAGAGCCCAAATGACTGCAGGGCCCCCTGATCTTCTTTAGACAGGCAGATATTAAACGGTGGTCTTTCCCCACCGCGCCTTGGCGGCAGCTGCCCCAAGCTTCAGCGCGTCCCTCAACACGTAGTCCTGGACCTTGGAATGTGCCAGTCTGCAACACTCAGTCGGGGTCAACTCCTTCAGCTGGAAGATCAACAGGTTTCGGACCACCCAAAGAGCGTCCTTCACCGAGTTGATGATCCTCCAGGCGCAGTTGATGTTCGTCTTGGTGTGCGTCCCGGGGACCAGGCCGTAGAGCACGGAGTCCCGCGTCACGGCGCTGCTCGGGACGAACCTCGACAAATACCACTGCATTCCTCTCCAGACTTCCTCTGCATAGGCACATTCCAGAAGGAGGTGTGTGACAGTCTCTTCCCCCCTGCAGCCACTTCGAGGGCAGCGTGCGGTGCGGCTGAGAGTCCGGGCGTGCATAAATGATCTCACAGGTAGAGCCCTTCTCACCACCAGCCAAGCCATGTCTTGGTGCTTGTTGGAAAGTTCTGGCGATGAGGCATTCTGCCAAATTGCTTTGACAGTCTGCTCAGGGAACCACTCGACAGGATCCACCCTCTCCTTTTCCCGAAGGGTCTCAAGGATGCTACGTGCTGACCACTTCCTGATGGACCTGTGGTCAAAGGTGTTTTTCTTCAAAAATTTCTCCACGAAGGACAGGTGGTACGGAACGGTCCAACTACTCGGAGCGTTCCGCGGCAGCGAGGCCAGGCCCATCCTTCGCAACACCGGGGACAGGTAGAACCTCAGTACGTAGTGACACTTGGTGTTTGCGTACCGGGGATCCACGCACAGCTTGATGCAGCCACACATAAAGGTGGGCATCAGGGTGAGGGTGGCATTGGGTGTATTTTTTCCCCCGTTGCCCAGATCTTTGTATAGCGAGTCCCTTCGGACCCGGTCCATCTTTGAACTCCATATGAACTGGAAGATGGCCCGGGTGACTGCAGCGGCGCAGGTCCTGGGAATAGGCCAATGGTCACAAATGCACATGAGTCTGCGCACGGACAGCGGATCCGAGCAGAAAACGGCGACGTCATCCATGTACAGGGAGGCCTTAACCTGCAGGCCCCCGCTGCCCGGAATAGTCACCCCTCTCAGGCTCGCATCCTTCCCGATGGACTCGGCAAATGGCTCTATGCAGCACACAAACAAGGCAGGAGAGAGAGGGCAGCCCTGCCTGACTCCAGATCTGACTGGGAAGCTATCTGATTCCCACCCATTGATTGAGACTGCACTGACGATGTTGGTGTAGAGCAGTCTGATCCAATTGCAGATTCCCTCCCCAAAGCCCATTTTGGAGAGAACATCTCTCATATACCTGTGTGATATCCTGTCAAAGGCTTTCTCCTGGTCCAGGCTGATCAGGCAGGCGTCCAACCCTCTGTCCTGCACGTAGGCAATCGTATCTCTGAGGAGTGCGAGACTCTCAGCGATCTTCCTGCCCGGCACAGCACAGGTTTGGTCGGGGTGAATCACCGACCCCAGAGCAGACCTGACCAGGTTGGCGATTACCTTTGACAGGATTTTGTAATCTGCATTCAACAGTGTGATTGGTCTCCAATTTTTGAGTTCCTCCCTCTCCCCCTTCCGCTTGTAGATGAGGGTGATGATGCCTTTCCTCATGGATTCGCTCATGGTACCTGCCTGAAGCATACTGACATACACCTCCAGCAGGTCCTGGCCAATCAAGTCCCACAGAGCGGAATAGAGCTCGACCGGTAAGCCGTCGCTTCTGGGAGTTTTATTCTTTTCGAAGGACTCGAGGGCCTTGGTCAGCTCGTCCAGAGATAGCGGCTGGTCCAGCCTCTCGCGTGTTCTGTCGTCTAAGACCTCCGTGATAGACGACAGGAACGACTGGGAGGCCGCGCTGTCGGTCGGCTTCGCGTCATACAGACTGGCATAGAAGGATTTACTGATCCTCATGACGTCAGCCTGAGATGACGTTATCGAGCCGTCTTCTTCCTTCAGGCTGCTGAGCACAGAGCTCTCTTTGTGCACCTTCTGGAAGAAGAAACGTGAGCACGTCTCGTCCTGCTCCACCGAGTGGACCCTGGACCGGAAGATTATCTTGGAAGCCTCCGAGGCAAAGAACGAGGCTTGCTGGCCCTTCACCTCCTTGAGGTCCTCCGTGACATCGACCCCCATCATCTGCAGCAGGAGCAGGTTCTGCATACTTTCCTGGAGCTGGGACAGTTTTCCCCGCCTCTCTCTCGCCTCCTGAACACCTTTAAGGATGAAGAACCTCTTGATGTTCCCTTTAACTGTTTCCCACCAGTCTGCTGGAGACTCAAAGAGGGGCTTCGCGGTTCTCCAACCTGCGTAGTCCCTCTTGAGCTCCTCAATGTTTCCCGGGGTCAACAGCTTTGTGTTCAGCTTCCACGTTCCCTTACCCGCCCGCTGCTCGTCCTGTAGGTGACAGTCGGCCAGCAGGAGGCAGTGGTCAGAGAAGAACACCGGCTTGACGTCGGTGGATCTGACCAAGAGCGTTCGGGACACAAACAGGTAATCTATACTTGAGCGGATAGACCCGTCTGCCCGTGACCACGTGCATTTACGCTGCGCTCCGTCTGCAGGGGTGCTGAAGACGTCGTGCAGCTTGGCATCTTTTACCGTGTCCATCAGGGCTCTGGACATGGCGTCCAGTTTACTGTCCCCCCCCGCCGGATCGTCCATCTGCATCAATGATACAGTTGAAGTCTCCGGCCAGAATGACCGGCCTGGACGTAGGCAGCAACAGTGGAAGCTGCTGCAGGACGGCCAACCGTTCACTCCTACCCACTGGGGCGTACACATTGATCAGTCTCAGGGGAGCATTCTTGTACATAACGTCGGCGACGAGGAGGCGCCCGCCCACCACCTCCTTAACCTCGGAGATGGTGAAGTTGCTTCCTCGCAACAGGATACCCAGGCCGGAGGCGCGGCTATCGTTGCCTCCCGACCAAACTGACTGCCCATGGGCCCACAAGCTCGACCATCTCCTGTAGCTGCTGAGGTGCGGTATCCCACACTCCTGCAGAAACAGGAGGTCAGCTTTAACACTGGCCAGGAAGGCCATCGTTGAAACACATTGCGTAGCCGATTTGATGCTACGCACATTGATGCTGGCAATTTTAAACCCCATTTTAACAATTTACAAGGTTAACAGTGTCCATTTGCTGCTGGTCTTGCTCCTCTGGGGTAGCTGCGTGCATCCCCATGGTGACGGCAAACTGCTGGACCATCCCAGGGCTGAGGTAGCTGTCCGGCTCCACGCTGGAGCCATTTCCCCGCTCTGGTGTCTTTGTGTCGAGCCCAGGGTCCGCACCGTCCAGTTCTCCATCTGACAGCGGGGCTGTCACAGGACCGCTGCTCCCAGTTACCTGGAGCTGTGGGCCGATGGGTAACTCTTGGTTCTCACCGGGTCGGGGGAGGCCTTTGCCCATCCCGACAGAGGGATCGTCTTTCCCTTCCTGTGTGGTGCTGCCCTCCTTTCTCCCCACGGCGCTCTGTCTCTTCCTCTGGTGGCGACCCTTCTTCACCATCGGAAGAGCTGCCTGTATCCTTGACTTGCAGGTGTCGTTTCCCCCTTCTCTGAGTGGTTTTGGGGCCCCCGAGAGGTTTTCTCTTCCTGTTTTTTACTGTGATCCAGTCCTCTGCCTCCTTTGATTCCTCCTCTTCCATATCCTCCGTCTGCCTTGAAGGAGCTAGGATCGGCTGCTGCACCTCCCCGCTGTCTGCCGTCTGCTCCACTACCGCCTGCTCTTCCTTCTGGGTGCCTCCAGGCACCGTTTCCGGGCTATTTTGTGGTGCCTTGCTGGTCTTTGGCGGTCCCCGGCTCGTGTTGCCACCTCCGGCCATCTGTGCGTAAGTGGCGGCTCCTCGTCTTGGACAGGCCTTGTACATGTGGCCCGCCTCTCCGCACAAGTTACAGTTCTTGGCCTCCTTACAATCCTTGGTCAGGTGGCCTTCCTGCTTGCAATTTCGGCATACGGTCACCTTACAGTCGGCCGCCACGTGGCCTGACCTCCCGCAGGTTCGGCACACCTTCAGCTGCCCTGCGTACGTCAGGTAGCCTCTGCTTCCTCCGATGGCGAAGCTGGAGGGTGGGTGGAGGATGTTCCCGCTGCCTTCGACCCTCAGGGTTACCTTGACCTGTCTTTTGCTGGTCCAGATCCCGAAAGGATCGACCACATCGGTGCTTTCTTCTTCCACCTGGACATACCTCTTCAAGAAGGTGAGAACATCTGCCGCTGGGACGTAAGGGTTGTAAATTTGGATTGTAACAACCCGACTCCTCTGCGCAGGAAGCACACACAACGGGACCGCCGACAAGATGGAGAACAGAGGCTCCCCTTCCTTCTCCTTGAAGATCTTCAGGAGCTGCTCACAATGCTTCACGCTCCTGAAGGTCACGTCGAAGTAGCCTGCCCCAGGGAAATCCTGCAGGCAGTACACGTCCGCTGCTGCAAACCCACAGCACTCCAGCAAAACCTTCTTCACAAACACCGTCCGATCGACTGGTGTGTGCTCCTCCACCTTCTTCAGTCACCCTGACTGTGTTGCAAATGCCCTGGCCAGGGCTGCGAGCGGCTGCTGAGGCCATAGCTCTGAGGTTTGCTGATACCTGAATTGGCATTAGGCCGAAGCCAGCATAAAGATCCACCAAGAGCAGGTCAGCACAACCAAACGATCCTCAGTACACATCCACTGCCGCAAACCCACAGCATCCCAATAGCACTTTCTTAATGGACAGTATGCGATCGACTGGTGTATGACCCTTGATCTTCTTCACAGTCACCCTGACTGTGTTTCGAACCCCCTGTCCCGGGCTGCGGGCAGCTGTTGAGGCCATAGCTCTTGAGGTTGGCTGGTCCCTGAATTGGCATTAGGCCAAAGCCAGCATGAAGATCCACCAAGAGCAGGTCAGCACAACCAAACGATCCTCCAAAGTCCAATCACGATCCAGCAATGATCTCCACTAGCTCTGATGACTCGCAACTCGACACCTGTCCTCATAAGAAGATCAAGTGCCTGCAGGCAGTACACGTCCGCTGCTTCAAACCCGCAGCAAAGGCTGAGAGGTTTTCTTTATTTCAAAAATATACTTTACTCATAAAATAATTTGATGGTCTGTACAGTTGGTCATGCCATACATATGTAAACATTTACATACAGAGATCAGAATTTATCATTTTTTATACATTTTCCAATCATATGTCCATATAATTAGCTGAGGCATCAGCAGAGCCCAAATGACTGCATGGGCCCCCTATTCTTCATTAGGCAGGCAGATGTTACACGGTGGTCTTTCCCCACCGCGCCTTGGCGGCAGTTGCCCCAAGCTTCAGCGCGTCCCTCAACACTTAGTCCTGGATCTTGGAATGTGCCAGTCTGCAACACTCAGTCGGGGTCAACTCCTTCAGCTGGAAGATCAACAGGTTTCGGACCACCCAGAGAGTGTCATTCACTGAGTTGATGATCCTCCAGGCACAGTTGATGATCATCCCGGTGTGCTTCCCGGGGAACAGGCCGTAGAGCACGGAGTCCCGCATCACGGCGCTGCTCAGGACGAACTTCAACAAACACCATTGCATTCTTCTCCAGACTTCCTCTGCATAGGCACATTCCAGAAGGAGGTGTGTGACAGTCTCTTCCCCACCTCAGCTTTGAGGGCAGCGTGTGGTGCGGCTGAGAGTCTGGGCGTGCATAAATGATCTCACAGGCAGAGCCCTTCTCACCACCAGCCAAGCCATGTCTGGCGATGAGGCATTCTGCCAAATGACTTTGACAGTCTGCTCAGGGAACTGCTCGATAGGATCCGCCCTCTCCTTTTCCCGAAGGGTCTCGAGGACACTACGTGCTGACCACTTCCTGATGGACTTGTGGTCAAAGGTGATTTTCTTCATAAACTTCTCCACGAAGGACAGATGATACGGAACGGTCCAACTATTTGGAGTGTTCAGGAGCAGTGAGGACAGGCCCATCCATCGCAACACCGGGGACAGGTAGAACCTCAGTACGTAGTGACACTTGGTGTTTGTGTACTGGGGATCCACGCACAGCTTGATGCAGCCACACACAAAGGTGGCCATCAGGGTGAGGGTGGTATTGGGTGTATTTTTTCCCCCGTTGCCCAGATCTTTGTACAGTGAGTCCCTTCGGACCCGGTCCATCTTTGAACTCCATATAAACTGGAAGATGGTCCGGGTGACTGCAGCGGCACAGGTTCTGGGAATAGGCCAGACCTGTGCCACGTATAACAGCAATGACAGTGCCTCACACCTGATGACCAGGTTTTTTCCCGCGATGGAGAGCGACCGTAGCTTCCATCTGCCCAGTTTTTTGATTAGATTAGACTTACAGTGTGGAAACAGGCCCTTCGGCCCAACAAGTCCACACCGACCCGCTGAAGCGCAACCCACCCATACCCCTACATTTACCCCCTACCTACCACTACGGGCAATTTAGCATGGCCAATTCACCTGACCCGCACATCTTTGTGACTGTGGGAGGAAACCGGAGCACCCGGAGGAAACCCACGCAGACACGGGGAGAACGTGCAAACTCCACACAGTCAGTCGCCTGAGTCGGGAATTGAACCCGGGTCTACAGGCGCTGTGAGGCAGCAGTGCTAACCACTGTGCCACCGTGCCGCCCACAAACCACCGTGCCGCCCAGTTTCTGCCTCACTTTGCTGATACGCTCCTCCTAAGACTTAGCGCATGCCCCAGCCCCCCCGAACCAAATACCCAGCACCTTCAGGTGGTCGGTCCTGACGGTGAAGGGGATCGAGGATTGGTCGGCCCAGTTCCCGAAGAGTATGGCCTTGCTCTTGCCTCGGTTTACCTTGGCCCCCGAGGCCCGTTCGAACTGGTCACAAATGCACATGAGTCTGCGCACGGACAGCGGATCCGAGCAGAAAATGGTGACGTCATCCATGTACAGGGAGGTCTTAACCTGCAGGCCCCCGCTGCCAAGAATAGTCACCCCTCTCAGGCTTGCATCCTTCCTGATGGACTCGGCAAATGGCTCTATGCAGCACACAAACAAGGCAGGAGAGAGAGGACAGACCTGCCTGACTCCAGATCTGATTGGGAAACTATCTGATTCCCACCCATTGATTAAGACTGCACTGACAATGTTGGTGTAGAGCAGTCTGATTCAATTGCAGAATCCCTCCCCAAAGCCTATTTTGGAGAGAACATCTCTCATATACCTGTGTGACATCCTGTCAAAGGCTTTCTCCTGGTCCAGGCTGATTAGGCAGGCGTCCAACCCTCTGTCCTGCACGTAGGCGATCGTATCCCTGAGACTCTCAGCGATCTTCCTGCCCGGCACAGCACAGGTTTGGTCGGGGTGAATCACCTACCCCAGAGCAGACCTGACCCAGTTGGTGATTACCATTGACAGGATTTTGTAATCCGCATTCAACAGTGTGATTGGTCTCCAATTATCGAGTTCCTTCCACTTCAAACCCGCAGCACTCCAGCAAAATCTTCTTCATGAACACCGTCCGATCGACCGGTGTGTGCTCCTCCACCTCCTTCACAGCCACCCTGACTGTGTTGCCAATGCCCTGGCCAGGGCTGCGAGTGGCTGCTGAGGACATAGCTCTAAGGTTGGCTGGTACCTGAATTGGCGTTAGGCTGAAGCCAGCATAAAGATCCACCAAGAGTAGGTCAGCACAACCAAACGATCCTCCAATGCCCAATCACGATCCAGCGATGGTCACCAGCAGCTCCGACGGCTTGCAACACAATCCTCATGGTTTCTCCCCCGCCAGCACACGTCCGCAGCGTCGAACCTGCAGCTCTCAAGCAGAATCTCTTCCTCTGCCCTCAGGAACTACACATATTCCGAGACAAAAGGCCGAGAGGTTTTTTTATTTCAAAAATATACTTTATTCGTAAAATAATCATAAGATAATTTGTTAGTCTGTACATTTGGTCACGCCATACATATGTCAACATTTACATACACTGATCAGAAATTATCATTGTTATATACAGGTCTGTGCATTTCTCACTCATATGGCCACATATTTAACTGAGGCGTCAGCAGAGCCCAAACGACTGCATGGGCCCCCTGTTCTTCTTTAGGCAGGCAGATGTTAAACGGTGGTCTTTCCCAACCGCGCCTTGGCGGCAGCCGCCCCAAGCCGAGAGGTTTTTTTTATTTCAAAAATATACTTTATTCGTAAAATATTCATAAAATAATTTGATGGACTGTACATTAGGTAATGCCATGCATATTTCCACATTTACATACACAGCTCAGAATTATCATTATTAACTACAGATCTGTGCATTTCCCGCTTATACGCCCATATATTGAGCTGAGGCGTCATCAGAGCCCAAATGACTGCATGGGCCCCCTGTTCTTCTTTAGGCAGGCAGATGTTAAACGGTGGTCTTTCCCCACTGCGCCTTGGCGGCAGCTGCCCCAAGCTTCAGCGCGTCCCTCAACACGTAGTCCTGGACCTTGGAATGTGCCAGTCTGCAACACTCAGTCGGGGTCAACTCCTTCAGCTGGAAGATCAACAGGTTTCGGACCACCCAGAGAGCGTCCTTCACCGAATTGGTGATCCTCCAGGCGCAGTTGATGTTCGTCTCGGTGTGCGTCCTGGAGAACAGGCCGTAGAGCACGGAGTCCCGTGTCACAGCGCTGCTCGGGACGAACCTCGACAAATACCACTGCATTCCTCTCCAGACTTCCTCTGCATAGGCACATTCCAGAAGGAGATGTGTGACAGTCTCTTCCCCCCTGCAGCCGCTTCAAGGGCAGCGTGCGGTGCAGCTGAGAGTCCGGGCGTGCATAAATGATCTTACAGGTACAGCCCTTCTCACCACCAGCCAAGCCATGTCTTGGTGCTTGTTGGAAAGTTCTGGTGATGAGGCATTCTGCCAAATTGCTTTGACAGTCTGCTCAGGGAACCACTCGACAGGATCCGCCCTCTCCTTTTCCCGAAGGGTCTCAAGGATGCTACGTGCTGACCACTTCCTGATGGACTTGTGGTCAAAGGTGTTTTTCTTCAAAAATTTCTCCACGAAGGACAGGTGGTACGGAACGGCTCAACTACTCGGAGCGTTCCGCGGCAGCGAGGCCTGGCCCATCCTTCGCAACACCGGGGACAGGTAGAACCTCAGTACATAGTGACACTTGGTGTTTGCGTACCGGGGATCCACGCATAGCTTGATGCAGCCACACACAAAGGTGGCCATCAGGGTGAGGGTGGCATTGGGTGTATTTTTTCCCCCGTTGCCCAGATCTTTGTATAGCGAGTCCCTTCGGACCTGGTCCATCTTTGAACTCCGGTCTATACATTCTGAGCTGTCTCATCCAATTCTATTACCTCATCTCAATTAAAGTCATTCAAATTGTAACATTTTGAGTTTCTTTATGTTAGAAACAGTATTTCAAGTTCTAAAATGCCCCATATGTGCTCCCCTACCTCCCAACTCCTTTGCTTTGACATAGGTCTTCCAATAAGAATTCTGTAGCCCCTACACTTGAACTAGTTTCTTTCTGATTCTCACAGTTTAACCTGTATCTTTGCAGTAATCTTTCATATTTGATTTTGAAGGGCATCAAAACTAAACATGCTCTCAAGCATGTTCACAAGTATCAATTTTCCAATCAGGAAAAAGAAAACAGGCTATCTTTTTTCCCTCCTGCATTGCACCAGTTCTGGGAGAAATACTAAAAAGAGTATACGCCGTAGGGGAAGGACTTTTATGATGTAGTGATAGTGTCCCTATCTCTGACCTACAATACCTGTGTTAAAGTTCAGCTGCCCTGAATATGTCAGTTAGCGCAGTTGGCAATATGAAACAATGCCAGCATCTCATGTTGTACCAGCTGAGAAGCACTCTCCTTCTCCCTCAACCTCTCCCCTCGCCTGAGGAATGGTGACTCTTAGGTTAATCCACTATCAGTCATCTCTCTCTAATGAGATAGCAGTCAGATGATCTGTTGACTTTATTTAAGTTTAATTTGTAATTTAATTTTATTTATCAATTGTTTAAAAATACATTGTTTTGAATAAATCATTATTTTCTGTTAATGATGAAACCTGGTGTGAATTACTTTTGTCTTGAAAAGCATTCAGTCAGGCAGTCTCATCATCTTCAACTTTTATTTGAGTATTTGCACATTTGTGTGGCTGTGGAATAGAGGGAATTGGTTATCAGCACACTCTTCCCAATTGAATTGCAACAACGCTATCAAATTGTAATATGACTACTTGTGCAGAATTGGCAATGTAAGTAAAGAATGAAATTGAAACTTGCATTTATATAGTACCTTTCGGATCCTCATTGCTTCCCAAAGTGCTTCACAGCCAATTCATTACTTTTGAAATATAATCACTTTTTTTTATCAGAAAATGTAGCAGCCAATTTATACACAGTCATGTCCCATAAAAAGTGATTAGATAAAGAACCACATAATCCATTTTAGTGACATTAGTACAATATCCAAGAAAATATTTCTGCTTGTCTTCAAATAGTGTCATTAGAAGCTTTACAGCCAACTGAGAAGACAGATGAGATCACACCCTCGGGAGCACAACAGTCACTTAGTGCAACACTAATGTGTGGCTGTGATTATATACTTAAAGCATTGAAATCATAACCCACCGACAGAAGGGGATATGTACTACCACTGAGTCAAAGTTGATGGACAAATTATAACAACAAGATTCTTCCTTTGGCTTAAATTATCTTGGACATTCACCTCACAGAAGTATTGAGATATTTGTTACAACGAAAGTACTGAGAAAGTTTTATTTAGATCAATGTTATAAAAGGTATAATATGACTTTTTAATTATAAAGAAAACAAATCCCATCTCACTTATGAAACTTATGAAATATAAATGGTAAGAATTGAGGCTAACAGTGGAAATGGTATTTTTGAGGAAAATACAATGTAAAGATTGAATGCATGGATCACTTGGAAAAAAACCCTGTATGAATGGAGTGAAGTTGTTTCTGTGTTTTGTGAAAGACTTCTATGGTGAAATGAAAAAGAACAAGACTCCAAGATATGAATAATATAACTGCAGAGTTGTTGCAAGGTACACACTGAGAAAGTATTACAAAGGCTACCTATTAAATGTTGTGAACGAATGCAAGTGCCTGAACACTGCAGGAAGGCAATAATCTCAATATTCAAAAAAGCAAGATAAGAGCAAATTCTGGAGGAATAACTGAAAATATCCTGTAAAATATTTACCAAGACAACGCAGAGGAGAATGTAAAGTTATCTAGAGGTGGTGTTTCTCAAAGAACAAGCTGCTTTCAGGTCGGAGCCCAGAATAAAACCTGTAACCTTTGTGATAAGAAACATTTTAGATAAGTTTTTAATGGTACATCAGTTACAGTTACAAAAGCTTCATAGATTTTTAGCAGGCAAGACAGGATGTAGTGTGACTTGAGAATGTATGAAATTCATGAAAATCCTGTCAAAAAGAGAAAATATCTGTAGCAAGTCTCTACATGCTGGTAACATGGATGAGAAACCGATGGAATGGTGTGTGACAAGCATACATAATGTCATCCGACTTATTTAGTCTCTTGCTGGAAGTAGCAATAAATCTTACACTAAAAGATAAATTTGGAGGAGTTTGTTTACAAAGCATAATTTTAAATAATCACGAATTCATTGATGACACTGACCTTACATCAACCAACATCAAATTAGATTTGTAGAGACTAAACGATATGGTGTGCACAGAGAGTAGAAAATAGGAAGTACAGAGTTAAAGAAAGAAAACTGGTGATATAAGATGGGAGAGGATATATGTTGGTTAGTTTAGCTTTGGACAGATTGCTGAGATAATTGTGGGTTCAATCAGCAACTAGTTTATCACATCGAAGGACTATGTGCAGCTTTGCAGAAATAAATCTTACTGTGATAAAGTCATGGTCAAACTCAAACACATCTCCATCATGTGCTGTCTTATATCACCATTATTGGGGTGCCATTTACACAGTGACAGACATTAAACCTTACTGCCACAATACTAAAGAGAGCATTAGGAATATGTACATACGACATTTATATGGGATGCAATTAAATGGGTGGGAACATTGGCATATCTTGGGCTAGTGACAGAAGCTAAGATTTTCCATTTTTATGTTGAAATAAAGATATTTCACAGGTTGGATGGTGCCAAGCCTGCCATTGACAGGGTAAGTTATCATGTAATCTTGTGCCTCTCGGGTCATTATCTATGCAAATGATATGTTGCATGATTTACCAAATTAGACGTGGCAAGTAAGACCGAAGTTTTCACAACTGATGGAACCTTCTAGGTTTGAAGGTTCTGCTGCCATATTGGATGGGCAGCTGGACACCACTTCACTTGCCAGAAGCCAGGAACTTACCCTCAATTTGAGGTAGTGATCCCCAGAAATGACTGCTGCAAAATGAAAACTGGCTTTCAGCTTTACTGAAGCTGCTCTGCACTTTTTACTGGACAATCAGTGACTAGAGCTAATCTCATCTGACTCCTATATCATCTCCTACACCAACACATTCCCTCTTTGATGACTGATATTGCAGAGGGTGCAGCTCGGCAATATAATACAGGGCACTCTGCCTGGGGGTAACATGACACTGTCTGGCTCATTCAGACATTGCAACTTCACCTTCAGGAGGCCTATGATTTTTTTTTCTATGATCGATATCAATAGGAAAAGACAATGTAGATAAAGATAAACTTTTTATATTGATTGGGGATTCTAGAACTATGGGGCATAGTCTGAAAATTAGGGCCAGTCTGTTCAGGAAAGATGTTAGGAAGCACATACAAAGGGTGGTAGATGTTTGATACTCTTGTCCACTAATAGAGTAATAGAGATGTACAACATGGAAACAGACCTTTAGGTCCAACCCGTCCATGCCGACCCAACCCAACCCAATCTAGTCCCACCTGGCAGCACGCGGCCCATATCCCTCCAAACCCTTCCTATTCATATACCCACCCAAATGCCTCTTAAATGTTGCAACTGTACCAGCCTCCACCACATCCTCTGGCAGCTCATTCCACACACGTACCACCCTCTGTGTGAAAAAGTTGTCCCTTAGGTCTCTTTTATATCTTTCCCCTCTCACCCTAAACCTATGCCCTCTGGTTCTGGACTCCCCGACCCCAGGGAAAAGACCTTGTCTATTTATCCTATCTATGTCCCTCATAATTTTGTAAACCTCTACAAGGTCACCCCTCAGCCTCCGATGCTCCAGGGAAAACAACCCCACCCTGTTCAGCCTCTCCCTGTAGTTCAGATCCTCCAACCCTGGCAACATCCTTGTAAATCTTTTCTGAACTCTTTCAAGTTTCACAACATCTTTCCGACAGGAAGGAGACAAGAATTGCATGCAATATTCCAACAATGGTCTAACCAATATCCTGTACAACTGCAACATGACCTCCCAACTCCTGTACTCAATAATCTGACCAATAAAGGAAAGCATACCAAACGCCTTCTTCACTATCCTATCTACCTGAGACTCCACTTTCAAGGAGCTACGAACATGCACTCCAAGGTCTCTTTGTTCAGCAACACTCCCTAGGACCTTACCATTAAGTGTATAAGTCCTGCTAAGATTTGCTTTCCCAAAATGCAGCACCTCGCATTTATCTGAATTAAACTCCATCTGCCACTTCTCAGCTCATTGGCCCATCTGGTTCAGATCCTGTTGTAATCTGAGGTAACCCTCTTCACTGTCCACTACACCTCCAATTTTGGTATCACCTGCAAACTTACTAACTGTACCTCTTATGCTCGCATCCAAATCATTTATGTTAATGACAAAAAATAGAGGGGCCAGCATCGATCCTTGTGGCACTCCACTGGTCACAGGTCTCCAGTCTGAAAAACAACCCTCCACCACCACCCTCTGTCTTCTACCTTTGAGCCAGGTCTGTGTCCAAATGGCTAGTTCTCCCTGTATTCCATGAGATCTAACCTTGCTAATCAGTGTCCCATGGGGAACCTTGTCGAATGCCTTACTGAAGTCCATATAGATCACACCTATTGCTCTACCCTCATCAATCGTCTTTGTTACTTCTTCAAAAAACTCAATCAAGTTTGTGAGACATGATTTCCCATGCACAAAGCCATATTGACCAAATCAGTCCTTGCCTTTCCAAATACATGTACATCCTGTCCCTCAGGATTCCCTCCAACAACTTGCCCACCACCGAGGTCAGGCTCACCGGTCTATAGTTCCCTGGCTTGACTTTACCGCCCTTCTTAAACAGTGGCACTAAATGACAGTAGATGCTAGATCAGTTATTAATTTTAAATCTGAGATAGATTTCTTTTATGAAGGAAAGATATTAAGGTATATGGGCCAAAGGCATATGGAGTTCAGCTGCAGATCATCTCATTGAATGGTGGAACAGGCTTAAGGGTCTGAATGACCTACTCTTGTTCCTTTGTTCCTATGATATGGTCCAAACATGACCAATACTATATCTTCCCTTGGTGGACTGTCTGTATGTTTCTTAGAATTGTAGCCTTACAATTTATACATCTGCCAAGGAACTGAGGGAAAACACTTGAGCACGGCGGGGCAGGGATTTGTTCAGAAGAACTGGGGACATTTGTTCTTAGTGTCAATGGATCGGTCTATCAAGGTGATAACATTTGTTCACTTGTGGAATGTGTGGCAGTACTTCCTTCTCATCCCTGTGGCTGGATGCGCACATATTTCACAGTGGGATGTTGAATAACTAAAACTTCTGGTTATATTGAAGACTCTTAACAAAACTCATACTCAATCGCAAAAGAACTTGCAATTTAAGCTGGTGGAAAGACTAATTCTTTGTGGTCTAATTTGAGTGAACACTGGCTTGTCACAGACTGAATGTTCGTGTGTTGCTCCCTGGAGCTCGAGATCCAGGAATGTTATGAATTTAATTTGCATTCTGGGAATCTAAGAAGATTTTAAAAGAAAAAGCCATTTTGTCGGTCAATGATACTGGACATGTTAGCTGAGCAAGATTACTTCATCACTTTTCCCACATAGTTCAGACAAGTCCCTTGCAATGATGTACTGTTAAAAGGGAAGGTTATCAAGCCAAAGCATTTGGCCGTTTGGGCCCGGCTGGATCAAGGTTTCCCACTTTGATGTGCATGCAGCTTAATTAGTCAAGTGTACACAGACCTGTCAATGAGTTTCTCTCTGCAAACTTTTGCCATTTTATTGCTGCTTATGTGATGAAGGACATGTGGCGTTTATAATTTTAATACAAATTCTGTATAAAGGCAGCTGTTTGCAGCAATAAAGAGAGTAGCCTGAGAGAGTTCTTGGGGGTAAGAGCTAGTGCTGCTACTCCGCTAATGGTCTTAGAACCTCAGCTCAAGCCTGGCTTGTAGGTATCTATGTTATAGTGTAACATTGATGCCATTGGTAAATAAAGGTAATAATTGAATCTAAACTGTCTGTAAGAGTTTTATATTCCAGACTACCACAGAGTACAAACTCCAGGACGAATAGGTATTTTAACATATCCCTTGTGGCCAAATGGAATCCTTTTTTGTTATTGAACATTGTTTGTTCATTGTTTGCTCTTTATGTGGGGGCAACTGATTTCACGCTAAACCTGCACAAAGCTAGTGATGGTTGAGAATTCTAGTGGTTCACTGTCTGACTCCCCACATCATGAGGGAATGAGGATTCCGTGGGTTCTCATGAAGAAAGCATCAGTGATATTCCAAATGTAGTTATGGATTGAGAACTTTGAAACACTACAGAGGTCACCAATAACTCCCTAAAATGATCTATTGGCAAAGAAATTAAGGGTGACTGTTAATTTTAGAGCTACTAGGATAGTTTTACAGCCTAATATGTAAATTATAAGGCTCTGGGGATTTATCTATAAATTTATAAAGAATAGATTTAGGGTCACAATCTGGTGAGCACAGCATTCTCACAGGCTAGGAGACACCATCAGTGCTGTGGAGCCCCCTGCGAAGCGCTTCTTTGATGTTTCTTCCGGTATTTATAGTGGTCTGTCCTTGCCGCTTCTGGATGTCAGTTTCAGTTGTCCGCTGTAGTGGTTGGTATATTGGGTCCAGGTCAATGTGTTTGTTGATGGAGTTTTTGGATGAATGCCATGCCTCTAGGAATTCCCTGGTTGTTCTCTGTCTGGCTTGCCCTATGATAGTAGTGTTTTCCCAGTTGAATTCATGTTGCTTGTTGTCTGAGTGTGTGGCTACAAGGGATAGCTGGTCGTGTCGTTTCGTGGCTAGTTGGTGTTCATGTATGCGGATTGTTAGCTGTCTTCCTGTTTGTCCTATATAGTGTTTTGTGCAGTCCTTGCATGGTATTTTATAAACTACATTAGTTTTGCTCATGTTGGGTATTGGCTCCTTTGTTCTAGTAAGTTGTTGTCTGAGCGTGGCTGTTGGTTTGTGTGCCGTTATGAGTCCTAAGGGTCGCAGTAGTCTGGCTGTCAGTTCTGAAACGCTCCTGATGTATGGTAGTGTGGCTAGTCCTTTTGGTTGTGGCATGTCCTCGTTCCGTGGTCTATCTCTTAGGCATCTGTTGATAAAGTTGCGCGGGTATCCGTTTTTGGCGAATACCTTGTATAGGTGTTCCTCTTCCTCTTTTCGCAGTTCTGGTGTACTGCAGTGTGTTGTAGCTCTTTTGAATAGTGTCCTGATGCAGCTTCGTTTGTGTGTGTTGGGGTGGTTACTTTCATACGAGAGAAGTAGAAAAGGATAGCCAACTCCCATTCCTAGACGTGATAGTACAGAGAACACCGAACAGAGAATTCACCACAAGGGTACACAGGAAAACAACACACACAGACCAAGTCCTAAACTATGAAAGTAACCACCCCAACACACACAAACGAAGCTGCATCAGGACACTATTCAAAAGAGCTACAACACACTGCAGTACACCAGAACTGCGAAAAGAGGAAGAGGAACACCTATACAAGGTATTCGCCAAAAACGGATACCCGCGCAACTTTATCAACAGATGCCTAAGAGATAGACCACGGAACGAGGACATGCCACAACCAAAAGGACTAGCCACACTACCATACATCAGGAGCGTTTCAGAACTGACAGCCAGACTACTGCGACCCTTAGGACTCATAACGGCACACAAACCAACAGCCACGCTCAGACAACAACTTACTAGAACAAAGGAGCCAATACCCAACATGAGCAAAACTAATGTAGTTTATAAAATACCATGCAAGGACTGCACAAAACACTATATAGGACAAACAGGAAGACAGCTAACAATCCGCATACATGAACACCAACTAGCCACGAAACGACACGACCAGCTATCCCTAGTAGCCACACACTCAGACAACAAGCAACATGAATTCGACTGGGAAAACACTACTATCATAGGGCAAGCCAGACAGAGAACAGCCAGGGAATTCCTAGAGGCATGGCATTCATCCAAAACTCCATCAACAAACACATCGACCTGGACCCAATATACCAACCACTACAGCGGACAACTGAAACTGACACCCGGAAGCGGCAAGGACAGACCACTATAAATACCGGAAGAAACATCAAAGAAGCGCTTCGCAGGAGGCTCCACAGCACTGATGATGTCTCCTAGCCAGGGGACAAAACGTTTGCAACTAAAACTTCCAGCTCGGCGAACAGAACCACTACAACAAGCACCCGAGCTACAAATCTTCGCACAAACTTTGAGCATTCTCACAGCTAGAAGAGGAAGAAATAACCAAGATCTCAATGCTCTGAGGATTGTTTGAGAATAGGCCCCTGATGAGCTCTGTACAGGCACTGAGCCTTTCCATTTTTATTGACTGGTATACAGGACAGCTAAATCTCTTTTACATCCATACTCCCTAATAAATCACCATTTAAATCATATTTTTCTGTTCCATTTTTTCATACAAGGAGTACAACTGTGCACTCAACTATGTTGTACTATATCTAACTTGCATTTGCCCATTCATTTAACTTGTCTAAATCATCTTGAAGCCTCCTTCCCTCCCCCTCACAACTTAAAATCCCCTCCAGATTGTGTCATCAGCAAACTTAGAAATGATGCACTTGGTTCCCTCATCCAGGTCATTTATACACAAGTCACCTGATGAATGTTGTAAGCAATTGTAGAAAATATTCCTACTTTTATTTTCCATTCTCCAAGCAACAAACAACAACATTCCATTTGCCTACCAAATCTCTTTTTGTACCTGCATATTAACTTGATGTGATTCATATGTTAGGATATGCAAATCCCTCTGTGCCTCAAAGTTCTGTAATCTCTCCTCATTTAAATAATAAGCTACTTTTCAGTTCTTTCTGTCAAAATGGCAAGCTCACAAATTCCTGCATTGTTCTCCAGCTGCCAAACGTTTGCCCACTCACTTAATCTACATTTATCCCATTGCTGACTCATCATGTTATCTTCACAACTTAATTTCCGACCTATCTTTGTATCATCAGCAAATTTAGCAACTGTACATCTAGTCCCTCTCATCAAAGTCATTGACATAAATTGTACATAACTGAGAACACAGCACTAATCCCTGGGGCAAACCACTCACAAGATCCTGCCAATCTGAAAAGGTCCCAAGTATACCCACTCTCTACTTTTTATAGCCAATCAACCAAAGTAACCATTAAATCTTGAACTCTTATTTTTCACAGTAACCTTTAATGTGGCACCTTGTCTAATACCTTCCAGAAATCTAAGTACAGTATATCCACCAGTTTATTGTTATCTTCATTGTTAAAAACTCTAATAATTTAGTTAAATATGATCTTCTATTCACACAACCATGTTAGCTCTATTTTATTAAATTAACAAGATCTAAATGTGCTCCAGGATTTTCTATACATCAGATGTGACATTAACTAGCTTATGGTTGCCTGGCTTTTCTCTCTTTCCTTTGAACACAGCAGTCACATTCATAATCCAGAGAATTTTGAAAAATTAAATTCAAAGCATCCACCATAATAGGAAGCACTTCATTCAACATTCGAGGCTAAACTCCATCAGGGCTGAGGAAATTATCAGATTTTAGTTTTAAGAACTTTCTCCATATCCTTTTCTTTATGCTTTTTATTGTTTTTAAGTTACTTGAAATCAAACAGCATGGGCAGTCAGCTATGCAGGTTCACTGCTGGGTCAGAAAACAGTGCAAGTTCATTTCTCCATTCGATTCACTTCCCATGTGGTCACTGCCTTTGTCTCACTTCCTCCTTTTTAGAGTGCTGTTGTTTTGATTTTCTTTTGTCTCAAAGTTCCAAAACAATGCAACAACTTCTAAAATAGTAATTACTGGACCTAGAATTCAAGGAAATCAGCTCCAACACTGAAAGCACCTCATGAAAGGAGCAGCTCTTACAGCCTCAACTTTTTCACATCTTCCATCTTGGATTACCCAGAATCCACTGACATCGGTGAGCCTGACATTGGTAGTGGGCAAGTTGTTAGAGGAAATTCTGAGGGACAGGATTTACATGTACTTGGACTGATTAGGGATAGTCAACATGGTTTTATGCATGGGAAGTCATATCTAACTAACTTGATTAAGTGTTTTGAAGAAGTAACAAAGAGATTGATGAGGGCAGAGCGGTGGACAGGATCTATATGGACTTCAGAAAGGTGTTCAACAAGTTCCTTATGGCGGACTGGTTAGCAACGTTAGATCACATGGAATACAGGGAGAACTAGCCATTTGGATACAAAACTGGCTCAAAGGTAGAAGACAGAGGGTGGGGGTGGATGGGTGCTTTTCAGACTGGAAGTCTATGACCAGCAGTGCACCATAAGGATCCACTGCTTTTCATTATTTATAAAAATGATTTGGATGTGAACATAACAGGTGTGGTTAGTAAGTTTGCAGATGACACCAAAACTGGAGGTGTAGTGGACAGCGAAGAAGGTTACCTCAAAGTAAAATGGGATCTTTGATTACCTCAAATGGGCCAATGGGTTGAAGAGTGGCAGGATGAGGTTAGTTTAGATAAATGTGATGTGCTGCATTTTGGAATAGCAAATGAGGGCAGGACTTATCCACTTAATGGTAAGGTCCTGGGGAGTGTTGCTGAACACAGAGACCTTGGAGTGCAGGTTCATAGTTTCTTGAAAGTGGAGTCAAAGGTAGACAGGACAGTGAAGAAGGTATTTGGTACACTTGCCTTTATTGGTCAGTGTATTGAGGAATTGGGAGGTTAAGGTTGTGCAAGACATTAGTTTGGCCACTTTTGGAATACTGCATGCAATTCTGGTCTCCCTGCTCTCGGAAGGATATTGTGAAACATGAAAGGGTTCAGAAAAGATTTACAAGCATGTTGCCAAGGTTGGAGGGTTTGAGCTATAGGGAGAGGCTTTATTTGGAGCATCAGAGGTTGAGGGGTGACCTTATAGAAGTTTATAAAATCTTGAGGAGCATGGATAGGGTGAATAGACAAGGTCTTTTCCCTGGGGTGGGGTAATCCAAAACTGGAGGGCATAGGCTTACGGTCAGAGAGGAAAAATTTTAAAGGGACTGAAGGGGCAACTTTTTCACACAGAGGGTGGTGCGTGTATGGAATGAGCTGTCAGAGAAAGTAGTGGAGCCTGGTACAATTACAACTTTTGAAAGGCATCTGGATGGGTAAATGAATCAGAAGGGTTTAGAGGGATATGGGCCAAATGCTGGAAAATGGGGCTAGATTTATTTATGTCATCTGATTAGCATGGATGAGTTGGACCGAAGGATCTGTTTCGGTGCTGTCAGGTTTATAACTGTAAGTTCCTTGCTCCCTTTCCACAATCAGTAAGGATAGGTGACAATGCCTCCTCTACGATAATCCGGAACACCAGTGCCCCAGATGTTTGCATACTCAGCTACATACTATACTCCTTACACATTCATGACTGTGTGGTGAAATTCTGCCTAACTCCATTTACAAGTTTCCTAATGACACCACTACATCAGGATGGATCTTAAACAACAGAGTCACAATACAGTAAAAAAGCTAGAGAGATTAGCGGCATGGCGTAAAGACTACAATATCCCTCAATGTCAGAAAAACGAAGAAGCTGGTCATTGACTTCTGGAAATGCAGTGCAGGACTTGCCCCGTCTATATCAATGGTGCTGAAAGGTAGTCGAGGGCTTCAAGTTCCTTGGAATAAAGATCCCCAACAATCTGTCCTGGTCCAGGCATGTAAATGTTACAATTAAGACAAATGTACCAACATCTCTACATCCTTAGAAGATGTAGAAAATTCAGCATGTGCACAATGATTCTTACTGATTTTTATACATGCACCATAGAAAGCATCATATCCAGATGCATCACACCTTGGTGTGGCAAGTGTTCTGCTAAAAACTGCAAGAAATTACCGAGATTTGTGAATGCAGCCCAGTTCATCACTCTGTCTATACTTCCTGCTGTTTCAGGAAAGCAGCCAACATAATCAAAGACCCCTCCCACCCCAGTTATATTCTCCTCCACCCTCTTCCATGGGGCAGAACATCAAAAGTTTGAAAGCAAGAACAGCTTCTTCCCTGCTGTTATCAGACTTTTGCATGGAACTCTCATATATTAAAATTGATCTTTCTCGCAGCTGTAACACTATATTCTACATGCTGCTTTATTACCCTGATGTATTTATGTATTGTATGATTTGCCTGGATAGCACACAAAACAATACTTTTCACTGCATCTCAGAATTTGTGACAATAATCAAATCAAATCATCGTTGATTCACAGTTATTTCCAAGTTGTTATTTGCATCGTCTACAGTGAAAAAAGCTGTTTAATTCATTTGATATTTCCGTATTTTATCTTATTAATTCCTAAGACTCACTCTCTAGAGCATCACTGCTTATATTACTTACTCTTATTTTTTAAATACCTGTATAAACTCTTATTATCTAATTTTGTACTTCTGGCTACCTCTCCTCCATATTCTAATTTCCCCTTCCTTATTAATATTTTGGTAATTGGAAAGGATACAGTGATTTTGAAGCCTTGTTGGACTGGAGGTGACTACAGAGTTAGTGAAGGACAGGATCACGGAGACAATATAGAACAATATTGATGTGCTGCGAGACTGGGACCTAATCAATAGGCACAGCAGTTGATGGCTCAAAATTTCAGAATATTGTTTACTAAGACTGAAAATCAAACTAAATTCTTAGCAACAAATCATATTCTTGAATTTAAATTAGCTTGACTTTGGCCCATCGCATAATCACCAGATTTTCCTCCCCATTTTATTTTTTCTACTCTCTAATATCACACTCAACTGGTTATGTTACCTGTCATTGTCCACTCTTCAGAAAATACCAATCCCAATGAAAGTCCTAATACAGCAGTAAGTTTGGATCCTGACTTTCTTCATAAAGCAGGCCCTGTCCACCAAGGCTGCGTTATTACAGAGGCACGGTGCTGCCAATTACATTTATAACTGACCGACAGAAGAATGATATACATTGAGAGGAAACTGTTAGGATGAGAACTTTTATTTTGAAATTAACCTCTAACAAGTGCCAATTAGCACATTAGTTGATTTTGCAAGTCCACTTTTTTATAACAGTGAAGCATCAGAGTACCATGTGGTTATTTTGCAACAATTTTAGCTGTTGGGTTTATTGTGTTCAATGTATATCATCAGGTTATAGATCAATTAGAAACACTAATAAGATATTTTAAGGCATCTTTCCACACTGAGATTTTCTCCTAAAAGCAGATAGTACTGTATCACGACTTAACCAGGAAGAGTGTGCCATAGGTCATGCCTCATTCTTCTATAAGCCATCACAAAATGCGTAAAATCCTAATTAGATCACCAAGATGACCAATTTGCCAGACTGACTGCTATTCAGGCACAAGCAATCCACACTACGTTTTGTCACTAAAAGAAATAACTTTATTTATTGTAACAAATTTAACTTAAAAAAACAGAAAATAAAGGATTTTTAATGTATTATGTCACTTAAACTATACTCCTTTAAAACCCTTAAATACTTATACACTCATTCACAATTAAGACAGACAAGACAAATGGTTTAATAAACATAGGTTCATAAGATATAGGAGCAGAAGTTGGCCATTCGGCCCATCGGGTCTGTTCCACCATTCGATCATGACTGATATGCTCCTGACCCCAGTTTCCTGCCTTCGCTCCATATCTCTTCAACCCATTAGCAATTAAAAATTTGTCTAACCCCTCCTTACATTTACTCACTGTCCCAGCATCCATCCCACTTTCGGGTACTGAATTCCACAGATTCACAACTGTTTGCGAGAATTAGTTTCTCAACTCTGTTTTAAATTTGCTACCCCTTATCAGAAGACTATGACCTTTTGTCCTAGAATGCCAACAAGTGGAAGCATCTGCTCCATGTCTATTTTATTCACACCTTTTATTGACTTGAATACCTCAATTTGATTTCCCTCATGCTTTTAATTTCCAGACAGTACAGGTCTGAAATGTTCAATCTGTCTTCATATGAAAAACCCCTCATCTCTGGGATCGATCTAGTGAACCTCCACTGAACTGCCTCTAATGCCACTACCTCTTTCCTCAATTAAGGGACCAAAACTGTGCACATTCCTCCAGGTGTGGTCTCACCAGTACCTTGTACAGTTGCAACAATACTTCTTTGCCTTTATGTTCTATTTCTTTAGCTATAAAAGACAACATTCTTTTGCTTTCTTTATTTTCTGCTGCAGCTGCATGCTGGTTTTCTGTGACTTATAACCAAGTACTCCTAGATCCCTCTGCACTGGAGCAGCCCAAAGTCTCTCCCCATTACGATAATAGGCCGCCTTCCCAATTTTCTTTGACCCAATTGCATAACCTTACACTTATGTACGTTAAACTCTGTCTGCCACATTTTGGCCCACTCTCCTAACCTATCTATATCCATTTGTAAGGTTCTTATTTCCTCATTGCAATTCACCGTATGACCTATTATTGTGTTGTCTGCAAATTTGGCTATAAAGCATTCTATCCCTGTATCCAAGTTATTAATATAGACTTTAAATAGCTGGGGTCCAAGGACCAAACCTTGTGGCACCCCACTAGTTACATCTTATGGGTGGAAAAAGGTTGGGGACTGACTATAGTCAAAAATCTGAAGATCAGACATCCAAACATCAAAAGTGGATTGAATTGTCTAACGTAGTTGATCTTGAATTTAAACATTCACGTTTGTAAAGTGATGGCTGTTCTTCACTTTCATTGTTGATCTGGTGGACCTGGGTCATTTCTTGTTAGAATTTATTCTTTTAAGCTATCTTGCTTTTTCTATCTTTCCATAGCTCTGCCCTGCTTGCACCCCATACCCCATCCCCTCCCCCATGAAAGTAGAGATATAGAGAAAGAAAGATGGATGCTTCAGTTCGCAGGCTCTTGATATTTCTGACTGCTGTTGCACTTACTGCTTTGTAACAAACTACAACTCAACCAGGTGTCAGTTAGGTAGAATTTCACTAACCTACCTGACTCATGGTCCTGCTTAGTCTCAAATTACTTCTCTCCCTGCTTCAAAAAAACATTTGTCTGGCATAGTTAAAAATATGCATGTCTTGATGTTTCCATGTTGCAAATCTCTTCAAATTTCAGCTGTGTAGCAGTCCAATTTCCATTTCAGTTTATAGTCCAAACAAACACCGAAGTGTGGTCTCTTATAATCATTTAGGGATTCTGAAGTGTGAGTAGGCTGGAGTTAAAGCAACTAAAACTGTGAAGTTAACTTAGCTTATAAACACGACAGGGTGGATTTAAAATATTTTCGTGTTTTGTATAAAGCACAAGTCAGGAATTTGGGTGTGGAGCTATGAGACCCACTATTAGCACTAACTCCCAGTAGGCACTCTTGGCAATGTTCTTCAATGAGACTGCAAATTGGTTGACTCTGCCCGTATATATTCTTCACCATTAGACGGACTCTTAAAATAATTATTCTTTCAGAGGGTGTGTGGTGCTGGCTGGATGAACATTCATTGCCCATTTTTATTTCCATTGGAGAAGATGCTGGTGAGCTGTCTTTGTGAACCATTGCAGTCCTTGTAGTGCAGGCACACTCACAGTGCAGTTCGCAAGGAATTGCCAAGATTTTGTCCCAGCAATAATAAAGGAACAATGATATAATTCCAAGTTCGAATTGTGTATGCCTTAGAGGGAGGTGAACCTGCAGGTGCTGGAGTTTTCATGCACCTGCTGCACATGTCCTTCTAGGTGATGATGATTGCAGGTTTGGAGCATGCTAGCAAAGGAGCTTTGGTGAGTTGCTGCAGTGCAACTTGTAGATGGTAAATACTGCTATCACATTCTATCAGGTTTGGAGGGAGCAATTGTTTAAATTTGTGGATGGAGTGCTAATCAAATGGGCTGCTTTGTCCTGGATTGTGTTGAGCTTCAAGTGTTGTTGGAGATTCACACATCGAAGAAATTGGAGATGATACTATCATACTCCAGACTTTTGCCTTGAAATGTGGCCAGGAATGGAGAGACAGAAAGTGATTTACTGGCCACAGAATTCTCACATGGAACTTCATTTGGCTACAACACACAAAAGGTAGGGGTTTCTGATTCTGTTATGAAGTAATGAAAGTCCTAACATGACTGCCAGCTAACCGCATACAAAAGCAGCAGATAACATAAATTTCTGCTTAAAATGCTAAACGTTTCTACTTTCTAAAGTCTGTGGTTTCACTGTCGCTGGAACAAGTTTGTATCTGCCAGTGATGGATAACTTATGGCTTAGAAACTGTTTCTTTATGCCACATATCAAAGCAACTGTCTGTTACAGGCTCAATAATCAAGTACCTGAATGAAGTAGGTTTGCAGCATGTCAGGATGTGGTCAATAATTGGTTGGCTAGTCTAGTTTAACAATGGAAAGTGAAGAGAAAGATCCACTATTGGGAGCTGTGATTCTTCCCACTTGACTCCAATTAATGTTGGAAACCAAACATCCTGCAGCTGGGTTGAACAAGCATCCGAGAGTGGACAAGCGTTCCGTTCTGGTAGATCAGGCAATTTCGGTTGCCTAAAGCAATCCTGCACATATTTTTGAGATCGTTAAACACTAAGTGTGCCATACACTAAACTTAGATAAGTGGTCTTTGATCCAATAGGAAGTGTCTATGCATTCGTCATGGGAAATTCTACAGATGCAGATTTCCGAATAGGTCAATTGAAATATTTTTAAGCAGATCTCTGGTCAACACGATGATGAACACTTGCACATGTTGAAATACACTGGGTCAGTGACAGCTTTCCATTTCTTACATCTGCTATTCTTGCAAACTTGTCAAATTATGGAAAATTTTCCAGTGAGTATTTACACTAATTACTCCCTTGAGTAGAGAGGTAGAAGAGACTTTTATGTTATCAGTTTGGCTGAATTCCACCACAGGTCCCAGAGGTAAAAGAACAATCTTCAAACCAACTGCCCAGTCTTTTGCAGAATTGTCCAAAACACAGAGGAGTCAGGAAGCATTAGGTCTTTTGGATGTGAAAATTTGTACGTCTGTATTTAATCAAAATGGTACTTGTAGCTCCAGAAACACAACATTGTTTACCTTTTTCATGAGTTACCAAGCTAAGGCCTTCAATCCATACCAGCTATTTTATTATTGAACAGAAATGACAGTTTATTCTTTTAAACCAAAATTTAGTATCCTGAAACAATTTGTCTGACTTCAAATGGGCACAATATAAACAACTCTGACTGACTGGAAGATTTTGAGTTCTGTTACGGTGTCAGCTGACGGTGCTACTGGATAAGTCTAATCCCAGGATGAAATATGGCCTGATCGACCATATGCTTTTAGCAACCATTTTTAGTTCACCTGGTGGTCATTCACTGAAATGTAGCCATATGAGACTACAGAATTTCTTTAACACAGAGCATTATTATAACAAAGACAAAGAAACAATCCAAATTATCCAAGTAGCAAAATCTAAAAACACTCATAAAATTCAATTTATTCTTCAACAACTTCATTTTACAGCAATTGAAATACCAACAAATTATACCTTAAATCAAATTCAAATTAAATTAAAGGATTCAGAAGAGATTTACCAGGATGTATGGTGTCCAGCATTAATTTGAGCCAATTCGGAAGAATCACAGCTCCCACTTATGGATCTTTCTCTTCACTTTCTATTGGTAAGCCAGACTAGCCAGGCATGGAAGGTTTGAGTTATAAAGAAAGGTTGGACAAGCTGGGATTTTTTTTACTGGAGCATGGGAAGTTGAGAGGTGACCTTATAGAAGTTTATAAAATCATAAGGGGTATAGAAAGGGTTAATGGGATGTGTCTTTTTCAGATTTCAAGACTAAGGGGCATATATTTAAGGCGGGAAAGCTTTAAAAATACATGAGGGGCAAATTTTTTACACAGAAAGTGGTTTGTGTATGGAATGAAAGTCCTGAGGAAGCAGTTGATGTGGGACCATTACAATGTTTAAAAGATATTTGGATAAGTACATGAATAGGAAAGATTTGGAGGGATATGGAAAAGAAGGAGGCAAGTGGGACTAGGTTTGGGATTATGTTTGTCATAGACTGGTTGGACCAAAAGGTCTGTTTACATGCTCTGTATTCTACATTGTTAAATTTGACTTGACTGATTCACCACAGTTTCTGCCCTATAAACTTGCATGAATACTCACAAAACTGAAAGCTAAGACTCTCTCAGCTTCTAATACCAGCAGATTTCAAACCCAACTAACGTTTCTGCTCTCTAAGTTGCACAAACCATTTTCTACTGAGTTACTTCCTTAATTGGTCCAGAAAAAAATTTCTAGAAGATTAATCATACTTAATTCTGACCCTAGTCAGGTCTTCTCCAAACACCCTAAAACTTTCAGAACTGAATTTTACTAGAAGTCAGCTAGTGCAATTTTGGCAAGTTTCTTGGAGGGTTCTTTCTGTAAGCCTGAGGAAGATTTCCCATGTTGTCTCTGAAATTCACCACATCAGCAATTCACCACTTTCCATGTCACCCCACTCATCCTACCTTCCCTCTCACTGCAGGGGGAAGCACTCACCATTGCCTGGAAACCCTCAGACTTATAGTATTATTTTTAAAGCCCAGCTGAGCACCAGATCAAATGTTATCAATCAGGAGTGCACTTCAATGTGCGCAGTGAGAACGGAACAAAAATCAAATGCTTCTCAGGGCAGATATGTGGCATGGTCGACACCTCATTCCAAATACAAGTGTACGTTTGTAGATCTGTTGTTTTTCAAGGAACAATTACACAGATTACCCTCCTCAGTGTCTTCCCACTTTAGAACCCTGTCTAAAGGAGTGCTCCCTCTGTGACTACCTGGTCAAGTCCATGCTCCCCTATAAACCACCCTCCCATCCTGGCACTTTCCCCTGCCACCGCAGGAACTGCAAAACCTGCGCCAAACCTCCTCCCTCACCTCCACCCAAGGCCCTAAAGGAGCCTTCCACATCCATCAAAGTTTTACCTGCACATCCACTAATATGATTTATTGCATCCATTGCTCCCGATGCGGTCTCCTCTACATTGGGGAGATTGGACGCCTCCTAGCAGAGTGCTTTAGGGAACATCTCCGGGACACCCGCACCAATCAACCACACCGCCTTGTCGCCCAACATTTCGACTCCCCGTCCCACTCTGCCGAGGACATGGAGGTCCTGGGCCTCCTTCACCGCCGCTCCCTCACCACCAGACGCCTGGAGGAAGAACGCCTCATCTTCCGCCTCGGAACACTCCAACCCCGGGGCATCAATGGGGACTTCAACAGTTTCCTCATTTCCCCTTCCTCCATCTCAACCTAGTTCCAACCTTACAGCTCAGCACTGTCCCCACGACTTGTCCTACCTGCCTACCTTCTTTTCCACCTATCCATTCCACCCTCCTCCCTGACCTATCACCTTCATTCTCTCCCCCACTCACCTATTGTACTCCATGCTACTTTCTCCCCTCCCCCACCCTCCTCTAGCTTATCTCTCCATGCTTCAGGCTTTCTGCCTTTCTTCCTGATGAAGGGCTTTTGCCCGAAACGTCGATTTGGCTGCTCCTCGGATGCTGACTGAACTGCTGTGCTCTTCCAGCACCACTAATCCAGAATCTGGTTTCCAGCATCTGCAGTCATTGTTTTTACCTAAAGGAGTGCTATTCCATCCAATGTCTACTATAACCTAACATTGCCCCACTGTTCAATGTGGGACCATCACATACTGGAAAGCCTTCAAATGGTTGAAAATGTTCACTTTTACTCACTAAAATCCAAAGCAATGAATTGGCAAACAAAAGCTACATTTGCTTCAGAGAAAAGACAAGGACTGTTTGCCTATTGGGCACCACTAAATTTATAGTCAATGGCTAATGACTGCACCTATCTCTAATCTTTTGGAACCAGGAGTCAATTAAGTCCTTTTTGGCTTGTTGCACATGGCATTACAGTGGTCTAGTATGCAGAAGGTGATGTTCTTGCTCAATGTCCTCAACTTCCCATTCTGAATAGTGCTCCCGCTCTTCCAGTTCTTCAGCCCTTGTCCCAGTTCTGCAAGGCACAGGATACAAACAGGATTATATTGCACACTCTACGTGGAGTGCACAGAAAAATCCTAAAAACAACCCAAACATTGGAACATCACCTTCAACAAACTTATCGTCTTTGCCATAATGGCCCTGCAGAAGAATGGGTTACATTGGACTCGGTCAGGGGACCACATAATGAAGTCATCAGCCATGGTTGCAGGAGTTAGCAACCAGTAACCATCTTTGTTAAGCATTCAGCCCTTGGAACAAAGCAGTAAATGAGACTTCTCGAGTGTACACACCTCATGGTGCAGATCTCTATGTTGTGGTACCAATGGCCACAAATGACCTGCGCACTAATGGAATGAAAGTCAATCATATTATGAGATGGCACTCTCAATGCAACATGTACACAATCTATAGCACTCTGCACCTGAAGGATGCCAGATATGTTGCCAAAGTCTGAGCTGCAGTACTGATTTTGTCACTGGGAAATGAGATAAAGCAGTGTGATCAGAAAGAATCTTAATACATTTGTGGATCAAAGGTTGTCAGGTCCCATATAGGTTCCCAGTGGCTCCTTAGAAGCAGCAGTTGCATGCAAGTTTAGCGCAACTTTGACAGCCACCCACCCCTCCACATAGATGGAAGACATTGGCTTAGTGGTATTATTGCTGGGCTGTTAATTCAGAGATGAGGTAATGTTCTATGCACTTGGGTTTGAATTCTCCTATTGCAGATGGTGGAATCTGAATTTAAGTTTAAAAGTAAAAATTTGGATTTAGGGGTCAAGTAATGATCACGAATCCATTGTCGATAGTTGAACCCTTCTGGTTCACTAATGCCCTTTACAGAAGAAAATTGCTATCCTTACCTGGTCTGGCCTACATGTGACTGCAGACCCATAGCAATGTGGTTGGTTCTTCACTGCCCTCTGGGCAATAACTGCAAGCCTAGCCAGAAATGCCCTCATCCTCTAAATGAATAAGAAGAAGTGCTGCAGCTCCAATTCCAGCAGTGGACATAATTCTATGACAGTGTTCTGGGATATCCTCAATCTACAGCAAAACTGTGCCTTGCTCCTCTGTTGGAAATGGCATGGAGGACAAAAGATTATAGGATGTAGATGAATCTTACGGACTATTATTGGAGGATCAGATATTTTCCTCTTGATATTGAGAATCTCATTACTGCCAATCTCACCCACATTACTCAACATTCTTGTTAATGCCCTGTCTTTCAGGAACTGGGAAGATTCTGTCTTCAATGTATGGGTATTCTAAACCAAAAATTAATCTTGATTATCCTAAACTGCAAACTTTAATGCCTTCAGTGTTCACTTCACCTGTCATAAACCACCCCAGTATAAACAATTTTCCATCAACTTTCCAGAGCATTCCTGCTCTCTGACACACACTGGATTAGGTCACTGTTCCAGAAAGACTGCCTCACCCAGCTTTCTCTAAAACAAATCCTTCACAATATTTTAAAATCTAACCCGTAAAAATGATATTTGTCTGTACAAAAGTCATCTCATGCTGTCTTTGTAGCTACTATCTGTAAGGATAGGACATCTATACATCAGTTTACATGAATAAACATGGCTTACTGCTGCTGCCTCAGGTCATTTACTGAAGAAGTTTTACATGCCTTTGTTTCCTCTATAGTTCACAATGTTCATTCTCTTCCACTTAAGAATAAATGCATTCTAAAACAGCAGCCCATATCCTAACTTGCACCAAGTCTGTTACCCTCTTCATTACCCTCGATGTAGTTGATTTACACTTGGTTGAGCAATGCCTTGGTTTTAAAATAACCATCATTGTTTCCAATGATGCATGTCATTAGACCATAAGACCATAAGACAGAGGAGTGGAAGTAAGGCCATTTGGCCCATCAAGTCCACGCGCCATTTAATCATTGCTGATTGGCATTTCAACTCCACTTACCCACACTTTCCCCATAGCCCTTAATTCCAAGCAAGATCAAGAATGTATTAATCTCTGCCTTGAAGACATTTAACGTCCTGGTCTCCATTGCGCACTGTGGCAATGAATTCTACAGGCCCATCACTCTCTGGCTAAAGAAATGTCTCCTCACTTCCATTCTAAATTGATCCCCTTTAATTCTAAGGCTGTGCCAATGGGTCCTATGCTCCTCGCCTAACAGAAACAACATCCCAGCATCCACCGTTTCTAAGCCATGCATTATCTTGTAAGTTTCTATTAGATTTACAGCATCTGTCCTTGCTTCATATCTTTGTTACTTCTGTCCAATTTACATATTCACAAATTTACTGGCTCAACTATTGGTAGATCCTTCAGCTGCTCAGGTCAGAACCTGTCTCTAAATTTCTCCACCTCTCTTTTTTCCTTTAAGAAGCTGTTTATACCTTGAACAGATTTGGGCTTTTTATCTAAGGGAAGATATACTGGCATTGGAGTCAGTCCAAAAAAGGCTCACAAGGTTGATCAGGAATATGCAGACATTTTCGTACAAACAGAGCTGGAGTAGCTTGGGCTTGTACTTATTGTAGTTTAGAAGGATTAGAAGGAACTTGACAGGGTAAATGCAGAGAGATCATTTCCCCTTGTGGGGGAGTCAGGAACTAAGTGCATAATCTCAGAAACAAAAAACAGAAGTTACTGGAAAACCTCAGCAGGTCTGGCAGCATCTGTGAAGAGAAATCAGAGATAATGTTTCGGGTCTGGTGATGCTTCCTCAGAACTGAGGAAGGCTCACTGAACCTGAAATGTTAATTCTGATTGGCTTCAGACATGCTGCCAGACGTACTGAGCTTCTCCAGCAACTTTTGTTTTTGTTTCTGATTTACAGCATCTGTGCTTTTGGTTTTTATTTTGCATAATCTCCGAGTTTGGGTTTGCCCATTTAGAACCGAGATGAGGATGATTTTATTCTCTCAGATGGTAGTATTCTGTGGAATTCTTTGCTGCATGGGAACCAAGTATTATGAGAATTAGGCAGGGAGTGAATTTGAGGCTTATCAGAATCAGCCATAATCACATAGAAAGGCGGACTTCAAGGGTTGAGTGGGCTATTTCTGTTCCTACATCTTATGGTCTTATATTGATTTGGACACTGGTGAGAATGCTGTCACTTGTCTTTGAAAAAAAACTAGTGGGGGATGATTTACATTTATCTGAGAGGGAAGCTGAAACCTTGAGGTGAAAATCTGATTGAAAACCGTTCTAGGAGTCTCCTGTGTTTGGCATAAATCTCCAGGTATTGAAAGCAATCTGTAGAATTTGAAATATCATTTTAAGCAAATAAATATGTTGTAAACTGGTACTGTACATATAGATCATGGTTCATATATGGAAAAAGCTATTTATAATGTGTAATTGTAGGAGAAAGCATATGTACATTTGAGGTTAATGCTTACTCAATGACAGACTCGTAGGGGTGCTCAGCAGCTACTCTTGCTTATAATGTGACTGCAGGGTAAATAGCACTTCCGCAGGAAGCAGTTTGTAGGGCTTGGGAACATGTACCCAAATGGGCAGACAGGTGGTTCTTTTTCAGTCAAAAAGTGTGGTACTGGAAAAGCAGAGTCGGTCAGGCAGCATCTGAGGAGTGGGAGAGTCGACGTTTCGAGCATAAACTGATGAAGAGCTTACACTTGATATGCTGACTCTCCTGCTCCTTGGATGCTGCCTGACCAGCTGTGCTTTTCCAGCACCACGCTTTTTGACTCTGATTTCCAGCATCTGCAGTTCTCACTTTCTCCTAGCTGGTTCTTTCTGTCTAGCTTCAGGTTCCATTTGTTGCAACATTGTAATCAGCAAACATGAGGATCATGAGGAGGGAGGGAGCAGGCCATGGCTACCCACAGTGGAACCAAAGTTGCTTCTTCTCAGTGTCCTAGGTGTACATGCTGGGGTTTCATCTTTCATGGGTGCTTGCGAGTTGGTGGCACGGTGGTGCAGTGGTTAGCCATGCTGTCTCACGTCACCACGGTCTCAGGTTTGATTCCAGCCTCGGGCAATTGTCTGTGTGGAGTTTGCACATTCTCCCTGCGTCTGTGTGGGTTTCCTCTGGGTGCTCTGGTTTCCCCCCACAATCCAAAAACGTGCAGGCCAGGTGAATTGGCCATGCTAAATTATAGTGTGAGGTGCATTAGTCAGGGGGTGGGTTACTCTACGGAGGGTCGGAGTGGACTTGTTGGACTGAAGGGCCTGTTTCCACACTGTAGGGAATCTTATCTAATCCGTATTTGCCATTCAGCAAGCAAATGACTGAATCTGGGAGAGAATTTAGCTTTACATGGCCCCAGCCAAGAATCATGATTTGGGTGATGCTTGAATACACTGACGTTTTGTCCACCCACACAACAGGACTCTGTGGCATTAGTCTCTGGGAGGGAAGGAGGGATATAGAGGCTGACCTTTAAGTGATGGACAAAAAGAAGCTGCAGATGCCGAAAATCAGATATAAAAAAACCCAGAAATTGGTGGGGGGGGAAATAAACTCCGTAGGTCAATGGAGAGAGAACAGAGTTAGGCAGGTGGTGTGTGAATGGAGTTACTCAGGTCTGGCGACTGTTATTTTGAAAAGGGTGTTTCTGTGTCTAATAGTGGCCCCTCACGATTTTGTTGCGAATCTCTGACACATTCACTCCCCTTTAGTCTTAGTGTTTAGTACCTGAGTTCCATAGCGAGAATTTGAACAGATAGCCTCGAGCGTGGCGAAGCAAGTACACCACCAACTGCACCGCGCTTCAGATCCATCAAGAGTCTCCCTGGCAACAAGAAGCTGACCTCAGTCACACAGGCCACGTGAGCGCTCAGTGACCCCCGGCGGTGATTTACAGCTTGACCCGGATGTTGTTTCCGTGCGGCCGGTGATGGAGCGACGCGAGTGAGATAGCTGAAGCGAACTACTGAGTGAGTTAGGAGGAGGAGGAGGAGGAGGGAGCGGAGGGACTGGGACAAACGCTCGGTCTCCACGATGCCTTGATTGCCGGCAGTGGAAGCGGGAACTTACCGGTCTTGGTCCAGCCGGGCTCGCGCTGTGTGGGTGGGCTCGGGTCGGGCTCCTCCGGGACGGAGCTGGAGGTTGGGCCGCCTCCAGGTTCAGGTCATTTCCGACCTTTGTATTACACACCTGCTTCCATCGGTAGTTCCCCCTGAACTCACGAAAAGAAACTCAATTCCGATTGCAGGAGATAGTGCACACTGCCCGGGCAAAACCAAAACTGAGAGGTTCACTTCAGTGTGTTGAAGCACGTCTTAGTTAATGCTTTGATTTCACTGTCCAGCTATTTATTTGATTGAGCCAGGCTACCACGAGCAGAAAAGTCGCGATAGTCTTACCAGATCATAGCAGAGAGACGACTGGTGATGGTTTAACATGAGGCTCACCACACCTCAGGTGAAGGGAAAAGGTGGGGCATTCATGGTACCCTCACCTGGTGCTGGAGCAGTAGTGATGTGTAGAGAAGTAATCTTGAAACGCGTAGTAGATGTCTGGATCCAGGTTATTCCTTTCATCATAAAAGCGGTTGGAGTCATCTTAGGTTTCGTAAGTTAGGTGTAATAATGTATAATGTATTATTTGAGGTATTCTTGGTTGTAAGATGATTATTGCTGTCATGAAAGTATAATGTATATCTGAGTATATGTATAAGTATATCTGAGGACAAGATGTGTATGTTGAGCTGTTAATTTTTAATCTTTTGATTAATGGTAGCTAAATGAAATATTTGTTAGTTGACTAATTTGGTGATTTTTCTGTTTGCCACTCATTGGAAGTTATAAACCCACAAAAAAGTAATTGCTACTTGTTATAAAAAGCAATATAACTTTCTTTCAATGCTAAGCACAAATCAAAAAGAATCTGTCTTGATATTGAGATCTCCAGGTTGTTTTCATCCTGGCTAGTTTGGGGAAAGATGTAGTTAGAAAGCTGATACGTGCATGCAGTATGTTAACAGCTAGGTTTTATTCTTATGATTTGATGTTTCTATAATGTACAATGGTAACACTTCTATAAAAAAAAATCACTCGTAGGATATGGGCACCACTAACTGGGCTCGCATTTATTGCTTATTCATAGTTGTTCTTGATAGAGTGATGGTGAGCTGCCTTCTTGAACTGCAGCAATCTATTTGGTGTGGATATGTCTACAATACTGTTAGGAAGGGCATTTTAGGTTTTGACCCAACAACAGTAAAGGATAACGGTATATTTCCAGCTCAGTATAGTGTGATTTGAATGAGGTTATGTATTATTATTGGATGTTATATAGTATTACTGGGTATTATGCTGTATCAGTGTCCCAACAAGCTGTGTCATGAGAGCACTGGAAGTCACACTAAGCCATTAGTCTGGTTGTTCAGACTTGTTTCAGGTTCTTAGAGTGCACAGCTTTGGAATAAAGCCTGTTCGATTGCAGTAAACAATGTTCTTTTGTTCTGGCTGGAGTTTAATAATTCATTGTACAGATTAGGGAGAAACTTGCAGGTCATTGTGTTTCCACAGAGCTGCTGTTTTTGTACTTCTTAATGATAGTCTTTGAGTTTGGAACATGCTGTTTAAGGACCCTTGGTGAATTTCTGCAGTGCAACTTATAGGTAGTACACATTGCTCCTACTGAGTGTCAGTGATGGAGGGTGTGAATGTGATGCCAGTGAAGGGGGCTGCTTTGGCCTAGTGGTATAAAACTCCTTGGGTGTTATTGGAGCTGCATTCATCCAGGTGAGTGAAGAGTATTCAGTTCCACCCATTTATTTGTGCCTTATAGATGGTGACCAGGTTCTGGTGGGGTAAACCTGCTCACTATATGATTCCAAATCTCTGACCTGCCCTTGCAGCTAAAGTATTTATATTGGTTGTCTAACTTAAAAAGATTGCACGTACTTATCTAGTCATAGCCAGAAAATTATCTACAGTGGCTACTTTCTCATTCTGGCATTGTTTTCTCTGGCCACTAGAATAAGTCTAGGTCTGCTCTTATTTCTTGATTCCTGATGAAGGGCTCTGGCCCGAAACGTCGAATTTCCTGTTCCTTGGATGCTGCCTAACCTGCTGTGCTTTAACCAGCAACACATTTTCAGCTCTGATCTCCACATCTGCAGACCTCACTTTTTACTCTTATTTCTTGTTGTCTTGCTGCAAATCTGCAACATTCTGTGAAAATATAATATCAGTTTCCTGCATGCACATTG
This sequence comes from Hemiscyllium ocellatum, assembly GCF_020745735.1. Taxonomy (NCBI): domain Eukaryota; kingdom Metazoa; phylum Chordata; class Chondrichthyes; order Orectolobiformes; family Hemiscylliidae; genus Hemiscyllium; species Hemiscyllium ocellatum. The sequence goes on along the minus strand of NC_083434.1, from coordinate 30,651,085 downwards.
TGAAGACAGTTTGTGTGTGTGCGCAAAAGGGAATTAGAATTTAGTTAAGTGTTGCATGTAAATGGTTTATCTCTGTTTACTTGTACCTAATTAGTTTTCACTTGTTAAAATAAAGATAATTCACGTTCAGTGCAGAAATTTAATCTGTGCTTTCCATCAGCCTTGGTCTGAATATAAGATAAATTGGAGTACTGTGCATACTATGAAACCACCTTTAATATTAGGTATGACTCTGGGAATAGCAGGGCTCGACTTATGGTGCATACTGCAGTGGATCTTAACACAACCTACTTAATCTGCTCACACAATGGATTAGTCAGAATACAATAAATATTGATTTATGTATGGTTTTGTTTGCTGTGGGCAATAAATCTTTGATCAGGTCCAGTTGATTGTTGTCAAAAAGCATTTCTGGTGGATGCATTGGGAGAATGGCAGAGGAGCTGCAGAGACAGAAGTTTGGAAAGGTATTTGAGGGTACAGGTGAATTGTTTTTTATGACTCTAAGTGGCATTGCAGGTGGACAGGCTGGTGAAGAAGGCATTTGGCATGCTTGCCTACACGGGTCAGAATATTGATATAGGATTTGGGATGTCTTGTTGTGGCTGTACAGGGCATTACTGAGGCCATTAGAATACTGTCTTCAATTCTGATTGCCTTGAGAGGGTGCAGAAAAAGATGTACTAGAATATTACCAAGACTGAAGGATTTGAGTTATAGGGAGAGGTTAAGTAGGCGGAGTTTTTTTTCCCCTGGAGCATCAGGCTGATGGGATGACATTGTAGAGGTTTATAAAATCATGAGGGGCATGGATAGGATGAATAGCCAAGGTCTTTTCCCTAGGATGAGCGAGTCTAACACTAGAGGGCATTGGTTTAAGGTGAGGGGGATAGATTTAAAAATGACCTGAATGGTAATTTTTTTAACGCGGAGAATAATGCACATATGGAACGAGCTGCCAGAGGAAGTGGTGGTGGAAGGTACAGTTACAACATCTGGGTGGATATATGAATTGAATGGGTTTAGAGAGATATGGACCAAATGCTGAAAAATGGGACTGGGTCAGATTGAGATGGTCTAGTCAGTGAGGAAGAGTTGGATTGAACTATTTGTTTCCATGCTGTAAGACTCTGACTGGCAATCCAGGCAGCTGGACTTTAACACAGGTGGTGCAAAAGAAGGGACAAACGTAGGTTGGGGCAAGAGAACATCAAGCTTGAAAAGATGTGGATTTGGAGGTGTTTGAGAGAGGATTTCAACACAACAATGAGAATTTTGAATTTGAGACATGGGAAACTGGGTATCATACAGGAACAGTGAATGAGTGAGTGAGAAATAGTCCAGGTAACAGAGTACTGAATGAGCTAAAGTTGAAAAGAATTGATGGCTTGCAGGGAAGATGCTTCAGTACTTTAATTTGAAGGTAACGATGACCATAAGGTTTTCTTTGGGTGAGCTAAAGTAAACTTAGAGTTGGGTCACATTCGAATGAGGTGTATGTTTTTTTTTGTGTGATAAAGAATGTGCAGGTCAGAAACTCAGCTTTGAGATGAACAGAGTAAATGCTGGAAAATCTCAGCAGATCTGGCAGCATCTGTAAGGAGAGAAAAGAGCTGACGTTTCGAATCTAACTGACCCTTTGTCAAAGTTTTAAAAAAAAGGGAGCAATGAAGCCAGTGCTATGTGACAAATTATGGGGGGGGGGGCGGAAATGAGTGAAGCAGAGACAAAATGGAAAACAGGGGAGAAGGGTAGCAAAGGGAGAAGAGGAGAGGAAAAAGGCAATAGTGGGGAGCGAGAGAAACAGAGACAATCGAGAAATATGAGGTACAGAATAGTGAAAAAAAATATTAAAAACAGGTGAATAAAATAAACGAAATAAAATTACGGAGCAGAATGAAAACATTCTGATAATCATCTGAAGCTGTTAAATTGGCAGGGTGGAACATGCCTAGTCGGAAGATGAGATGCTGTTCCTCCAGTTTGCATTGAGCTTCACTGGAACATCACAGCAGTCCAAGGACAGATATGTGGGCATGGGAGCTGGATTGTATGTTGAAGTGGCAAGCAATGGGAAGGTCCGGGATATGATTGCATATAGACCGAAGGTGCTCAACAAAGCGATCACCTAGTCGGCATCTTGTCACTGCGATATAGAGGAAACCACATTGGGAGCAACAAATGCAATAACCAAATTGAAAGAGGTACAAGTGAAACGCTGCTTAATCTGAAATGAGTGTTTGGGGCCTTGGATGGTAAGCATGGAAGAGGTAAAGGGGCAGGTATTGCACCTTCTGTGATTGCATGGGAAGGTGCAGTGTGTGATGGGAGAGGTGTTAGGTGTAATGGAGGAGTGGACTAGGTTGTCCCGGAGGGAACGATCTCAGCGGAATGCAGACAGGGGGAGGGAAGGGAAGATGTGTTTAGTGGTGGTGTTGTGTTGGAGTTGGCGAAAATGGCGGAGGATTATTCTTTGCATGTGAAGGTTGGTGGGATGAAAGGTGAGAACAAGAGGGACCCTATCCTTGTTCTGGGAGGGGAGGGATGGGGTGAGGGCCATGATGCAGGAGATGGACCGCATGCTGTTGAGAGCCCTGTCAACAACTGTAGGTGGGATGCCACGGTTGGAGAAGAAACAGCACATATTAAGAGTACCACTTTGGAAATTGGCCTCATCAGAACAAATACGGCGGAGGCGAAGGAGCTGAGAGAAAGTGATAGAGTCCTTACAGGACGTAGGGTGAGAAGATATGTAGTCCAGATAGCTGTGGGAGTCAGTAGGCTTATAAAGGATATTAGTGGATAGACTATTTCTGGAAAGATGGACCAGGTGAAGGTGATCGAGAGATGGAAACTGGAAGTGAAGTTTATGAATTTTTCCAAGTCAGGACGAGAGCATGATGAAGCCGCACTGCAATAGTATCGATGTACCGATAAAGCAGTTGTGGGAGGGGACCTGGGTAGGCCTGGAACAAGAAATGTTCCACATACCCCATGAAGTGGCAGGCATAGCTAGGACCCATGCGGGTACCCATTGCTACACTTTTGATTTGGAGAAAATGGGATGAGTTGAAGGAGAAGTTGTTGAGAGAGAGAGAGAACAAGTTCAGCCAGGCGGAGGAGAGTGGTGGTGGATGGAGATTGTTTGTTTGGGCCTCTTTTCAAGAAAGAAGCGAAGAGCTTTCAAGCCGTCTTGGTGTGGGATGGAGGTGTAAAGTGATTGCATATCCATGGTGAATAGAAGGTGGTTAGGGCCTGCAAATTGAAAGCTGTCAATGTGTCGCAGGGCATCAGAGGAATCCCGATTTATAGGTGGGGAGGGAGTGAACCAGAGGAGTAAAGATGGACTCGGAGGGGAGGGGGGGTCGGAGGAGGAATCTGAGAGTTGGCGCTTAGCCACTGTGAGGTACAGGTCAGTATGCCGGATGACAGCACCCCCTTTGTCAGCAGGTTTGATGACAAGATTGGGGTTGGACCTAAGGGAGCGAACGGCAGAGAGTTTGGATGGAGAGAGGTTGAAATGGGTAAGAGGGGCAGAGAAATTAAGGCGGCCAATGTCCCGGTGACAATTGTCAATGAAAAGATCAAGGGCAGGAAATTGTCCTGGCGGGGGTGTCCAATTAGAGGTGGAATGTTGGAGGGATGTGAAAGGATCTGTGGAGCGGGGGGGAGGACTCTTGCCTAAAGAAGTGAGCACGAAGGCAATGGAAGAAAAGCTCAGCATCATGTCGAGCCCGGAATTCACTGAGGTGGGGCGTAAGGGTACAAAGCTGAGTCCTTTGCTGAGAACAGAACCCTCAGCCTCAGAGAGGGGAAGGTCAGAGGGTATGGTGAACACATGGCAAGGGCTGGGCTTGGAAGAGCTGGGGTTCGAGGGATTGGGACTGTTGGAAGGTGGTGGGTGGACAGGGGTGTGGATGAGAAGTGGAAGCTTGCATTCCTTAACATCCGCAAGAAACAGAAAAAGTTTGGTGTTAAGGCGTCGAATAGTACGAAGGATGAAATGAAACTGTGTACCAGGACAGCTTTGAGAGAGTGTAAGTCAGTGCTGCTGGAGAGAGGTGTTGAGTGCTTATTGCTACCTTTGCTTCTGGAGCCATGATTCGCCTTCTCTCAGCCTAGTATAAATACCTCCTATTTCTCCCTTTTTGTTTTAGCTTTGACAAAGGGTCAGTTAGACTCGAAACGTCAGCTCTTTTCTCTCCTTACAGATGCTGCCAGACCTGTTGAGATTTTCCAGCATTTTCTTTTTTGGTTTCAGATTCCAGCATCCGCAGTAATTTGCTTTTATTTGAGATGAACAGGTTATGCAGCCAATGAAGGCATTCTCATGATAAGTAAATCTACAGTTTCAGAAAAGGAAGGAAAACTACACTTAATCAGCCTTTTTATCCGGAAGAAGTAATGTATCAAAATCATGAAAACCTAGTTATGTGGTGTTCCTTGATGTTCAATATATATTTGACAGATTTTCATAGAAGTATTTTCATTTAACTTCTCAAATATTCTTGCCTAACAAAATCTAATCCCTCAGTTGTGAAAGTACCAGAATCCAGATTTATGAGATTAAGATTTTAAGATTTGCATTACTTTTTGTTTGAAAAAGTTCTTTCTTCTTTAATCCTGAAATAACCTGGCTCTAATTTCCGAATTAGTCCCTCTCCCATTCTGGATAACCCAAAAGAGAATTAGTTTGAAGTTTTACGACTCTGACAGGAGGAGTGCGCTGAAAATTAAGCCCCACTATTTACTGAACAGCACCGCAAGTGTAGCTGACTTATATAGTGATCAAAAATTGCCATTTTTTTCCACTTTATAACTGCTATTAAGACCAAATATGACTTTCACCAGGCTTTTCAATAAACTCAAATACAAGGCATTGATTATATATCCTTCAAACAAGTGGCAAATTGTGCTTGTCAACCAGCTGAATTAAATGAAGTATGTCCTTTCTCAGACCCTTACACACACAAGGCAAAGACATGCGTGATTCTGCAATGTTATTATGGGTGAGGAAAGAATTATGCAAAAGGAGAAAAGAAACAACACTTCTGAGGGTCAAGGGATGAATTCAGGCAACAAAAATCACATGACTTCTCTCAGTTTCTTTTGAATTTCTGTTGATGAAATTCAATTGATGACAATTGCAGGATATTTGCAAATCTTTGGTTTAGATTTCTAATTCAGTTGAGCTATGTAACTGTGGATCTAGAGAACGCTTTAAACTAAGTACTGGAGGCCAGGGAAGAAAACTGGATTAATGTGATAAAGCAATTTGTGATAAATAGACAAGGCTAGAGAAAAAATATTAATATGGGAAATGATAAACTGTTCTTGATAGGAAGGGATAGAGGGTACATATATTTAAGAGTAAGTCAATAGGTAAGCATAGAGGGTACAAAGATAATATCTGTATGCACAGAGCGTTCAAAGCCGATAAATGTTACCATAAATAAATGCAGTTATAGCTATTACAGAGACATGAGTGCAGCATGACAATGTGTCATGAATCTTGAAGGGTAGAGGATATTTCCAATAACAGTAAGCTAGGGAAAGGTGGAGGATGGCTTATCATGGGAGTGGTCTGCTGGTTCCTTAACAGGACCATAAGACCAAGTATAAAGGAAGATATAAGAGCTTGTCATTCAATTATTACAAAGACTTTGTCATCTTATTGATTAGAAAAGTTAAGTGGGCAAAACTAGCCTACTTGAGGAGTTTGTAGAATGGTTTCATTAAGACCTGATGTTTTGGTGAATCTGTGCTCTATGTCTTCTATACCTTTTCTAAGATGCAAGTTTTTCATGCAAAGGGTAGTGTGTGCCTGGAACACGCTGCCAGAGGAGGTGGTACAACACATTAGCAGTACTCAGGAAGCACCTGCGTGCATACATGAATAGGATGGGAATAGACGGATACAGATCCTGTAAGTGAAGACCATTTTAGTATGAGAGGGCAAAATGTGTTGGGGAAGGCTTGGAGGGCTGAAGGGCCTGTTCCTTTGCTGTATTGTTTTTTTTTCTTTTATGTATCTCTTTCTTGAAAGTACTCAATGTTTTGGCCTCAACATTTTCTGTGGTAATGAATTCAACAGGCTTACCACTCTAGGTGAAGAAATTTCTCCTTGTTTTAGTCCTAAAACGTTTACCCCTTACTTTTTAAACTGAATTCCTGGTTCAGGACAACCCATCACCAGGAACATCTTTCCTGCATATAACCTGTCTAGTTCTCTCAGAATTTTATAGGTTTCCATGAGATTCCCCTTATTCTCCTGAAGTCCATTGAATGCCATCCTAACAGACTCAATTTTTCCTCATACATTAGTCCTGCCATCCCAGTGACCAATTTGGTAATTTATCACACTCCTTTTATAGCAAGAACATCCGTCCTCCAAATAAGGAGACCAAAACTTCACATGATATTCCAGATATACCTTGCCAATACCCTGTATAATTGCATTAAGTACTTAGAATCATAGAGATGTCCAGCATGGAAACAGACCCTTCGTTCTAGTTCGTCCATGCTGACAGATATCCTAAACTAAATCTAGTTCCATTTGCTAGCACTTGACCTATATCCCTCTAAATCTTTCCTGGTCATGTACCCATACCCATCCAGATGCTTTTTAAATATCGTAATTGTACCAGCCTCCATCTCTTCCTCTGGCAGCTCAGGTTTATATTTCCTTGGAAGTGGAGTCACAGGTAGATGGGATAGTGAAGAAGGCGTTTGGTATGCTTTCCTTTATTGGTCAGAGCATTTCATATAGGAGTTGGGAGGTCATGTTGTGCCTGTACAGGACAATGGTGAGGCCATTTTTGAAATATTGTGAGAATTCTGGTCTCTTTCCTATAGGGAGGACATTGTGAAACTTTAAGGTGTTCAGAAAAGATTTAGAAAAAGATGTTGCCAGGATTGGAGGATTTGAGCTTTAGGCAGAGGCTGAATAGGCTGGGGCTGTTTCCCTGCAATGCCGGAGGCTGAGGGGTTTATAGACATTTATAAAATCATGAGGGGCATGGATAGGATAAATTGACAAGGTCTTTTCCCTGGGATGGGGGAGTCCAGAACTAGAGGGCATAAGATTAGTGTAAGAAGAGACAGTTTTAAAAAGGATCTAAGAGGCAAGGTTTTCAAGGACAGGGTGGTATGCATGTGGAATGAGCTGCCAAAGAACGTGGTGGAGGCTGATACAATTACAACATTTTTAAAGATTGAATCTTCTTGTTATGAATGTCAGCATACATTTTGCTTTTTTTTTATTGCCTGTTGCACCTGTATGCTTACGTTTAGTGACTGGTGCTCAAGAACACTTGGATATTTTTGAACATTCCCCTCTCAATTTTCAGCCATGAAATAATAATCTGCCTTCCTATTTTTGCTAATAAAGTGGAATTTCTCACACTTACCCACATTATTACTGCAGGTTTTGAGAAGATTTGTAGCTCAGGTTGAGGTTCTGGGGGTAAGTTTGCTTACTGAGCTGGAAGGTTCGTTTTCAGACATTTTGTCACCATACTAAGTAACATCAGTGAGCCTCTGGTACAGCACTGATGATATGATTCACTTTTTACTTATATTAGGTTTCCATGGGTTGGCAATATAATTTTCTGTGGTGATGTCATTTCCTGTTCTTTGGACGGGTTGATAAATGGGATCCAAGTCAATGTGTTTGTTGATAGAGTTCCCATTGGAGTGCCATGCTTCTAGGTATTCTTGCGTGTGTCTCTGTTTGTTCGGCTTGTCCTGGGATGGATGTGTTGTCCCAGTCAACTGTATGTAAAGATACTAGTGAGTGTGGGTCATGTCCTTTTGTGGCTAGTTGATGTTCATATATCCTGGTGGCTAGCTTTCTGCCTATTTGTCCAACGTAGTGTTTGTTGCTGTTCTTGTAAGGTATTTCGTAAATGACAGTAGTTTTGCTTATTGTCTGTATAGGGTCTTTCAAGTTCATTAGCTGCTGTTTTAGTGTGTTGGTGGGTTTGTGGGCTACTATGATGCCAAGAGGTCTGAGTAGTCTGGCAGTCCTTTCTGAGATGACTTTGATGTCGGGAAGAGTGGCTCTGGTTTCTAGACGCGTTTTGTCAGCTTGTTTGGATTTGTTGCTGAGAAAACGGCAGACTGTGTTCATTGGGTGCCTGTTCTTTTTGAATACACTGTATAGGTGATTTCCTCTGCTGCAGTGTATGATGACTTGTTGGAATGATGTTCTAATGCATTTCAGTTTGAGTATTGGGGGTGATTGCTTCTGTAGTTCAGTATTTGGTCCATATGTGTTGTTTTCCTATAGACACTGGTTGGAAGTTTCCCATTGGCTGTTCGCTCTACTGCAACATACAGGAATGGCAGTTATTGTTTTCCTCCTCTTTAATGAATTTTATGCCAGTAGGGGTATTATTAATGGCTTTGAAGGTTTCCTCGAATATGTTTTGTTTAGTGATGACAAAGGTATTATTCACGTAGCGGACCCAAAGTTTGGGTTGGATGGTTGACAGAGCTATTTGTTCGAGTCTCTGAATTATTGCCTCTGCTAAGAACCCTGGAATTGGAGATCCCATGGGTGTCCCATTGGTTTGTCTGTAGGTTTTGTTGTTGAAGGTGAACTGGGTGGTAAGGCATAGGTCCACTAGCTTGGTGATATTGTCCTTGCTAATGAAGTTGGTGGTGTTTGGTGTATGTGTCTTTGGTTCTTTTAATACTGTAGTCAGTGTTTCCTTGGTGAGGTTGATGTTGATGAATGTGAATAGGGCTATTATATTAAACGAGACCATTATTTCATCCTGTTTTAACTTCGTGTCTTTGGTCTTCAGGAATTCTTGGGTGGAGTGGTGTGAATCATCAAGTATTTTGGTGTAGTCCCTTGGCTAATCTGTAAATTGGTGTTCTGGGTAGTGAGACTGTCATCATCCTAATACCCACAATTGGAGCTTTACATACAGATGAGGAAAGACACCACTTCGACTGAGACAACACATCATTCCTAGGTCAAGCCAAACAGAGACATGTGCAAGAATTCCTAGAAGAATGGCATTCCAACCAAAACTCTGTTAACAAACACATTGACTTAGATCCCATTTACCATCCCATGAGAAAATGAACAGGAAATGACATCACCAACCCAAGGAAACCTAAATACAAATAAAAAGCAGGCCATACCACCGGAGACTCACTGATTTTACCTAGTATGGTGACGAAATGTCTGAAAATGAACATTCTAGCTTAGTGAGCAAACTTCATCCATTATTACTGCATCTGCTATTCATTTGCCCACTGAGTCAACCTGTCGAAATAGCACTGTAACATCTCTGCATCCTCCTCACAGCTTAATCTTCCACCTAGCTTTGTGTCGTCTGCAAACTTTGAGATACCACATTTAGTTTGTTCATCTAAATCATTAACCTACATTGTGAGTAGGTACTGTTCTAACACCAATCCCTGTGGTACCCCACAGTAACTGCATGTCTTTGAGAAAAATACTCATTAATTCCTGCACTTTGTTTTCTGTCTGCGAATCAATTTTCTTTCCATTACAACACTGTGTCCAATTCCATGTGCTTTAATTGTACACATTATTTGTCTATTATGTGGGACTTTGTCAATAGCCCTCTGAAAATCCAAATAAATCAGCTCCACTGCTTCTGAAAAATCAATTCTACTGATTACATCCTCGAAGAAGGCCAGTAGATTTGTCAATCTTGATTTCAATTTTATAAGTCCATGTTGATTGTGCCTGATTCTACCACTGTTTAATTACGCTGCTGTAAATTTCTTGACTACTAAAGTCAGACTATAATTCTTTGTTTTCTCTTTGCCTCCTTTTTACATAGTGGGGTGACATTACCCACCCTCTCATCAATTGCATGATGATGGGGTGTGACCAAGATTCTGTAGAAATGAAAAATTGTTTCTTGCATTACAACTACTGTCTTTTCTAATTACTTAATTACCTCGTGCACTCTTCTATTCACAACTTGACACCTAACTTCTATTCTTTTGCATATTTCGGAATCTCAGCTAAGAAGGAAATTTTCATTTGTGTCCAATCCAGAAGAGATGATCTCACATTTCCTCACATCAAACTCCTGTGGATTTCCCCACTCATACTGTTAACATTCCTTTGTAAATTTCTGCTGCCTGCCACACACAACTTATTGTAGTTTTTAGTTCCATCTTCTAATATGGACATGCAATTCTGTGTTCCTTCATCAAAGTAATTTATATATATATTGGGAAAAGTTGATGCCCCAGTACTGAGTACTGGGTATCAATTAGTAAATGAATCCTCTATCTATACACTTAGTCTTTGACCTACCAAAGTATTAGTGATCTCTCCCATTGGATTGCCTCCAATTTGGTGAATTTTTGCTCATGACCTATGTGCAGAACTTTATCAAATGCCTTGTAGAAATTTATGGATTCTGTCTGTTACTCACTGTATGGATGACCTTCGCAAAATTAATTTGTTAGGTACAATCTACCTTTCATAAATAGACAGACTCTGTCCAAATATGCAATCATTGGCCCAGTTGATGGATATCAGTAACTTTCCCACAATTGATATTGACATGACAAGTAACTGATTACCTGCTTTTTCAAATAAAACTTTCCTCCGTCCTTAAATAATGGATTGATTAAATAATTACATTTTAATAATTGAATTTAGAGTTTAGGCAATTATAACAAGCTATCTACTACCTTGCCAATTCTTTTTTATTTTCTAGGCTGAAAGCCATCATGCCCTATTACCTTTCTCCGGAAGGTTCCATTATGTCTGCTAAATATTTCTCCTTCACTTTATTTTTTAGATTCTCTTTTACCAGTGTTATTTTGCCCTCTTTATCTAGTGTGAAAAGGTATTCAATTAACAGATATTTAGTTTTCTAATTATCCATTATAGTTTTGTCTAATTCTTTAAATGGATTCTCTTTTATTTTATCACTCTCAAATATTAAAAATTTGCTTTGATATCCCATGTGAATTTATGTTATGCATTTGTTCCCTTTGTTGTGTATCTCTTTTCCCTTTAATCGGGAAACGAGAAGTGGGTGAATGTGGGCAGCATCAATTGCATTCTAGAATTGATTGACAGGAGCCCAGTCTCTCTTGTCAATATTTTGTGGTTCTCTGCTGAGTAGACAGAGTATTATGGTGAAACTATCTTCTTGACTGAATAAAGAGTTCCAATACTTTGGGTCACCAAGCTTGGGTGATTGAATAAAGGATTCCATCTGAAGATGTGAATGGGCTCACCAGGATTACCCTGACCCACTTTCAAAACCTATGTAGTTTAAGGTTGGATATCACTTTCAAATTCATGTTACAAAAATGCCTGCTGTTTCTTTTTATGTTTTATAGTCGCTGTGAGAATTCTTTGTTGAGCTTTTGGTTTCCAGGTCTGTGACCTCTGCTTACAATTTTAAAAACATTCTTAATAATAATCAGTAACATCTGGTCTATTTAGAAACATGATTAGCACAGATGTTAGCTTTTAGCCTGATGTGGAACTGTACTGAACTTGTCATATTGAACCAGTGAAATATTTATATTTAGAACGATCAGGCTATCTTTGCTGTTTTTTTAACCTTTGGGAAATATTAGATTGTCAAGTGTACCTATGGTTCGCTTACAGTTGTCAGAGTTTATCAGAAAGTGTCTGATTTGTGAGCTAGTCAGATTCAATTTTGTGTTGTCAAGTTAAAAGCCTTGTATGTGTTACTTACACGACTTGTGTGGTCTGCCAACACCCTAAAGTCAAAGTTATTCTTATGACTGTAACATTGACCTATTTTTCACACCTTTCCTTTCTCCAAGGCTTTAATTCCATGTTAAATTTCACTCTGCCTTTTATATAAATTATTGGAGGTTCAAACTTTATAGCTTTATAGAGCTTTATAATTATGTACATAACTGATCAAAGTTTTATATAGCTTAATTTATACAAAAATAAGTTTGCTTCATGGCAAAAAAAACCAAGAATGCTACAATTTGCCTTGTCTATGATTTACTGAGGTATTAACTCTAAAGTTGATTTAACTACTTCTGAGTCAAATTGTACCATTTTCCTCAAAGATTTACTATTCACAACAAAGTATTCACAAGCCTTGAGATGGAACAGCTGAAAATGTTTAACTAGAATTTTGGGAAGTAGGGAAAGTCTCTGTTTAGAGAAAGCATTTTTCTTTAATCAGAGTGTTTTATAGTTTCATATGTGAGAGCTCCTGCTAAACTGAATGAAAATAAGCTTATGGATATTTCTGAATAATTTCAAAATCGTGATATAAATGTGAATCCTAATAACCCTACCGTATTATGTAGGCTTAGAGCAGGTGGCAGAAGTCATAGATTCCTTCACAATACATGGTGAGAGAAAGAGAATATTTTCAGCCATCTTTAAAATATCATGATGCTTAGTTTGTTTTTGTTCAAATCGTTTTCCATTTTCTGCTTAATTTTTATTTTTAAATGTAGGATTCTTTTGACAGTGCTTCCACTGCCTGAAAAATGATACTTAGCGATTTAGAAATGTTGGATGTTTATAGTGAAAATGATTTCCTGTAGAGCGCTTTAACTTAGACAAGATGGCATTTTCCCTATGGAGGAAGTGAGGACTGCAGATGCTGGAGATCAGAGTCAAAACATGTGGTGCTGGAAAAGCATAGTCAGGCAGCATTTGAGGAGCAGAAGAGTTGATGTTTTGAGCACCAGCACGATAAAGAGCTTATGTGCAAAATGTTGACTCTCCTGCTTCTCAGATACTGCCTGACCAGCTGTGTTTTTCCAGCACCACGTGCTTTGTCTTTGTTATTTTTTAGATTAGATTAGATTACTTACAGTGTGGAAACAGGCCCTTCGGCCCAACAAGTCCACACCGACCCGTCGAAGCGCAACCCACCCATACCCCTACATTTACCCCTTACCTAACACTACGGGCAATTTAGCATGGCCAATTCACCTGACCCGCACATCTTTGGACTGTGGGAGGAAACCGGAGCACCCGGAGGAAACCCACGCAGACACGGGGAGAACGTGCAAACTCCACACAGTCAGTCGTCTGAGTTGGGAATTGAACCCGGTTCTCAGGCGCTGTGAGGCAGCAGTGCTAACCACTGTGCCACCGTGCCGCCCACACCACTTTACGTTTTCTTTACATTTAATAGCTGTCAAAATATTTTTTGCTCGGAGAATCGTGCACTATTCATAATCAATGAGTATGTGTTGTCTCTGAAGTTGGATAAAGAAATGGGAAAAAGGGGGGTAATGTTTTCATCTTGGGAGTTGGATTTTGTGACTTGAGCTACATTGTGTACAACAGGTTGCCGTTTCAGTATTGTACTGCATTGTTGGAGAAACTTTCATAGCATATAGTCAGAGAGTCATACAGCATGGAAACAGACCATTTGGTCCAACAAATTCTATGAGCTCAAATCTCAAGATGATGGCTTGAGAACTTCAGTGCAGTCTTGTCTGGTATGGCCGACGTCTCTCCAGATCAACACCAGTTTCTCCCTGAATTCATCTATTCCGCTACTTATTTTGCTAGAAAGGAAATAAGAGTAAAACTGGAAGGGATGCTTATTTGCGATCAAATGTGTTGAAAGCAAAATTAAAAGTTTGCAGATACTGGCAGTTTGAAGTAAAATGCTGGAAAAATTCAACAAGTCTGACAGCACCAATGTTGATTGAAAAGTTATAATTTCTCCTCCCAGTTCAGGACCTAAACAATTTACATATGTTTATAGAAGTCCAGCCTACTGTATTTGTTGCTTATAATGTGATTTCATCTACATTGGGAAGACCAGGTTCAGATTAGGAGGCCACTTTGCTCAATCTCGAGAATTGACATTTCTCCACCTTGCTGTTACACCTGACATCCATGGTACATTGTATGGTCCAATGCAGTTCAGTATTAGCCTCAGGCACAGCAATTCAGTTAAATCTGCATCCTCCCAGGCATTTTGTTTCATTTTCTTTCATTGTTTTAGTATTTTAAAAATTTCACTTTGCATTATAGTTGCTGTACACACATCTTGGTAGGCCTAACATAGAATGAACCACTGAGGATGCTGGTATTATATTCATTAGAGTTTAGAAGGTTGAGGGGAGATCTAATAGAAACTTGCACAATAATGTGTGGCTTAGAAAGGGTGGATGCTGGGAAGTTGTTTTCATTAGGTGGGGAGACTAGGACCTATGGGCACAGCATTAGCATTAGAGGGGGTCAATTTAGAATGGAAATTGGGAGACGTTTTTCAGCCAGAGAATGGTTGGCCGTGGAATTTGTTGCCACAAGCACGGTGGAGGTCAGGCCGTTAAATGTCTTCAAAACAGAGATTGATAAATTCTTGATCTCGCAAGGAATTAAGGGCTTTGGGGAGAGTGCAAGTAAGTGAAGTTGAAATGCCCATCAGCCATGATTCAGTGATGGAGTGAACCCAATGGACCAAATGGCCTTACTTCCACTCCTATGTCTTGTGGTGTTATGGTCTTCTGTTTATTTATTTTCTTTTCCCATCTCCATTCCTTTTTCCCCTGAACTAATTTTTCTGTCATTGAATCTGTCCTGTCTTTCACCCTATCAAAGACTTTTCATATTTGTCTCACCTGTCTGATCTTATAGTGGCTTCCAAAGACTCCCTCCCACTCAAAACCTTGATCCTGAGTTACATGGGTCTTCTATTCAGATGCAAATACTAATTAGTTATGCTTTACAGTCCCAATTGAATTCTGTCTGAGAATTAAATGAACATTTTATATTGTAACAATTAATAGAATGTGCCATTCCTAACATCTTCCTGAAACTTTGGAGACTATGTTTGTCTACCATCAGCACAGATCCTTGCTTAAATGCCTTACTCCTCCTGATAGTGCAATCTGGGACCTGTTTTAACAAGGGATAGCAGGGGGCACCCTTACAGGAGGCAAAGTTCAGAACAGTTGCATAATCTACTTAATTCTTCTAATTAAAAACACAATCATAATACACTTAAAATGTCAAAATTGTAATACTATTAGTCCCTGGTGTTGTTAGTGACCAGCAACTCATGGCTCAGGTACAGAACGGGCCTGAGGTTGGAAATTCTATAGCAAGTGATGCATTTTTATAACTCAATACCTGTCCATCCCAAGTCAGAAATGTGAAGGAAAAAATTTCCACTTGACTGGATTGGTATAATTGTCAGGGCACTTGAAGCTTGGTAGTGTCCAGAAAAAGAAATTAGTTTAATCTAAAACTTTATCTATTAGTCTGAACAACATCTTCTGTTATTGAGTGCCTTTGGATGCTGCTGTGTTACTTTCAGGATGCACCGCAAGATGTTGCCAAGCTCATTCATTGTTACTGACCAAATCTATCTCTTTAGAAGCCTTTGTTATATCTCAAGAGCATTCTTTTATTTAACAAAACTGCTTTTGTCAGGCATTCACTTTTTTTTAACCAATAAATTGAATGTTTCATTGCCAATAGTGATGTTTATGTTACCATCCAGTTGTTGTCAACGGCATTTAATCGTCTGCTCCTGACCCTTCATTGTTATCCAGAGTTAATTTTAGATGTGATTTGATCCCTACTGTTGTATCAGTTCCTTGTTCGTTATCAGTGGGAGTAGACACTTTGTTTTCTTCGCTCATGGTTTCCTCTGAAGCATTTACAGCTGTAATTTTGCCAAATGTTCTATAGGAACACCTCTAAAACCTACAAACTTGGCCATTGCAAAATATAAAGGGAATATGTGTACAGGTAAATCATCACTTCAAAGTTCCCATCCCCAAGTCACACAACATCCTGCTTTAGATAAGTATGTTGTTTTTTCACTGTAACTCAACATCCTCAGAGTTGATCTTTCAGCACTGTAGAAGACCCGTTACCAGCCCATTGCTTCTGAGAGGTAATTGCAGACCAGCAATTAATGTCAGTTTTGCTCAGTCTGGTAATAAAAGAAATACTGAGGCTTATTTTACAGGTCAGGAGTGGGTAAATGATCCTATACATTTATTTGAAGAGAAGCGGGAATGTATTCACCATAGCTCAATCAATAATTCTTGCTTAATCAACAAATAACACTATCAAAAGCATGTCAGTTGTTAATTTACTTTGCTGCTGTTTGCGGATGTATGCTGTGTGCAAATTGTGAGCCCTCATTCCTTCTGTTTGTAGAAACTGTAGTGTTCTGGAATTGAGTGGGAATCCTGAAATTGCAGTTCATTCCTTTTAAATTAGTAAGCAGTCTCTTTTACAATCTTGAAGATTGCAGAATCTAGTTATTGGCTCTCTTAGGTGCCTTTAAATCTATCTTTACTCAAAATTATGCCCTCTAGTTTTGAATTCCTCTAGTTTTGAACTACCCTTCTCTACGGAAAAGATCTTTGCCATTCACGTTATCTGTGCCCCTCATGATTTTATAACCCTCAATAAGGTTATCCTTTATCCTCCTATGCTTCAGCCTATCCAGTCTCTCCTTATAACTCAAACCCTCCAGTCCTGGTAACATCCCTAAATCTTTTCTGCATCCTTTCTAATTTAATAATATTCTTCCTAAAGCAGAGTGACCAGAACTGTATAGTACTCCAAAAGTGGCCTCACCAGCATCCTGTGCAACTGCAACATGATGTCCCAACACCTATACTCAGTGGTCTGAGCAATGAAGGAAAAATGCCAAATGCTTCCTTCACCACCCTGTCTACCTGTGGTGCAAATTTCAAGGAACTGTGCACCTGAAACCCTAGGTCAACAACACTCCCCAGGGCTCTACCATGAATTGTGCCCTTGTTTATCCTACCAAAATGCAACACCTCACATTTATCTAAGTTATTTAATCCATCTACCACTCTTTGGCACACTGGCCCAATTGATCAAGACCCCTTTGCAGTCTTAGACAACCTTCTTCACTATCTACTATGCTACCAATTTTAGTGTCATCCACAAACTTAATATTCATGCTTTCTATATTCTCATTCAAATTGTTGATATAATTGACAAACACCAGCACAAATCCCTGTGAAACACTGCTGGTCACAGAACTCCATTGTGAAAAACAACCCTACAACTATTACATTCAGTATCCTATTGTCAAACCAATTTTTTTAAAAATCAATTTGGCAAGCTTTCCCTGAATCCCATGTGATCTAACTTCACTAATCAGTCTTCCAAGCAGAACCTTGTTGTTTGCACAGCACATTCATGAGGTTGGAATCTTTCCTGCAATGGAGTAAATGGCTGGGATTGACGCTTTCTGGGTAATGGAGAGGTCTTTTGTACCATGCTGGCTAATGTTTATCAATGACATTTTGTTGGACAGCCTACTTGTTCTATAAGTAAGCATTCAGGGGGAATAGGTGGTAACGGCTAAAATGAAGCCCAGGTTTAAACGAATGTAAGAGAACATGAAAGTGCTATGGGAAATTGACTTCATTTCCTGCGCTGCTTTTGAGATGCCTCATAAAGTTGAATGATAATTTAGCTGTTGTAAATGTCTGTTGGACTCGTCAATGCTACGATTTCCATGTCCAATTCTGAAGTAGTGCTGCATTGGGTAAAGCCATCCTGTTGGTGACAAACCCATAGAGTCCTGGAGATGTACAGCACGGAAACGGATCCTTCGGTCTAACTTGTCCTTGCCAACCAGATATCAGAATCTAATCTAGAGCCATTTGCCAGCACCTTGCCCATATCCCTCTAAACCTTTCCTATTCATATTTAAAAGGCATCTGGATGGGTATGTTGTAATTGTATGAGCCTCCACCTCGGCTTCTGACAGCTCATTTCATGCATGCACCACCCTCTGCATGAAATAGATGCCCCTTAGGTCCCTTTTTAAATGTTTTCTTCTTACCCTAAACCTATGTCCTCTAGTTCTGGACTTGCCCACCCCAGGAAAAATACTTTGTTTTATTTACCCTATCCATGCCCCTCATGATTTTTTAAACCTCGATAAGGTAATTCCTCAGCCTGTGATGCTCCAGGCTTTTTAGCCCCTCCCTATAGCTCAAATCCTTAAACCCTGGCAACATCCTTGTAAATCCTTTTTGAACCCTTTCAAGTTTGACAACACCCTTCCTACAGAAGGGAGACCAAAATTGAACACAATATTCCAAAGGTGGTCAAACCAATGTCCTGCGTAGCTGCAACATGACTTCCCAACTCCTATTCTGAATGCTGTGACCAATAAAGGAAAGTGTACTAAACACCTTCACTATCTTAGTTCCTTGAAAGTGGAATCGCAAGTAGATATGAACCTGCACTCCAAGGTCTCTCTGTTTATCAACACTCTACAAGACCTTACCATTAAGTGTATAAGTCGAGAACGTGGTGCTGGAAAAGCACAGTAGGACAGGCAGCATCTGAGGAGCAGGAGAATAGACATTTCAGGCATAAGCCCTTCTTCATGATTCCTGACCTCCAGCATCTGCAGTCCTCACTTTCTTCCATTAAGTGTATAAATCCTGCTTTGATTTGCCTTTCCAAAATGCAGTACCTCACATTTATTTAAATTAAACTTAATCTGCCACTTCCTAGCCCATTGGCCCATCTGATCAAGATCCCATTGTGTTCTGAGGTAGCCTTCTTCGTTGTCCACTACACCTGCAATTTTGATGTCATCTGCAAACTTACTAACCATACATCCAATGTTCACATCCAAATAGTTCATATAAATGACAAAGCAATGGACCCAGCATCGATTCTTGTGGCGCACTATTGGTCACAGGCCTCCAGTCTAAAAGGCAACCCTCCACCACCACCCTCTGCCTTCTACCTTTGAGCCAATTCTGTATCCAAATGGCTAGTTCTTCCTGTATTCCATGAGAACTAACCTTGCTAACCAGTGTACCATGAGGAACCTTGTTGAATACCTTAATGATGTCCATATGGATCACGTCCACCACTTTGCCCTCATCAATCCTCTTTGTTACTTGTTAAAAAAACTCAATAAAGTTAGTGAGACATGATTTCCCATGCAAAAAGCCATGTTGACTATCCCTAATCAGTCCTTGCCTTTCCAGATATGTGTAAATCCTGTCCCTCAGGATTCCCTCCAGCAACTTGCCCAGCACTGATGTCAGGCTGGCTTTTCCTTGCCATCTTTCTTAAATAGTGGTGCTACGTTAGCAAACCTCCAGTCTTCCAGCACTTCACCTGTGACTTTGGATGATACAAATACCTCAGCAAGGGGCCCAGCAATCATTTCCCTAGCTTCCCACAGAGTTCTAGAGCATACCTGCTGAGGTCCTAGGGATTTATCCACCTTTGAGTTTTAAGGTGTCCAGCACTACCATTTCTCTGTAGTATGGACATTTTTCAATATGTCACCATCTATTTCCCCACATTCTATTCGTTCCATGTCCTTGTCAATAAACACTGATGCAAAATACTTGTTTAGTATCTCCCCGATCTTCTGCTGTTCCACACTCCTGATGATCTTTGAAGGGCCTTATTCTCTCCCTTGTTACCCTTTTGTCTCTAATGTATTTACAGAATACCTTTGGATTCTCCTTTAATCCTATTTGTCAAAGCTATGTCATGTTTCTTGTAGCATATATGGCCATTTGCAAATATCTTAGTTTTTCAAATATCTACCAATTGAAGACTAGTTGGACAGCAACTTTATCTAACAGAGAATGTCTACTGTTATGGGCAGAATTTGTGTGCCCATGATCAAAGTATTATTGTGCATGAGATGTAAATATTTTCTTGCCATCCTACCTTGAAGTAAGGCAAGCAGTAAACTTTTTTGAGAGTTTTAACATTTATAAATTAAAAACGTATTGTTCCAGCCTTGGTCTCGAGGCTTATAACTATAACATCTCACTCTATACACACTCCACACTCTCACCCATACAAAGATTCTATACTTATGAAGAAAGAAACAATACGATAGTAAAACAAAGATCTGCAGATTCTGGAGATCTAAAACAAAAAAAACAGAAATTGCTGGAGAAGCTTAGCAGCTTGACAGCATCTGTAAGGAAAAAGAACAGTTAACATTTTGAGTCCAGTGTTCTGAAGAAGGGTCATTGGTCTTGAAACATTAACAATATTATTGGAATATCTCTTTTTTCAGTGCCATGCTTGGAGTTTATTCGATGAGCTGATGCTTCTAGTTGGTGAAGGACTTGTAAATAGTTTCTCAATAAGCTGTCAGGCTTTTTTGTATATTTGGATTATGAGGTTGATTTTCAGCTGAACTTGAATTTGGAAGAGTCCTTTTCTCAGTTTGAAGATAATACTGTTTGTTATCATGGTTGCTCAGTTGATACAGCTGGTTAAATGGCTTTTCTTTATGAAATCTCTGAACAGCTTTTTCTATTATTTTTAAAATAGACACAAAGGTGGCTTCCACCTCATGTGACTTGTACATGATCAAAAACCTTTTCCAAAAAGAGAGGTTGTCAGTTGATTACACATTCTGTTTGTCATTGACACTTGGAGATTTATCCCGTCTAGTTTGAATGAGGGGCCAGCATAGTACGATGATAGGTTGTTGGGATGCGTTCCACAATTGTCTAACAGAGTTTTGTTTCTTTTGTCTGTGAAGCAGAAAGATGATTTGCCTGAAATGCTATACTATGTTGACAGTCCATCGATAGAGAAAGGCATGAGAGAATTTCTGGATAGCTGTAAATGCCCATAATTATTTAGTATTTGCTTGAGACTCAGGATGGCGTGGAGCTCAGGAGCCAAAGGTCATCTGTATTACAACTGCCATTTTTCATTATTTGTGTTCAAAATATAATCTGAAAGTCCTATAATTTACAGAACCATAACTTATCAAAGTGGATTTGACAAATTCTTGACAGTTTGCCTTATTGAGGATGGTGGATGTGATGCACAGAGTACAGTTGTGATAACTCTCCTTTGATCAAAGTATGTAGCTAAAACCTCTAACTCTTCCTCCAATACAATAGTGATAATGCGTCTTGCAGGTTGTCTACACACACAAAAGTGGTGGCTTGTGTTGAGTGTGTTTGTGGGTAAAGAACTAGGCACAGGAGATGCCAGTTATATTTCTTTGTCTTAATTAATTGCTTTCTGTTTATAGCTTTGTTTGTTTCCTTAATTATGCTAAAATTGGATTGGCTGTTTCTCCAGTTTTCATCTGTATTTGTAGAAAAGGTAAAGCAGTTATTCTGCTTTCAATTAACTTTTAACAAATAAATTGGTTGTGTTGTTTCCCATGATCAGTTTTAGGATAAATTGAGTTGAGATTCTGCAAACATTTTGTTCTGAACAGCCGCTTAGTGGCCTGGACCGGCAATTACATGATGTCATTTATCAGTAACTTAGAATGACACTGTAAATATTAAAACAGTGTGAACCGTGTGCGTGCTCCAGGAAAGTTTTTAGCTGAAATTTTATACCCAACCATTACGTACAGTATATTTTATACCGCATCTCCTGTTCGGTACTAAAATAATATTTGCATTAAATGTGTTTTAGCTCGCAGTACCTGTTCAAGGCATTGAACAGAGCAGTCTCAGTGCAAACCACTTGTGTCTCTCGACCTTTTTGTTGAAATTTCATTTCATAAAGGCTCAAAAAGTGAGAGAAAAGTAAGAGTAATTTATTAGCGCACAAAACCTCAAAGTTTTGTGTGAAAGAAGAGATGTGTCAAGAATTGTAGTTTGCCTCAAATAATAGGGCAATTTAAGCGATTACACCCTTAACTTCTGAACAGCAGACAGTCGCTGTCTGTCTCCCAATGAGTTTCAGCAAATTAATGAATTGGAGCCATAAATAAGAATAAATCTCTGGACCACAGTCAAATGATAAGTTGAATAGTAGGGGGTCCACCACAAATGTGTGTTAAGCAGAACTTGGAGATCGCGGAGGAGGCCCCTATGTAACTCAATTACCTAGAAACATGTTCCATATTAAAATATATCAATCAAAACACAATGATTAACTATGTAAAATATTTTCATTTTTCAATTTCTTTAGCCTGACCTTGTAACAAAAAAATTGGAAAGCATTTAAAATTAACTGCAAAAATTCGATAATCTTTTGCTGCCCAGTGTGCTGCCTTCAGGTGAGTGTGGTACAATCTGGAATATATCACGTTGTTCATGTTTTGTCCTATACTCCAGAAATTGGCACTATTTCTACAGGCTTTATAGCTTCAGATAGGGAAGCAGGCAGGTCAGTGGTCAGTAATTCATCAGACACTTTAGGTTATCACATTGAAGACAGACTGTCTACATTTGTCAGTTTTGTTGTGCAAAATGTGATATCATCCACCTCTGCTGTGGGGATTTCAGCAGGTGAGCAAAAAGAGCCCAGTCATCGAGTTAATTGGCTTTACCCTGTTTTTCTTCATTCTTGGCATCATCACGTTTGCAACTAAATAAAGCTGTCTGGCAGAAGTTGATGTTTGTGGTTTCTATCACTATCTTCCTTGCCATCTTCATCATAATCATGGTCTCTAGAAATAAAATAGGATTGCAGTCTTACCTCTAATTGATGACCTTGATAACTTGAGCGATCAGCTACCACCTGAACTTAGTTTTTATGTTCCTGACCTGTTCCGGTCCATTGTCTATCTGTAACTTGGCCATGGTCTTGGGAGGGAAGAATGCCAGCTTGACTCTCTTGAGGTCAGCGTTGTTAGGATGTACATGGTAGTTATTTGCCACGATCTGTCTTCTATTGATGTCTTTTATCCACTTCAACAATCCTGGTGGTCATCCAAGCAATTTTGATTTTATACTGTATGGGTAATGTCTTGACTTTTACAAAGCTATGTGTTTCCTTGGAGTTTCCTACCACAAGAAGTGGCAGCTTTTCAATGCTGTCCTCGTTGGCACAGACCATACTAGTGACATGTTCCTTGCATTTCTTTTAACTATTACTTTTTAAACATGAAATAGTAATCTGGTAAAGGACAGAGTCCAATTTCAGATGTGTTAAAATGTCACTTTCTGTATATTGGTTCAGGATGTGGATGAGACCATTATGCAGCCATTAATCTGTTGGTGCAGTTCTAACTGCCATACGGTCGGTGTTTACTGGACAGAAGACAATGCCATGCCATGCCTTGCCAGGAGTTTGTCCAGCTATCCATAATTTCAGGTGAAATTCAAGCTGACCCCAGCTTGTAACCAGTGACTCGTCTTTACTACAGAATTGGACCAGAGATGGGAAGTAGTCTCATTGAGCTTCCTTGAACCAATTAGTAGAGTTTCTTCGATGGGGTATACAGCCATTCTCCTCCCCTTCCTTTCTGCAGAGGATGCCTGAATGTTGAACTGTTCCAAGATCCTCACCTTATATTTCAGAATGATTGATAAACTCAGTGGTGGAAACTCCCACTCCTCAGCAATGTCTGCTTTTAGCTTTGCACTATGATTTTTAATTTGTTGTATTAACTTTACTTTGTCTCTAATCAACAGCACTTTTAACTTTCTCACAGCTTTCGCCACGTGTGGTATTCGAATGCACTTTAACGGCTTAATGTCATGCCCTAGCATATCCTAACACCGCTCTGATTGTGCACAAGCTTATCCTTTGATCGTGTCAAACAATCAGCCAATGTAAAGTTACCAGTCTGTAACCTCGGTTTATTCTCGGGTATTCTTCTATTGGATTTCTTCTTCTGCCATTAGGAATGGCTGAAGACTTTGTTAGCCATTTCAAGTTATTCAAATTTGACTGGTTGTGATTTCACTGTGTATTGGGGATGGTATTTCATGTTTTATAGTCTTGACATGTACTTGTCTTGGAGGTCCCGTAAAGCATGAAAAATAATGTGTGACTTCTAACTTAGTAATATATCACAATAGGCTTCTCAAGGATTTATCAAACAAAATTTTGCACTCAAACACAAAGGGGGAAGGTTTTAAATTTTTCAAAGGAGAAAGGAGTAGAAGTGAGGCAAAATAAAATCTAGACAACTGAAGGCATACCTGCCAATGATGAAGCAGTTAATGTTGAGGTTTCTGAGTCTAGAATTAGAGAAGCATGGATCTTTCAACTCTTTCTTGAGCTGAAAGAGATACACGGAGGACTGGGTTCATAGAGCATACAGCACGGAAACCGACCCTTTGTCCAACTAGTCCATGCCGAACATAATCCAAACTAACCGTCTGCCTATTCCTGGCCCATGTCACTCCAAACCTTTCCTATTCATGTACCTATCCAAATATCTCTGGAAGTTCATTCCTAACTCAAACTACCATCTGTGAATAAAAATTGCCTCTCTTAAATCTCTCTCTTGTCACCTTAAAAATGTGTACCGTAGTCTTGAAACCTCTCTGTCCTAGGGAAAAAACAATTATTATTGATATGATCCATACTTCTCATAATTTTATAAACCTCTATCAGGTCACCTCTCAACCTCTTATGCTCCAGTGGAAAAAGTCATCAGCCTATCCAGCCTTTCTTTATAATTCAAATCTTCCAAACCTGGCAACATCTTGGTAAATCTCTTCTGAACCCTGTCCAGCTTAATAATATCCTGCCCATAACTGGACACAGTCTTCCAGAAGAGACCTCGCCAAGATCCTGTACAACCTCAATATTACTTCCCAACTCCTATACGTAAAGGACTGAGCAATTAAGGCAAGTGTGCCAAACACCTTTTTAACACCCTGTTTTTATGTGGAGCAAACTTCAAAGAATTATGTTCCTGCACCCCTAAGTCCCTCTGTTCTACAACACTACCTAAGGCCCTAACATTAATTGTCTCGCATTTATCCAGGTTGAATCCATCTGCCATTTTTTAGGCCACTGACTCATTTGATTAAGATATATTTGTAATCTTAGAAAACCATCTTCGCTGTCAACTTTGCCACCAATTTTGGTGTCAGCTGCAAACCTAACCATACTTTCAATGTTCTCATCCAAAACATTTATGTAAATGTCAAACAAAAGAGGACCCAGAATCGATCCTTGCAGAACACTGCTGATGACAGGCCTCCAGTCTGAAAAGCAACCCTCCACCATCCTATACTTGTCTCCTGCCATTAAACCAATTATGTATCCAATTGGCAAGCGCATCCTGAATCCCATCTGACCTAACTTGACTAATTAGTCGACCATGCGGAGCCTTGTCCAAGACTTTACTTAAATCCAAATAGACAGTGTCTACTGCTTTGCCATCCAGTGCCTTTTTGATAACTTACTCGAAAGCACAATCAAGTTTGTGATACAGTTTACCTCGCAAAAAACATGCTGACTATCCCTAATTAATTTTTGCCTCTGTAAATGTCCTGGGTTTTGAAAACACCAGGAAGAGCAAACACACAGTTCATGCAATTTGGTAATTTTATTTAAAGGGGTAAATGTTTATTGGTCAAACTGCTTTGCTTTGGTTTTTTTTAAAAAGTGCCATGAGGCTTTTGGGAGAAAGGGAGCACTGCACATCCTGGAGATCAGAAAGTGTGGTGCTGGTCAAGCAGCATCTTAGGAGAAGGGAACCATAAAGGAACGTTTTGAGCATAAGGTCTTCGTCCGCCTCATTCCTGATGAAGAGTTTATGCTCAAAGTCCATTCTCTTGTTCCTCAGATGCTGCCTGACTGGCTGAGTTTTTCCAGCAGCACACACTTCGACCGTGGGGTTTTTAGCCCAGCTGAATTGATGCCTCTAGCATAAGTGTCACCTGAGATTCCACTGCACTTATCTTTGAAATCTTATCAGGTGAGTATGCAAACGATTGAGCCAAGTTGAAATATAAAAAATAAATTGATTTGGTAATTTCCATTCCTAGTTGTGCAGTATAGAAATTAATGTTTGCAGCTATTCAGTATAAAATAAAACTAATGTTTTTGAAGCTGCCTATTTCTTTGATAAAATTGTCATAGCTGTTTGAGGCACTGAAGCAAGCTTAAATACTTAACTTTTGGAGTATAAGAATGAGAAGTGTTCATTGTATCCTTATTTCTTTATCCCAGTGGAAGATCACTGCTTGCCACTGTCACTGTTCTGGTTTCAAAAGCAATCAGGTTTAACTTAAAAGGAATGCAAAATTGCTTCATGTCCAAGGTATAAAAATAATTAGAATGTGAGAGATCTGTTCAATCAATGTTGGCTTTTTTATCTTTCTCAAACTTTAACTTGGTCCACCTAAATTTCTGCTGTATATTTTCATGATAGTAGAGCTTTAAGCTTTTGTGGATGCCCTTGTAGTTGAAAGTACAAAGCATTGTTAAGAATTTCCTTCCGAAAATTCACTATTGTAGTGATATAGTGGCCTCGCTTTGAACCATGGCATGTTCTGAACTACATTTATATATGATGCTTTGAAGTTGACTGTTCTTTAGATAACTGGAAGCGTTTTGTAAAATCCTACAATAATTTGTGTCAGCAATAATTATTAACTATTTGAATGATCAAAATACTATTTTTGAATTTGTTTTGAATAATATCATTAATGAGATGTGCCATTTATGTTGATTACAGATGCTCTTGTACAATATTTTGTATTGGTGCAAGAATAATTCTATAATGTAATTATAGTAAACAAATTTTGCAAAGGCAAAAAAAAATTGTTTAGTCTTTGAAAAATGTGTAAACTACAGTGTTCTACATCATTCAAGCATTGGTTTTCTTCTGCTTCCTTTCTGTTTATATGCTATACTATTGTAGTTTTATTCTTTTTCCAAAGAAAATCAAAGCTAGAATCTTTATAAAAATTTAAACAAAAGGAATGTGGCAGGTAGCTTTGGTGAATTAAATTTAAAGCTGTGTGTAGCGGCTTTGAATAGCTCAGATTCTGCCAACGTAATCATTCTAAATGTTCATACTTATTTTACAAATGACCTGGTGATATCATAACTCTATTAACCTGATTTCTCCCCCTCCTGTTCTACCATCTGTCATATTAGAATCATATTTATACTCGACATCGTTTTAACTCTGTCTCCCTCTTCTTTCTAAATACCATGATACTGAAACTACAGTTGGATTAGTAAGTGGCCTGGCACATCAATCCACTGTAATTGCTCTGAAAAATACTGCCAGGAGATGTGCAAGATTTGACCTTGCATGCTGTTTTTTTTCCTCACATGTTTAGGGGATTGCTTAGCTTTTTTTTATTCCAACCTTCTCTACAGATTAACAGGGACTGGGACTACCAGAATTGATTTATTTTCTCTTCTGCCTATGCATGCTGTATTCCGTGACTTGGAAAAAAGAAACACTCACTGCTTCCTTGATTTTCCCATTCTTTTTCACTCTTTTTTTTCTCTCTCTCTCATCCTCTCCTTAAGGGTGTCCAACAGCATTTTTCCCTTTGTTTAAAATCCAGTCAGCAGTTTAAATATTTAGTCAGCTTACTTGTGCCCTATTTATTACCTCCTACCCGCCCTCCCAGAACACCGTGATGTTGATGTTCTCGTTTGGTGTTTCAATAAAAGAAAAATGGGAGCTTGGTTGTAATCTCTGTCAGAATTAAATTACACATCAGTGGTGTCAGTGCTGTATGTTTAAGGAAATGTGTATTAACCTATTAGCTTCCAGTTTTCATTGGAGACAAGCCATTTTCACGCTGAGCTTGTGTTCCTGCTTGAAGTCTTCCTGTCACTGTTCCGTATCCACGACCCAGCCTAGGGCGTCTTTTGACGGATAGCTAGCCATTTCCTGTGCTGTACACTAACACTAATTGAAAATTTGGGTGGCCTTGCTTATTTATTTTGAAGGAATGCAATGGGTTATATTTTCATGGCAGTTTCTCAGCAGTGCAGCATTTCAGTCTCTCGACCATTGAAAGCTAAAAATGAGATTGTGAGGCTTAATTTGATTTAGGTATTTTATATCATTTAAAGCCTTACTGAAATTTCTGTAGCAGCATAAACAATTTCTGTTTTCTTTTGAGACATGTAATGTTATTTGAATTATACTACATTTCTGTGTCAACAATGCTGTTGTGGGGCTTCAATGCATTTGATGTGAATATTTGAATCTTTTACTTGAAAGAACTTATCTTTGGTAAGCTATGTAACTGTGTTTATACTCAAAAGCACTTTAACCAAATAGATTTAAATGGAAAACAAAATAAAGTCAAAACAATACCTAATAATATGCTCTGCTAATTCCTGAGAACAAATAAGTTCCCAACAAAATTGCTGTTATTGGGGATTTACCTTCTTGTTTTTGCAGCAAGGTAAAAGGTCATGTACTGTAGTGACATTCACTTTAGACTTCTTAGCTTTAAACACATTTCAGGATGTTTTATGAAGTACTCTATTTTTTTACCATGGACTTGTCAGTACAGTGCAAGCAAATTCCATTTATCAACTCATTGGGAACACATTGCCTTCTAATGAGTGAACAAACAGACTTGTCAATGGTATTCAATTCTTCACTGTTCTTATCCTTCCTTAATTGTTGTACACACTGTAATTTGTTTCTACTCTTATATTAACTTCCAGGATAGAAAGAGACATTGTTTTCCCATCTGTGTTTTTGGCAAGAGTGTCTCATATTTCTTAAAGCACTGAAAGCCGAAAGGATAAATCATCACCTTTTTAAACTCCCTTCTAAGTCTTCAAACCTGAGCTTGTATTCCTTCAATGTCATTGGATCAATCTACTGAAGCTTCCTATCTAATGAGAGGATAAAAGACCAACTATAAGCTTCTCAAAGGCAATCTGCAATGAATGCCAACCTTGCCAGCAATAACCACATATTGTGATGAATAAGTAGATATTAGCACCTTGCTGAGATATGGTTTTGTAGATGTTGGGCCCCATCAGATTTTCAGGATGTTTAGCATATCAAGTCAGCATGTTCTTTAATTTCAGGAAGATCACAGTCCAGTCCATTCCTGCTCATCTGAATTTGTAAAGATTTCTTGCTGATGAGGCATGGTGAGTCCTTAATCAAAATAGAGACTTCATCAATTATTGAGGGTGAACTATATGTCAGAGAAGCTGTATCTTTGGTATGGTATTAAATCGAGGATTGTTTTGATTTTTGTAAAAGCAGTGTAGTTTATCCTGCTGTCTGGCTGGAATCTTGCTGTGTGCTTACTGGCTGCTACATTTTATCCATTTAAACACGGATATCAAAAATCTTTGTTTGCCTGTAAAGACCCTCAGGTGTGCTGAGCTTGTGAAGAATACTATTGAAGCCAAATTTCTTATTAGCTTGTAATTGATCTAGCTCTGCTTGCTAGATGTGCAATAAATGATGAGACACAGCTGTATCTCATTTGGAAAATCTAAATTTATACTAAGTAGAAAAGAAAATGATTTTGTTTTTAACTTGTGAATGTTATTAAACAGAAAATTCTGTTATCAGTTTGAATCTGTTCTAGACTACAGGGCATTTTTAAAAAAAAAACAAAATTTGTTCTGGCTCTATGCTTATTCTGTCACTTTTTTTTATCAATTGTATTTTGATTCATTTATGGCTGTTTGCTGTTTTATTCAGAATTTCTTTTATTATAGTTATCTCCCTGCTCCAGCATTATGCATGATTTGTAACTCTTATGAGACCTTTAAATTTTTGATCAGTCAAAAGCATGCGTTTCTGCATGTGTTAGTTTATAAACATTGTTTAAAATGAATGCACAGAGGAAAATAGTAGGTATGCATTGTGTGGCAAGTTGTGAAACTGCTTACTATTGTCTGAGCTGTAAGGTGGTCCTGTTCAATGTTACGCTTTTTGTGTTACAAACCAAAGTTTGAAATGTCACTGGTGAGAGAAGAGACCATATTCTCTGTCTGGTTCCATCCTGAGCTCTCTAGAGACTTGCAGTAATATTTTTCTATACACTACATTAATCATTAACCTATTTTTCAAAGTTAGTTTTTCTTGTACAGGTAAGTGCCTTATGAATCCAGCAGCCTTGGAATTCAGCTTTTGCTAGCCTGACAATTTGCCAAACCATAAGACATAGGAGTGGAAGTAAGGCAATTCGGCCCATCAAGTCCACTGGAGGCCAAGTATGTTTAATGCACAACCTTTTAAAAGTGCAGCCCTCACCTAGACTTGTATCAATCGCATACTTAATGAATGTTTTTCCAGTAAGACATCAAAAACAAATTGTAGGATATCCAAACTGGACAAAGTGGGACATAGTATTATGATTAAGGGTTGAAATTGACCCACGACAGCAAATACTGGAAATACTAAGTGTTGATTAGGGTGGTTGAAACTCAACTTGGTTTTGCTTGGATAACAGTTAAGAAACTAAAACATGAGATTGTGTGTGAAGTACGTTTTTAAGTTGACTATTTTAAGATATGCAAGAATTGTAGGGTGAATAAAATATAGTTTAGTCATAGATATTAGAATTGATCATTATATGGTGTCAAGGTTTCTTTGTGCATTCTATTGCTTTTGATGAAACTGCTGTTTATAATAAAGTACAGACTATGTCATGAAACATTTCTCCAAAAAGTTTAATTTTTCAAGGAGCAAGTATAGAATACCCATAGCTAATTTTAATGTGCCTTCAACTCAGCTAAGAGTAGTGCTAATGGTGTATGCCTCAGCAGTTGATAAAATCGGCACTGGCCTGTGTCTGTGATCAAAAATTCTTAAAGGCCATATTTTTACAACAGTTTTTTTGATAAGTAACAGATCCCTACATAGTCATTAGCTACACATCAGTCATTTGGTTGGATGCTGAATGCGATTCAGATCAGTTAGCTGGGGATGTGAAATATTGTGTAATATGCAGTAAATAAAGTATAGTGCACAGATTTGATTTGAGATTATCAATTTGTGGCGAAAAAAAATCATCAAGCCATCCTAAAAGTCCCTTTTTAAAAAAAACTAAGCTCAGTTTTCATTATGCTCTAGCTGGTGATAGACAGTAGGAAGTGCATCTCCTGTTGCGTATTAAATGTACCATGTTAAACATTTGTATTAAAGGCTGCACTTGAATGAGACCAACTTGTCAAAATCAACTGCTCCAAATGTGCAGCTTACTGATCACCCAAATGGTTGTTGGAAATACTGATGTGCAAAATATTAAATAGAATGAAGGGTGTTTATTTTGGCTTTAAAATTTAAGTGATGCCTTTGCACAATCCATAAGTTTGTAATTTTGATTATCTCAACATTTATTAATGGACTGGATGTACAATGGAGTGCTTGACATTGTCAAGACATTCAGTCTGCAAAGTATTAAAGAGTGCTGAACCAGTTGATTTGACTTTGAAAAAGTAATGTGTTCAACTTTTTGGTGCAGTATAAATTTGTCATGATTGTTCAAATTATAATGTATTTCACATAAAAGTGTGCTATAATAATATTTTTGACGTATTTTGTTAATTCTCCTGTTCTCATTTTGACTGAAATACCATTTATGCCTGCGTCTGAAGTGCAAATATGCAGTAAGAAGAAGATTACTTTTTTATGTTGGCCCTTAATGCATCCAGATGCTCTTGCGATATATTGTTGCAATACCTATTTTACCTGAAGTCATGTAACAATAGGAAGCCTGAAGTTATCTGTTTAACATGTTTTATTTAACATGCTTTATTAAAGTGCTGCGAGTGGTTGATATTGTGAATTGAAATATTAAACATTAATTCAAGGGGAGATTGTGCAAATGCCCTAAACTATGAGTACAAAGCCAATAGTTGAAATACTTAGTTTGTGTACTATTTTTAAATCCATGTTGGCATCCGTTCTGTTTTAGTTATCAATTGTGGACAAGCTATTAGCTTTGAGTCAGGAGGTGATGCGTTAAAGTCTCAGTCCATCAATCTGAGCTAAAAAATCTGGACTGCCAGTTTATGCAGTAGCTAGGAAGTGCTGCAAAGTGTGAAATGCTGACTTTTGGGTGACACGTTAAACTAAGGTCTTGTCTGTTTTTTGCAAGTGGGAGTAATAAAGTATTTTGACATGATTTCAGATTGGACCAGGGGATGTCTTCCTGGTGACCTAGATAATATGTATCCCTAAATTAACATCACTAACAAAAAAAAGTGAACAGCTCATTGTTGTAATAGCATTAGTGCGAACTTATATTGCACAAATTAGCTTTTGTGCTTCTTACATCATTTAAAAAAAATCTTATTTGCTTTGCAGCATTTTGGGATGTCCTCGGATTGTAGTAATACACTATTTAAGTGCAAATCCCTCTTTTATAAGTTAATGAGTTGAACTAACATAATTCAAAATTCTGATTGTGTCAAAGTTGTTAGCCATTCCTGCCAGCAGAATATCGAATTCAATAGGATGATGCCCTTGATAAGCCTAGGTTCTGGATTGGAATGTCTGGATTAGGTGAATTTGTGCAAGCTTGTCATGTGACCATGCCGACCATTTGGCGTGGAGTAAAACCATGCTGCAATTAACTGCTGAATGTTGGATAAGCCATCATTTAATAAGATCTCCCTGTCAAATTGCATTCAAATTCTGCATGTATGGCTAAACCTGTGAGAATGTTAAACATATTGATTGGATACAAAGTGAAGTTGATACAGCGAGGGAAATCTGTGGTATAAAATGAAACTTGGACATTATTAAGAAGTAGAAGATTCTGCCAATGTGTTTGTAAGACATTCTGAACCAAGGCTTCCATCAACTTTGTGAAATCCTGGTGTTATCATTCACCAGCAATTAATTGAACAGCCATAAAAATACTATGGCTATTAGAGCAATTGGAATTCTGCAACAAGAACTTGCCGCCTGTCTCCTCAAAGCTTGTTCACCAGCCACAAATGAGGAGTGTGATGGAATACTTTTAACTTGCCTGGATTGGAGCATCTCCAACAATATGTAAGAAGCTCAACTATTCAGGACAAAACAGCCTACTTGAAGAGCATTCCATCTGACACCTTATGTGTTCACTCCCTCCAACACTAACACATTGTGGATGCATTATGTGTAGCATCTATAAGATGCAGTGCAACAATTCACTCAAATCCTTACACAGCACCTTCCAAACCTGAGACCTGAATCTAAAACCTAGAAGGGCAAGGGCAGCAAATAATTGGAACATCACCTTCTGCAGTTCCTCTGCATGTCACACACCATCCTGAGTTGGAACTGGAGCTTGTTCATTCACTATTGCTGGGCCAGAATCCTGTACTACCCCACTAAAAGTATTGTGAGTGCACTGCAGTGGTACAAGAAAGGCAGCACATCACCTTCTCTGGGGCAATTAGCAAAGGGCAATATATGCTGGTCTGATCAGCAATCCGTGCATCTTATGAAGGAATAAAAGAAATTGAATTGACCAGTGAGGTAGTCAAAGATGTAATGCATTCTTCAACTGAGGAATCCAATAACCCTGAGGAGTCTGAATGCCCTCTTGCCTACCTGCTTGTTTCCCTAGTTGCAGCCATAAAGGCTGTAGAGATGCTCTGCAATTTGGAACTGTAGTAAACAAACAGTTTTGACTGCATTGATGATAGGGCAGACTATCACATTTGGTCAAAGACAGCTAGCTAAGCAGAAAATATTACTGAGTTTTTACAAAGCTAGCTTCTAAACCTCCTTGATGCCTTTTACTTTGAGATCAGGGCATTGTAATGTGTACAAGTTGAAAATAAGTATATTTTTCATAATTTACTGCTTTGTTTTCATTGGTAATTTTTTTGACTGTGTTTGTTTGTAGGAAAATCTGATTGCGTCAGGCCCTCCTTGGCTATCTCAAAGCTTCAGTTTACAGAGATTTGTGGGCAGATTCCTTGAGATGTGATTCATTGTGATTTCATTGTCTATGTTTTTTCTTCTAAAATAAAGCGTTTACTTGTGGGATTCACTGTCTTTCCCAACATGTGCTATTCATCCCTAACAGCCTAACTGTTGGTAATAAGCTGCTGCAGTCCATATGGTGTTGCTATACTAACTGTTAGGAGGGAATTCTAGATTTCTTATTGTCACAAAGAGATGGGTGATACCGTTCCAGGTCAGGACGGTGATATCATTCCAGTTCAGGACGATGTGTGGATTGGACTGGGACTTGCAGATGTTGCCTTCCCTTTATGTCTACTGTCTTTGTCCTCTCAGGTGGCAGTGGCAGTGGTAGTGGGTTTGGATGGTATCACCAAATGATCTTGGCAAGTTGATGTGCATCTTTTAAATAATGCATGTAACATTGTTGCTCTGGGTGGAAAGACCAGGGGACGTATTAAAAATGTGATGTGACAAGTGGAACATCCTCGATTGTTACCTAATTCTATTGTGAAAGGATCCCAGGCCCATAAAATTAGACAGGAAGGAGAGGCACCTATGATGAAGGAAATCATTTGAAAATTCAATTTTTTGATATCGTGTTCAAAAATGTAAATAAAAGGGATGAAGGTTAAGTGAATGAGGCTGACATGTTTAAATCTTCTTTAACAGAACTGTAACAAATGGATTATAAAATGGACGAGTTAAAGCAAACGGTCTACTTAGACATTGAGTCAGATCCGATATGGGAGTTTAATACTTTGTCTTTTAAGTAATAAATGAAGAGATAGCAAACACCTCAAATACTATCTGATGAGCAATAGAGACTGGTCCATCTGGTGGTTGTTCCAACTAAGTATTGGAATGAAAGTTTACAATAGAGGGTCATTTGGGAATTAGGAAGACAAACTTAAATATTAAAATTTTTATTGGCCAGTATTTCTACAAGTTGTCGTCAGATTTTGCCAGATAGTGGGAAAACCCTAACCATTAATTAAATATGTCGATCTCGAGTCGTATGAAGGTCATGTCACTTAAGGGCATTTTTGAATCCGTCAAGATTTTAAACAACCGGTGATGACAGTCATTCTGGTCACTATCAATGAGATAGCTATATATACCCAATTTAGATATTCCTAATATTACATATCTCAGAAGTAGGTGGGACTTGAGGCAGGGACACTGCCACTGCGGCACAACAGCCCTCCATGTACTCCTGATTTATGACTTGAATTTAAATGTCAGCAGCTGCTGTGGTAGGATTTGAACCCAAATCCCCAAACTGTTAGACCGGGCCTCTTATTTTACAACTTTGCCACCATCTCTCCCTAGAACCCATTATTAAATGTAGCTTATGTCAAGAATACTTGACATGGTAAAATAATTTACTTTGCTTAATGTAGCATTTTCTTTTTGTTTATTGAACGGGCTTATTGAGTTTGGCATGAATGAATTTCAGCTGATCATATGTCCTGCAATCAGTCTTTTTGTCGATGAAGAATTCTATCCTGCTTCTGAACTATTCTTTCAGATCTGACTGAGAATTCAATATACTATGGCTATTTACTTTAACAAGTTAACCAAAATGTTTAATGTTTTGAAGATGTGAAAAACTAGTAAAAACACATGTATTTTGATCGGCAATTGAAAATAGCTCTGTATTGTTATAATTAAACCAGTTCGAGTCAGTATGCTTTTACAAAAGGCAGATCATGTTTGACAAATTTATTAGAGCTGTTTGATGTAACTAATAAGGTTGATAAAAGGGAACCAGAAATTGTAGCATAATTGGATCTTCAAAAGGTTAATACGTTTGATAAGGAATTGCGGTTGATGTATTTAGATGGACAGAGAATTCGTTAACAAACGAGAAGCAAAGAGTAACGATAAATGAGGCTTTTTCATTTTGTATGCTGTAGCTAATACTGCTGGAAGGTTCAGTGCTGGGTCCTCAATTATTTACATTCTGTGTTCATGACTTAGATGAAGAAACAGAATAATATATCTAAGTTTGCTGATATAAAGCTAGATGGGAATGCTAACTGTGAGCAGAATATAACAAGGCTTTAAAAAGATATTGTCAAGTTGATAGAGTGGCAGCAAGGTGGCAGCTGGTATGTAGTATAAGTTGCAAAAGCCGAAAGGCAGAATTTTTAATTTATGAAACTTGTATAATATAAACAATTGGGTGTATGACAAAGAAACTGAAGTGAAAGGGTGAGGGAATCTTGCTCCAGTTTAGGGCTTTATTGAGACAGTACTTGGATTACTGTATGCAGTTTTGCTGTCAATAGTTAAGGATATACTTGTCTTGGTAATGAATGGACACAAGATTAGTACCTGGAATTAGTGTTCTTGTAATGAGAGGTGAGTAAATTGGATTTATACTCTCTCTGGAGTTGAGGAAAATGCGAGGTGATTTCAATGAAACATGCAAGATCCTGAATGGCTTGGGCAGATGCTGAGACATTGTTTCAGCTCGGGGAAAATAGGATCAAGGTAAGAGGCTATTAATTTGGGACTGAGATGAGAAGTTTATTCACTTACAGTATATGGTTATAAATCCTTGTGGAATTCTTTGTCCAAGAGAATTGTGAATTCTCCAATGTTGAATATATTAAAGGCTAAGATAGAGTTTTGGTGTCTCAGAATCAAGGCATGTGGGGAATGAGCAGCAAAATGGAGTTGAGAAAAAAGATTAGCTATGATCTTATAGAATGAAGGAACAGACTCGACAGGACATATGGTCTACTTCTGTTTCTACTATCTGTTCAAACAACCTTTATTGAATTGCCATCTGAAATGCTTGAGCTGTCTTTGTTTTTAATTATGAATGAATATTCAAATTATGAGGAGCTCCATTATATTGGTTTTCTAGATGAGACTTGCACTGCAAACGATTTTGCTGCTTGCTTGTGATTGGAGCTACAGTGATAATGTTGTTAGTTTATTCTAACAAGTAGGTAATTCCATGTAAAACCTGATGGAAGTAGAGATTTGCAGCTGAGCACTTGAGTAATTATTTGAAAAGAGTTGTAATCACTGCCTGTAACCCAGTGATTATTGATGGACATTTAGTGCTGGGGATTTGCCAATAATAATGAATAATGTGCTTTCAATAAATAACTCGAAGTGTTCATTTTGGTGCCACAAGTACCTTCATTGTGGAAGGATTCAAACTTTTATGCTTTCACATTAAGAATGTAGCATTGCCACTATGCAGAATTTACCTGTTAAGTAAAAAACAGAAGATAGAAAAAATGCATAATTTGTTTGAGTAAAATAAAAAAAGATACCATTTCAGGTGAGACACCTACACACAAATACTTTTCTGATACATCATGACTGAAACGTTGACTATTTCTTTCTTTCTCATTTGCTGACTGAACTACTTTTCCAGCCATTTATACTTTTGAATTAATTCCTTTATTAACAGTATTCAGTCTGTCTTGCTATAGCGCTTGAAAACTTATAAAAATATGTATGTGAACACAAACTGCTTGGTAAAAAATACTGACCAATCAACATCATGAAGGGAAATGCTGGTTTTAGCAAAAGAATGATGAAACATTCATTTGTCTCATGTCAGATGATAGGCTTGCATTGTATTTTCTATTATTTCTGTTTTTATTTGAGAGAGATTTTCTTCTCTGTTGAAAATTAATTGGAAAAATATCATTGCTTGACTGCCAGGGCTACACCTTATAATTTAGATGAAGAGACACAATAATATAGCTGTTTGTATGCTGCTCACTTACCCCACACTGAAATGAGTTTTTAAGATAGTCGAAAATAAGTTAACAGATAATGCAAATATTGTACATTTTGTAAATGCAGTGCTGTCCTCCACAGAATGAGCTGAGTTGTTTGCAATACAGTAGCAATTCTTAAAGTTGACAATATGATGCAAGGTTGAAAGAAGTTGCTTCTTGAATATAAGTTACATAGTAAGATGCATTGAGTAATGATTTTAAAGCAAACTTGATTATTTTCAATATTTTGCTGTAGGATTGTCCTTAACTCATGAGTTTCTTGTCTTCCTTTGTAGCTATTTTTCATCCCTTTTAATATCAAAAGTTACCTTAAGTTTGAGAATGAAGCAGTTTGATCATTCCTATTTCAAATTGAATGAATAGAACACA
The DNA here is from genome assembly GCF_020745735.1 of Hemiscyllium ocellatum. Classification (NCBI taxonomy): domain Eukaryota; kingdom Metazoa; phylum Chordata; class Chondrichthyes; order Orectolobiformes; family Hemiscylliidae; genus Hemiscyllium; species Hemiscyllium ocellatum. The sequence goes on along the minus strand of NC_083434.1, from coordinate 30,613,377 downwards.
TCAGAACCAACTGTTGTATTGGAAAGCACTGTTTTGTTATTGCAATCTTCTGGTTTTGAAATAAAAAATGGCTGTTGTAATAAAATGCGAACTGTCAGTTCTCTAGGCATCCATGTCTGTGTTGCAAGGACTCACTGAAGACTATGAATTTAGTTATATATTCAACTAAAGATTAGTCTACCACCAACCACTTTTGTCTAGAATTGTCCTTTTCTATTCCTTAATTATATTAAGACTTTAAGGATTTAAGGTTTAAGCAAAGAAGGTATCTGGAAATCTATTTTAAGAATATGATAGTCTGAGAAATTACAGGCAGTGCTGTTTAGTAAATAAAAAGCTTATGATAGAGATGTTTGTATTACTGTACATTTGAAATAGTTGGAAACTGTGTCAGATTTCAGTATTTCCAATAACTTCAAATAATTTTTTCACCCAAATGTTTTTGATCGATGTTGGATCAAAGCACTTTTTAGTTTTTACCACAATATATTTTGTAAAAAACTATTATTAAGCATTAATAGGATTCTGAATAGATGATCTTATAGTTGCTATATATTTTTGGATTTGCATGCATGATATTTTATTTATCATCAAAGTACGTAGGCTAATATAGCGCAGAACTGTCAAAATCATTTAAAGGAAAGATTGTGAGCCCTCTCTTGATTTTCTCGTTCTTAACTACATTGCATATTGAAAATATCAATTGTGGATGATCCCTAAATTAAATTGCTGTTTGAGTACTAAATTTAAAGTCTGATAAGCATGTTAACAAGATGGCGTGCAGATATTGTTTGCTTACTTTCTCCTACATTGAAACTTTGCCCAGAATGGTTGCAGATGACCTCCAATGTGAATCTTGATTCTTGATTCTTTTTTGGAAAAGTGCAAAAACGGTTTGGAAGTTTCAAATGTGGTAACTTTTCTGTTGTCTGTCTCTCTCCCTGTCTCTCTCCCTCTCTCTCCCTCTCTCTCCCTCTCTCTGTCTCTCTCTCCCTCTCTCTGTCTCTCTCTCTCTCTCTCTCTCTCTCTCTCTCTGTCTCTCTCTGTCTCTCTCTCTGTCTCTCTCTCTCTCTCTCTCTCTCTCTCTCTCTTCCCCCATAAAGATCTATAAGAAAACAATAATTTTAACTTAAGTACAACAAAATCTAGTGAAGTAATTCCAAGTGATTTTAAAATTTAGTTTTTATTTTATAGACGTTCATTATTTTTGAGTTTTCTTAAATTTGAGGTGGTAGCCTAGGATTTGGCAACTTGAAGGAGCTTGATGCAAATGGTATTTACAAATTATGAGCAAGTATTACTTTTGAAGTACTGACATCTCTCACTGATTTGTGTACTTTTGGTTAAAACAATGTACATAATACATAAGTAATTTTTTCATAAAGTGAGATGAATTTTTTATGGGCATAATTACAGACAAGTTTTGGATGAGAAGTTTCTAAGCTGAGGCATTTTGTTTACTTTTTTCATGACATAGATGATTTCACACTTCATGTGATGGGTTGCTGAATAGCTGATTGTTTTGGGAACTGCTGACCCCCTCAATTGCCTATAAAGAGAGGAATTCATGAGCAGACTGACTATAATCTAATACTACTGCTGCCTACTGTTGTTTATTCCACATCGCATGTATTCTGCGTAATGAAAGGTGTGAACAACAGTTTTTAAAAACAAATGCAAATGTAGTTACACATACCGCATTCTGATGTCCTTCATTCCTTTTTTTGATGATTTACTGTGAAGCAACCGCTCAGTTTTGTATCATCATAGTGGTTTTGCAGCTTGAAGCAAATGAGGATAAAGAGTAGCACTGCAGTTCCAAAATCTATTTTATCTGCTTTGCTATTTGGAAAAATAGTTCATATTTTACTACTAACTCTGTTTCTGACATTAATTATGTGAAACAAAATCTTGATTATGACGCTTTTTGTTTTCTTGGTTTTTGTGTGTTCATGAACCCATGGTAACATTCTAAAGTTTATTTTTCTTTACTAAAATAAATGTTCATCTACCTAAATTCGAGGGATGGTAGAAAGTGCTTACATTTATAGAATACCTTTCCTGACCTCAATGTCTCAAAGTGTTTTACAGCCAGTGAGTCACCTTGTCGTTTAGTCACTGTTGTAATGTAGGGAAAAATAAATGTTACATTTTCTGTGCAAGAATATTGGGAGAAATCTGTGCTAAAGAAGCTTGAAGTAATAATTCTTAAATTACTTTACTCATTATGTGCTTCAGTTCATAAAATAACTAATTTAAATCCGTTCTCACTTACACGACTTATTTAATTGATGTGCTGGAGAAGAGATTAGTTTTTTAAAAAAAAGTTATAGACAATGCAGTTTGTTAATTTGCTACTACAACTTTTTTTGGTAATTGATAAGCCTGTATAAAACCCATTAGAAACAATTTTTAAGACCTAATAAATTCTTAGAGATTTCTGATAAGTCATAAATTATTTCCAAAGACCTTTGTGTGTAGTCATTGTCCTCAGAAAATAAGCCGTCATTGGAGATGCATTAATATTTTAGAAACTGTTTTGAGCCCAAGTTAAATTTGGGTTTGTTCTGATTCACTTCTTGCTAAAGATTCCATAGCTCTGTACGACAACTCACTGCATCTATAGTGACTTGATTATTTCCTGTATTTTTACATTGTATCACAAAAAACTTAGGAGTCTTGTCTATCTGTAATGTCATGTTTATTTAAATATAGTTCAATGTAGCAGTCTGTAACCATGGCATATAAAATAAACTGTTAATCAAAATTTAAACATTCTTTCCCCTGTGAGAAGAATATTAGAACAGGATAGGAATAGTATTCTAAATATTGTAGGATGCTAGCTAGCATTTTATGCCATTTCAGAATGGTTATATTATAGTGGACTCATAACCATTTTGCAAATTCTGTGGATTCTGGAGTAATTAATATACATTAGGTGCACATTTGAATGTCTGGAAGGATGTATGGCTGTATTTATGTCAAGGGTTTTTTAAAAAATCTTCTTAAAAAGTAACTCAAACAGGTTATTTTGAGTCAAAAGCCCCGGCTTTGAATCATAGCATATGGTTTTCTTCCTGCATTATGTTCCATTATTTATCCATCAGATGTATTTGTTGTGATTTGAAAATTTAACTGTGCTTGTTATCCCGATGAAGAAATGTTTCTATATGGCTTAATTTGCATCATTAAAAACAACCTATTAGAAGCTGGTAATTTAAGTTATTGCCGTGCTTGGTGGAAGGATATATTTATATATTTCCTCTTAGGTTAGTAGATAACCAATGCTTCAGAGTGTTTAAGTCTGTGTACAGTGATGAGTTAATTTAGCTAAACTTTCTAAATACTGCATTCAGACCTTCATATAATGTAATAGATTTACTGTGTCAAATTACTTGATAGTTTAGATTTGTGGATAGCATGAGTTGTGAAAAGTTATGAAGCTACCTTTATTGATTCACTGAATAACAAACTGTCAAGTGAGAGATTTCGTTGATTAGTATTTGGACAATAAATTTCATTGAAACAACACAAACTACTAACAGTGTTAGTAATGCATAGGTGTGGAACTTAAGGAGTGTTTCCTGTTCTATAATGGAGCAAAAAAGGGTAATTTCTTTTGGATAATTATTGGTAAGATGTGTTGCCTGTCTAATTTTTATTTTGTTGCCATACTTTTGAATTGTAGGTAATGATCTTAATGAGAATACTTTGTAGTTTACAAAACCTTGGTAAAATTAAAGCAACACAAACTTCATACGATAATGCACCTTAGTATTGTATGTTAATGTTGAAACAAAGCATTGAAATGAGAAGCTTAATTTGAAAAGACTGTCAATATTTTTAAAACTTGATTCGTTTGTAAAACTTAAACACTAAAAATGCGATTATCAATTTTTTTTAAGAACAATTAGGGGGGTGGGAGCTGAAAGTTTTGTGATGACAGATGGAGCCTGAAATACAGCCAGATTTCAATTTACAACACACGCGTTTACATATGACAGCAGTTCTCCACCATTCTTGTTTGCCAATTGTTATTGAGTATGCTTTCAGAAGAATGTGCTGTATGTTAGTGTCTTGTAACTATTTGAGATCTTGATTGTTCATCTTCAAGTACTACTTTTTTCGATTAAAGGCATTCTTTAAAACTTCAATCATTCTGCAGATTTAATGACACTTGGAGATTATATGAAATAATGTGCAGAAACAGATTGCTAACCTCCTGTGAAATGTGGTCTCCTTTATAGACTGAAATAATAACCAGATTTTTCATGCATTAACAAATCCATATGGAACTCAGGAAAGCATGTAGGATTATGTTTTGAATATTTTCTTATAAAAGAAGCTTGAAAAACATTAAGATTTGTTTTTTCTTCTTTCAGTGAGTAAAAACCATCAATCTTTTGAATATATTTGTTTACAGAAATGAATGGCTAAGCTGTTAATGTGAATAGACTTTACATTCATTTTCAGCATAATACTTAATATTACTTTGTAATGCTGGGCAGCAACAGGTTCCATTTTTGGAACATGGATCGGAAGAATTCAATAGTTGCAATAGAGGTGCAGTCGAGCAAAAATATTTTGCGGAAATATTATAGCGAGGATAAGTTACTTGGGGGCCCATACATAATTTGTTTACTTCTAGTCAAGAGAGAATCGTTCTCAAGTGGAAATGAAAACCATATTGCATCGCTGAAATAACCCAGTCAAAGTTTGTGAGAAGATTTGTAGCTCGGGTGCTTGTTGTTGTAGTTCTGTTCACCAAGCTGGGAATTTGTGTTGCAGATGTTTTGTCCCCTGTCTAGGTGACATCCTCAGTGCTTGGGAGCCTCCTGTGAAGCACTTCTGTGATGTTTCCTCTGGCATTTATAGTGATTTGTATCTGTCACTTCCGGTTGTCAGTTCCAGCTGTCCACTGCAGTGGCCGGTATTTTGGGTCCAGGGCAATGTGGATGAATGCCATGCCTCTAGGAATTCCCTGCCTGTTCTCTGTTTGGCTTGTCCTATAATAGTAGTGTTGTCCCAGTCAAACTCATGTTGCTTGTTATCTGAGTGTGTGGCTACAAAGGATAGCTGGTCGTGTCATTTCATGGCTAGTTGATGTTCATGGATGCGGGTCATTAGCTGTCTTCCTGTTTGTCCTATGTAGTGTTTTGTGCAGTCCTTGCATGGGATTTTGTACACTACATTGGTTTTGCTCATGCTGGGTATCGGGTCCTTTGTCCTGGTGAGTTGTTGACTGAGAGTGGCTGTTGGTTTGTGTGCTGTTATGAGTCCTAGTGGTCGCAGTAGTCTGGCTGTCAGTTCGGAAATGCTCTTGATGTATGGTAGCGTGGCTAGTCCTTTGGGTTGCGGCAAGTCCTCGTTCCGTTGTCTTTCTCTTGGGCATCTGTTGATGAAATTGCGTGGGTATCTGTTTTTGGCGAATACATTGTATAGGTGTTCTTCTTCCTTTTTTTTTGCAGTTCTGGTGTACCGCAGTGTGTTGCGGCCCTTTTGAACAGTGTCTTGATGCAACTTCTTTTGTGTGTGTTGGGGTGGTTGCTTTCGTAGTTTAGGACTTGGTCTCTGTGTGTGGCTTTCTTGTATACCTTTGTGGTATTACACTACTATTATAGGACAAGCCGAACAGAGAATAGCCAGGGAATTCCTAGAGGCATGGCATTCATCCACAGATTCATTCAATAAGCACATCGACCTGGACCCAATATACCGGCCACTGCAGCGGACAGCTGGAACTGACAACCGGAAGCGGCAGATAAAAATCATTATAAATGCCGGAGGAAAGATCTCAGAAGCGATTTACAGGAGTCTCCCAAGCACTAAGGATATCACCTAGACGGGATGAAACGTCTGCAACGCAAATTCCCAGCTCGGCAAACAGACCCATATCAATAGTGTAAAGAGTTTCATTTGAATTTTAAAAATTATTTTCAATGGATTATTTAATGCTAGAAAATGAGAATGAGTTATCTGCTGACATAAAATCATGTGGAAACTTGATTCTTATTTCCACAGCTTTAAGAAGCCATGAGAATTTTAATTTTGTGAAAAAATCCCTCAGATTACCGAACTTTTAAAATACATTTAATTTTATAAAGTCTTGAAATGTTGGGCAAATGTCAGTAAATCCTTTAATAATAGAGTATAGGTGATTTTATTTATTTCTCTCTTTTCCAAATGCTGCTTGGAAGAATTCCCACAACCCACATGCTCTGAAAGGCATGGGATTTCAAAAGAATGTAAAAACATGTTTCTGAGCATTTGTGGGTTCATTGTCATTTTACACTTTTAGTATTTTTGAGATCTCAAGCTCTACGCTGTCAAAATAGATGCATATTCTTGTTGAACATAATTGGGAATAATAAAGTATCTATTATTTGGACTGAATTGCCATTTTAATTTCTCCACTCCACTCCCGCTCTGACTTCTCTGCCCATGGTGTCTCATTCTGTCCTAACGTCAAGCTGAACATAAGCTGTAGATACAGCACCTGCAAGTTTTAATAATGAGATTTTTAATGAGGAGTCCTTGGACATAAAATGTTAACCCTGTTGCATTTGCCATAAATGCTGCCAGGCCTGCTGAGTTTCCTCCAATAGATTCTCTTTTTATTTGGATTTCCAGCATTTGCAGTATTTTGCATTTAATAAAGTTGAATTCAATTTTAGATTATCATCTCTGTGTTGTCTTTTCCTTTTTGCTTGTTTTAGCTGGCAGTATTGGTAATGATTCTATATACTACTCCAGCACCATCTCTAGATATTTTTAACTTGACACAGTACCACCCACTTTTGTCGTGCATCATCATCTCCCTTGCAATTGAATTCTCCTGTCTTTTATAGAGCTTCGTTTTTGTTCTTTTTCTGCATTCCCCCATTGATTTTTTTTTTAATCTTGTTACATTGTTGACATTTTCATCTCTCTTCACAAAACATGAGTATTTCCATCATTTTCTGATTTTATCATTTGGACAAATCTGTCACACTGCAACATAAAAAATTGATTTAAACCATTACTTCATCCAGTGCAGCATCAATATATCTTACTTTTGATCATTTGTACTTTCTTTCTGAAAAAGAGGAATGGAGGTTTTTCTAATTAAGTGTTGAATATATTTGTTACTTTTTCATATGAATTTCTGTGGGTATGCAAATGTTTGATGATTGAGCCATGAATTTTTTAAGTGCTCTTTATTCGAAAGTTTACGATTAAAGTGGGTAGAAAATCATAAAAAACATTCGGTTAAATGACTGCGAATCAGATAATTTGGTCAACCAGGATTTTAATTCTAATCACATTTAAACAAGCCTGTTGTCACATCCATTCAACCGTTAGTTTCATCCACCTTTTCAATTTAATGTCGCATATTAAAACCAAAAATAATATGAGCAGGAATAGACCATTTAGCCCAATGAGCCTGAACTAGTATTCAACATGATCATAGGTGATCTTCTACATTAGTTCCATTTTGCTGCCACTTCCCATATTCGTTGTTGCACTGACACACATACTGTAATCTGTCTCACCCTTAAGTATATATTCAGTAATGAAACATTCCCTACCTTTTGAGTTGGGAATTCCACAGATTCACAATTCTATCCACACCTTAGTCCTAAATGCAGTGTCCTTATTCTGCGATTGTGCCCCCATTTTCAAGATTCTTGTTTTTTTTGCTTGTTCAATCTCCTTGTGTCTATCCTGTTAAGACCCTTCAGAATTTTGTATGGTTCAATGAGATTGTCTCTTACTCTTCTAAACACTGAAGAATGGAATCCAATTTACTCAGTCTCTCATCAGTGCAGCCCTCTTGTCCTGAGGCCTAATCTGGTGATTGTAACTGCTTTCAATGCGGCTATACCATTTTACATGTGGAGATCAAAACTGCTCATGTGTTTCAAATAGAGTCACACCAAGACCCTGTACAACTGCAGAAAGATGTCTTTCTGCTTGTCCTCCAATCTCTTTGCGATACAGGCTAACACTTATGTGTTTTTCTAATTGTTTCATGTACCTGCTTTCTGTGGTATGAAATCCAATGCAGCACAACACAAAATCTCATTAGGGTTACATTTGGACAAAGCATTGCTACATGGGGTTTGTAATCCGAGCTTCTTGAAATAAAAGCTAGCATTCTTGCTGAATGTAAAGTGTGCACCGTCATCTTTAGAGTAACTGAATGATTGGCAGGAATGTATAGTGAGGGAATTGTTGCACTATTCAATAGGGACTAAAAGAGAACTGCTAAAGTATGATAGTCATGTCTTATGTTTAATATCTCCAGAAGTGAGCCTCACTTTTGTACTTGCATGAGCTGATTTCTCTGTTTTATTTGTGTTTTGTAAATTAGTATGATTTATTTTTCTTGTACTAATTATGAAAGTGAATATAATAATTTATGCATTTTGCTCCAACCAATTTAACATTTTGAGCAAGGAGCAGGAAGAGGCCATTAAATTAGTTGAGCTGCTCTGCTCTTTAATAAGCACATTGCTGATCTGTTTGTAACCTGAAATCCATATTCTTGCCTACTTTGAAAGCCTTTCACCCCCTCATTAAGAATCTACTCGCCTCTGCCTCACGACTTTAAAAGATTAAGATACTCAAAGACTTTGCTTCCACCATTTTTTTCCAGAAGTCCAAAAACATTCAGCCTTTTGAAAGAAATTTTGCATCATCTCTGTGTTTTAAATTTGCAATCACTTATTTTTAAGCAGTGAACTCCAGTTCTAGGTTCTCGCAGAAGAGGAAACATTTATCTACATCCAACCCTTGAAGATCCCTCAGGATTTTATATTTCAATCAAGTTACTTCTTACTCTTGTAAACCCCAAGCAAATACATGTCTAGACTGACCAACCTTTCTTTTAGTGTCATAGAGCCATAGAGATGCACAGCACGGAAACAGACCCTTTGGTCCAACACGTCCATGCTGACCAGATATCCAACCCAATCTAGTCCCACCTGCCAGCACCGGCCCATATCCCTCCAAACCCTTCCTAATCATATACCCATCCAGATGCCTTTTAAATGTTGCAATTGTACCAGCCTCCACCACATCCTCTGGCACCTCATTCTGTACACGTGCCATCCTCTTTGTGAAAAAGTTGCCCCTTAGGTCTCTTTTATATCTTTTCCCCTCTCCCCGTAAACCTATGCCCTCTAGTTCTGATCTCTCTGACCCCAGGGAAAAGACTTTGTCTATTTATCCCATCCATGCCCCTCATAATTTTGTAAACCTCTATAAGGTCACCCCTCAGCCTCTGACGCTCCAGGGAAAACAGCTCTAGCCTGTTCAGCCTCTCTCTGTAGCTCAAATCCTCCAACTCTGGCAACATCCTTGTAAATCTTTTCTGAACCCTTTCAAGTTTCACAACATCTTTCCGTTAGGAAGGAGACCGAAATTGAACACAATACTCCAACAGTGGCCTAACCAATGTCCTATACAGCTGCAATATGACCACCCAATTCCTGAACTCAATACTCTGACCAATAAAGGAAAGCATACCAAATGCCGCCTTCACTATCCAATTTACCTGCGACTCCACTTTCAAGAAGCTATGAACCTACACTCCAAGGTCTCTTTGTTCATCAACACTCCCTAGGACCTTACCATTAAGTGTATAGGTCCTGCTAAGATTTGTTTTCCCAAAATGCAGCACCTCTCATTACCTGAATTAAACTCCATCTGCCACTTCTCAGCCCATTAGCCCAATTGATCAAGATCCTGTTGTAATCTGAGGTAATCTTCTTTGCTGTCCACTGGACCTCAACTTGTCGTGTCATCTGCAAACTTACTAACTGTATCTCTTATGCTCACATCCAAATCATTTATGTGAATGACAAAAAGTAGAGGACCCAGCACTGATCCTTGTGGCACTCCACTGGTCACAGGCTTCCATTCTGCAAAGCAACCCTCCACCACCACCCTCTGTCTTCAACCTTTTCAGCCAGTTCTGTATCCAAATGACTTCATAAGACAACCTGCACTTTCCAGATCTTAATCATAAGTCTTCTCTAAACTGCTTCTGACACATTTTATTCTTCCTTTAAATAAGGTGACTGATACTGTGCACAGTTCTCCACATGTGGTCTTGCCAGTACCCTCATGATTTTTACTAATATTTGATATTCCATTTGTACAGCATATTTTTGTAAAATAGGTTTTTTTTGTTAAGAGAATTATATGGTGCACATTGTGAAAAGTACTTTGGGAATTTTTCTAAATTCCTGATCCTCCACACACACGCACACACAAATATTTTTGGTCCCTAATTCTGCATTTTAGAAATGAAATCAAATGAGGTCTATCCAATGTCAACTTAGTTTGATTATCAGCACTCTTCCCTCTGCTAGAAGATTGCGGGATTAAGCCTGCCTTTGGGACGCAAATTCAAATGAGACTCAAACGCACAAACCTTATCAATGCTCAAAGTTTCATTTAGTTCAGTGCATTTTCAGGGCCCACTGTATCACTTGTTTCTTGATGGCGTGTTTTTCTGACAATGAAAATTTGTTTCAACTTATGCCAGTTTTTGTACTGCATCCATTTATATTCTGCTACTTGCTTATTAAATTTCTGTAAACCCTCTTCCATCATCTTACAATTAGAATGTTTGTATGATTGAAAGTGTAACTTTCTTTACTAGTTGAAACCCATTGGCAACTGCAATTATAAATCAGTGGGTGTGGCATTTTTCTGTAGAACACTACTCGATGCTTCAGGTTCTGGTCCATGTTGAGCAGTAGGAATGTGTTCTATGACTCATGTGAGTCAGGAAAAGAATGTCAGCAGCGCAGTTAAAGCTTCAAAATTTGTTGAGCTTTACAAGTTGAACTGAAGTGGCCTCTGCTTCTCGGCAGCCTGCAGTCATTAGCATTCCCACATGGAGGTAGCAGCTGAGGCCATTGTCAACACTTGAAACTGAAATGATTTATCAACATAAAGAGAAAAGAAACTAGAATTTCATTGTGATAAGTTTGGCTGGTCTCGCATAGTGCATCTAAGCTATTTTGAAAAGCATTTTGTAGATTTTACTTTCCTCCCTCAGTTAGGAGTAAGCATGAAATATACTATAGTACAATTAATTATTTAGAAGCATATTTGTTTCAGCAGTATCATTTTGATTGAACTGATTTAGCATTGCTTTGTGGTCAGATGACGAATGTTGTTTGCCATCATGTCAATTTGTTAATCACACGTATATTTTCTTGTTACAAATAGGGTAATCTGAGCTGTGCAAGGGGATTTAGTTATTGCACCTGTTTTCATGATGCAGCATTAGATTTAGCCATTTTGTACTTTTGCTGTCAGCTTGTAAGTTCCAGCCTGAAGTTGTATTTTAATGATTCCCAGAAGGTTTAATGAAAGCATTAAGATTAGCACTTACCTGTTCGTTCAGGAGTCTAAGACTGAGGAGTGAGCACTGCTCATTCAAAAGGAGCTTTTTGTTTTGAACAAAGTATTGTTCTTTTAATTAAAAGATGTTTCACTTGAATATTTCAAAAGTTGTGTTGATGCTTAGATTAATGCATCAGAAGCAGGTACCTTGGATTAAGTTATCATTTATATAAAATTTACAACTGCTTCCTTGATTATTTGGGAATTTTTCATAACTTGTGGATTGGACCTGCGTTAATTGTACATGAAATTATTTCACTGGAAGGAAGATTTTTATTACTCCAGGATGTTCCAAAGCACTCAACAGCCAATTAACTGGTTTGAAGTCACAAACTTACCATTTGACTTGTGGCAGCCAGGGCTGCCAAACTTCTGAATTGGCCAGGAATCTACTGGAATCAGAATCAATCTCCCATTGACTAAAGAATGCATTCTGCAACATTGTAAGTTACATGATTGTTTTTTGTTCACCATCCATTCTATGAAAAAAAACTGGAAGAACTATGGATACTGTAAATCACAAATAAAAGTTTCTGGAAAAGCTCAGCAGGTCTGGCAGCATCTGTGCAGAGAAATCAAAGTTAACGTTTCTGGTCCAGTGACCCTTCTCCAGTTCTGAGGAAGGTTCATTGGCATTGTTTCATTCGCTGATTACTGTCTTGCTGTGATGTGCTGCAGCATCAGTGGTGAAAGGACCAAGGAGAGAAACACTGCTGTTTCTTTAGTCTGTGCTATATTTAATGCAGGTAGCTGATAATGGATGTGTGAAGCAGCACAGTCAGTGTTTTATTTTTTTCTTTCTTTTTTTAAACTGTGGTAGTGCTTATTTTTTCCCCAGCACCTATGGTGTGTGCGCAGTTGTGAGACAGTGAGAGACACAAGGTGCACAAATCTTTATTCAATTTCCGCCACCAGGAAGAAAGGAAAACACCCGAGTGGCCCAGTCAGCGTTTTATTGTGGTACCGTCAATTACTGGTTGCTGGTGTCTCTTCAAGAAAATGAGATTTCTTTTAATTGAAGAATTTTGAAGAGAGCAGGTAGAGAGTCAAAGCTTGTATACCTTCCCTGGAAATGAAACCCTCAAATACTCAACGGTCTTTTGAAAATGTCATCGTCGTCGTCGTCTCCAATTTCTTCAATGTGCAGTATCTTGTAATAATTGTGCATGGGTACTTGGGTTCTATATTGAATGTGAAACAAGAACTGCTCAGTGTCTTCAAGGTTAATTTGCAGCCGTGCATGGGATAAATGGAAGGATAACATTGCTGTTTAGAATCCCTATATGTCAACCAGTTTGGTGATGTTAAAGCTGACTGAAACTAGCAGATTGCAATTGAGTGACTGTTTGGCAGATTTGGGAGGTATGGCTTGAACTTTAAGATAATGTCTCCTACTTGTTATCTAATGTATGATTTGGAAATGCCAATGTTGGATTGGAATGGACAGAGTTAAAAATCACAACACCAGGTTATAGTCCAACAGGCTTATTTGGAAGCATTTGCTTTCATAGATCTTGATGAAGAAGCAGTGCTCCTAAAGCTTGTACTTTGAAATAAGCCTGGTATTATGTGAAATTTTAACTTTACCAAATATAGGCAGTTGACAATTTGGAGCAACTTTATAATGGTTTGTTGAGAAGCTGCCATTTAGAGGGTTTTTCTTAATCTTATCCGCTAAAGTTTTTTCATGCCCCTTCTAGCTCTCCCAAGTGCATTCTTTAGCTCCTTCCTGACTACCTTGTAACCTTCTAGAGCCCTGTCTGACCCTTGCCATTTCAATCTTAAGTAAGCTTCCTCCTTCTTCTTGACTAGATGTTCCACAGTCCTTGTCATCCAAGGTTCCTTCACCATACCATTCCTTCCTTGCCTTAGTGGGACAAACCTTTCCAGCATTATCAACGAGTGCTCCCTAAACAACCTCCACACTTCTGTTGTGCATTTCCCTGAGAACATCTGTTCCCAATTTAGGTGCCCCTGTTCCTGCCTAATAACATTGTAATTCCCCCTTCCCCAATTAAATACTTTGCCATACCCTCTGCTCCTATCCCTTTCCATAACTATAGTAAAGGTCAGGGAGTTATGATCACTATCACCAAAATGGTCTCCCACTGAGATCTGACAGCTACCCTGGTTCATTGCCAAACACCAAATCCAATATGGCCTCCCCTCTGCTTGGCCTATCTACATATTGAATCAGGAATTCTTCCTGGATATGCCTGACAAAACTGCTCCATTCAAACTATTTGAACTAAGGAGGTTCCAATCAATATTAGTGACATTAAAGTCACCCATGACAACTCTATTACTTCTGCACCTTCTCACAATCTGCCTCCCAATCTGCTTCTCTGTGTCTCTATTGCTATTGTGGCGTGTGCAGAAAACTTCTGATAAAGTGACTACTCTTTTCCTGTTTCTGACTTCCACCCATACTGATTGTGTGTAGACAAATCCTCGTCGATGACGTCCCTTTCTGTAGCTGTGATACTATCCCTTATTAGCAATACCACTCCCCTACCTATCTACAATCCCCCCCCCCCCCCCCCCCCAAAAATTATTTTTGAAACATTTAAACCCGGAAAGTCCAACAACATTCCTGCCCCTGTGATATCCAAGTATCCAAGTCTTTGTAATGTCCACAGCATCATAGTTCCAAGTATTGATCCATGCTCTGAGTTTATCACCCTTATTCCTAATACTACTTGTGTTAAAATTGACACACTTCAACTTTTCACACTGACTGCAACTTTGCCCTATCAACTGTCTATCCCTCTTCACAGACACTCTGCACACAGTATCTGACTGTTCACGAGTTACTTCATCCTCAGATCCGTAGCTCTGGTTCCCACCCTCTGCCAAACTATTTTAAACTAGATGAGCTCTAGCAAACCCCCATCTGAGGATATTGGTGTCCCTCCAGTTCAGATGAAACCCATCCTCTTGTACAGGTCCCACCTTCCTCAGAAGATATCCCAATTATCCATGTATATCTGAAGCCCTACCTCCTATACCAGCCCTGCAGCCACGTGTTCATCTACACTCGCTCTCTGTTCCTAGCCTCACTGGCCATGGCATCGGTAATAATCCTAAGATTATTACACTGTTGATCCTACCTTTTAGCTCCCAAACTAACTTCCTATATTCTCCTTTCAAGTCCTCATCTCTCTTCCTAGCTATGTCATTAGTACCAATGTGTACCACGACTTCTCACTTTCCTCTTAAAAATCCTGTAGACTCTATCACCTTTTTCCCAAGAAGATAGTGGCTAATTCTCCTGTAGTCATTCGCAGTCTCTCTCTGGCTATGGCTCCATAGCCCCCACCAACTCCAATGGGAGCTGGCAGTCACCTCTCTAAACCTTCTTGACCAAAGATCCTCGACAACTAATCATGATGGCTGTGGTCCATCTACCCATCTCCATTTGTAGGTTAGCTTTCCTTCTGTCTTAGAATAAAAACTTAGTTTTTATAAAAACTATGTATTCATAATAGGGTAGAGTGGTGCCACGTAAACATTTGTTTCTGATTGTAGAATTGTAGTTACTATTGTAACTCAGAAGTTACATGCTACATCAAAAATTCTAAATATGAAACAAAAAAATTGTTTGAAAGGGGACCCCAATTTTTAATATCAAACAGAAGAACTAATTTCATCGCAGCTTTGGGTGACATCACTTCTGACTGTCTCCTGGAATATGTCCAGCAAGAGTTGGTTATCATAATGTGAGTGAATTTCAACATAGTGTGTCTTATGTGGCAATGAGATAAAGACCAGATAATCTGTTTTATGTTGGCTAAGAGTAAATATTGGCCAGGACACCAGGAGAACACACTTCTTGTGTGGTGTTATGGGATATTTTGCAATGACTTATTGAGAAAGTGGGAATTTGTTGCTAAGTGATTTATTCATGAAACCACCTATGACTCTGCAGTGATCCATGTATACTGCACTCAAATGTCAGCTGAAATTATCTGCTGAAGTTTCTGTAGTGGGAACTGACTGCTAACCTTTTGGCACAAGCAAGAGTTCAGTTTTGTGAAGGTATGTGAGCATGTTGGTTTTGTCAACATTCTTTTAGTGTTAAATATTCCATACCCACTAAAAATAAGTAAATAAAAATGAGGTTCATTAAAATTGAAATGCTTCAAGTTGAGACTGATCAATTATCATTGTTCATGGTACCATAATACTTGATCTGGATTATTGTGTTGTGATTCTCTAACAGCTGCCCAATATGTTCTGTATTGCATCATAAATTATGGTTTTGGTCAAAATATTATTTCTGCAGCTAAACTATTTGAACAAACAATCTTATTCGAATCAAACAGCATAGCTGATGATTTCTGAAAAATGAAATGCCACTGAGTTGGAAAGCTCAAAATTGAAACTTATATGTGACTGACAGTGCCAGCTTGGTTCATTGATGATACAACTTTGTGATGCAGAGAAAGGTTGTGGGTTTAGCCCCACTCCTGAAAGCCAAACCCTCAATCTAGCTTGATATTCCACTTCTGGACTGAATGTGTACTGTGTTGTCATTGGAGGTTAAACTACCTGATAGTCTAAAAGATCCCAGGCACTATTTGAAAAATAGCAGAGATTTCACCTGGCATCCTGGTCAGCATTTATCTTTCAGGCAATTCCATCTGGTCATTGATCCAATTATTGTTTATGGTATAAAAATTGGCTGCTGCTTTTACCAACGTGTGGTGTCTGCATTTAAAAAGTAATGATTTGCTGTAGAATATTTTGGGGTGACTTAAGTACATAAGTCTTTGAGGACATGCTGCCCTATTGGTGCAGTTCTTTCTTTGAAACAGTTTGAGAAGGTGAATGGGAACCTGAGAAGCAGGAACTGATTTGCAATGCCCTCCCATGTTCTTTGGTAGTTTGTAAGCAGAATTGGTAGAAGTTTGTGCTGTCTCTCTCAAAAATACTTCTATTGGACTTGGAGTTACAATCTTCATCTTGTAACATATAGTACATTATGCTGCATGTTTTGACATGCAAACTTAATTTTTATCTGGCAATTTTAATTTATGGGGTCTTTGCTTCAAAATTAGTGGACCGTTGGTTGCTAAATATTATATGCTGATATGTTGCTTGAATTAATAAAGCAATATTTTACAATAAGTTTTAAAATTTGAAACTGGTTAATAAACAATGCTGATAAATTTTTCTTTCTCTTGTTACTGTAAGATAGATATCAACGTGTAAAAATCAAACATTCTATTTGTTGGTAAAAGTACCTTTTTATTGCAGTGTTTTATGATTTAAAAGCTGTTAAGTATTTCTTGTAAATTAGAAGCAGTTATAGCATAAAATGCTTTTGAATAAATTATTAATGTTATAGGTGTTCAATATTACAAAATTAGTCTTTGGTTGACAAGATGTTGCTAACATAATGTTAGAAGTATTTCTGTCCTTAACACAGATGTAATTTATTCTAGTGATGTTAACCAAAACCTCAGTGTTGTATTACTTATACATTCAACAGACTCTCCTTTTACACACAGCTAGTCTTTCCAGTAATCAGTGATGTGGAGGAGTTGCAAGTGTTAGAATCATTCACTCATTTGTCATTTGGTTATCAGGGGAAGGAGGAGAGGGGTGGTAGCGAATGGTGAAAGGCCATGACCAGTATTTTTCCCCAGCAAGGGATGGATTAACCTCCCCCCAGGCCTAATGATATAAGCCTAGCGCTATTGCTTACAACCCCCACCTTCTCACCAGCCGAGTAAACTGACAGCTCCTAGACTTTGCGTGCAAGTGAGTTCAGCAGGCGCTGTGTGGTCTGGGTGTGTGGTCTCCAGGCCGGCTGAGAGGCTGCTAACAGGGTGGATGAGAAAGACCTCGTCTGTTTACTTTAATTTTCTTGGACACAGGAACTCTGCCCAGCATTTCTGGTGTGCTGGTTCCGTAAGCAGTGGCCAGTCCATCACAGCTGCTGAACAGTCTGAAATGCTGGACTTG
Source organism: Hemiscyllium ocellatum (assembly GCF_020745735.1). Taxonomy (NCBI): domain Eukaryota; kingdom Metazoa; phylum Chordata; class Chondrichthyes; order Orectolobiformes; family Hemiscylliidae; genus Hemiscyllium; species Hemiscyllium ocellatum. Next base: position 30,596,004 of record NC_083434.1, on the reverse strand, counting down.
TGCTAATCACCCTCGCAGCTTGTAGATCAATTTCAATATGTCACAGACCAGCTAATCCAGGTTGTAATAGGAATTGAGGTGTAGTGTTCCAAGCAGGGATTTAATATTTGTCCCACTGTTTTCAGAACTGCAGTATAGTTCATTTTAAAAAAAGTACATTTGGAGAATATTTCTAAATTTTCAACTTTGGTTCAGTAAGATTATATGTATTGATTTTGTTTTATTAAGTTAACATGAGTTGATCTCACCATATCAAAAAATTATATTTTTTCATTTTTATCTGTGGAAATAAAAAAAACATTTTCAAGGAGTCAGACTGAGAAGTTACCACAAAAAAAATCATTTTTAATTATATTTCAAAAGTAATTAAAAGCTTTAGAATAGCCTTCCTTCCTCTCTGCCAAAATTATATTTTTTATTGATAAGTTTCAAAATTATTTCTGACAATCCTATATAAATGTTCAAAAGTTAAAATCACAAGATTTAATTGTAACTTATTTGGAATGATGTTGACTTTTCAAAGAAATAAGGTATGAAGTTTTGTGGGAACTTGTCGTCATTTGATTTGATGGAAGCTCTCTGGTGAAGTTGTGGACACCTCACATGTATGACAAAGTGTCTTCTTTGAAGGGCAAAGGCAAATACGTTTTGTTACATAGCAGTTTAAGCATTATAGATATAATGGAAGAATACTCGGTAAAGCTGACAGTTTAGGAGGACATTTCTCTGTCTCAAATTGTGTGTGTATCCTTGTTGTCTCTAACAGTGCACTAAAAGTTCAGGCGCTTGAGCAAGGCATGTAATTTTCAGCTTTGATCTGTTTGAAATGGATCCTGAAACAGCAATGTTTTAGTGAGGCTGAATAATTACTTAAATCCTTATTTGTAAGATTCAGTAATCAAAATGTTTGTGTGTTGTACCATTGCACATTTATTAAACCATTTAAAATCAGGAAATTGATGTCAGGATCTAGTTTGCAGAATTTGTAAATTCATATACTTTTTGTTTTGATTGGTTAAGTAGTATTTAAAACTTTGTGTACCTACAACTTCCACCTCCGCATACATAGATACAAACGCGTACTCTTACAAAAGATACTCAACTGTTGTTCTCATCATGTTGTATTTTCCAGACAGCTCTACATTGAGAAATAATTCACTGAAAATCTATAACTGAAGAGTAACCATGTCTCGAACACGGCAACCACCACTGGTAACTGGGATCTCTCCAAATGAGGGGTATCCTTGGACAAAAGTAACAATCAGAGGAGAAAATCTGGGAACAGGATCCACGGATCTTATAGGTGAATATCCAGTTTTATTCAAGGGAAGCCATTTTATTTTAAAGCATCCAAAATTACCTTTATCGTAAAGTTATGGCATTGAAGAGTTTATGTTCAAGCACATTGTAATATTCTGTGTGCAGATCACTTTTTTTACATACTTTTCTTCTGTCACTGAGAAAACAGCATACACCTAGATATAGAGATATAGGTGTATCTTTGTTGGGATCAAAACTGGGAAGTTAACAACATTTGGGGATATTTCAAACCTTTTGGAAATCTAGGAGGGAAGGAAAAGGTACGGGATTAGCACTGTTAATGAGAGATGAAATGAGGCCACTTTGTGCGAGACAATGTGTGCTCAGATGTAGAGTCCATTTGTGTGGAGGTAGAAAACAGAAAGGGAAAGTAGACACAGTAGGACTAGCATATAAACTCTCAAACAGTAGCTACACTGTCGGAAAAACTATAAATTTAATAAATGACCTCCTGAGTAAAATCTGTCCTGGGAAGTAGTGATCACAACATGATAGTACTTAACATTCAATTTGCCAATGAAAAACCTGGGACAGAAGCAAATATGCTTAACATAAGTAAAAGTAATTGCAATGAAATATAGATAGAATTAGCTAAAGTAGACTGGACAGATAGATTAGTAGGGAAGACAGGAAGTAAACAATTGCAGACATTTAATTCATCTCACTCAGCAAAAATATATTCCAGTAAGGAGAAAAGAGAGGAATTAGCCAACCATGTCAAACCAAGGAAATTAGGAGTTGAAAGAAAAATCATATAACGAGGCAAAATTCAGTGAGGGCCTCAAAGACCAGGATTAATTCAGAATTTGGCAGAGGAGAACTAAGAAGAAAATAAGGAGAAAATCAGCTATGTGAGCAAACTAGTGAGGAATATAAGAACCGACAATAAGAGCTTTTTAAAATATAAAAGAGAAGAGAGAAGTTAGAGTGAACATATGCCCCTTAGAAAATGAAGATAGTTGGGGAATAAGGAAAGGCAGAGGAATTAAACAGATATTTTGCATCAGTCTTGAAGTTATTTTGAACATCCTATTAATGCTTCCCCAGTGTGGGGGTGGAGTGTGAGAGAGGGGGAGCTGGGTGGGGAGGTTGGGGGAGGGAAACGGGGAGGAAGACTGGGAGCTGGGTGGGGATGTTGGGAGAGGGAGATGGTGAGCTGGGAGGGTCCGGGGGAGCTGGAGGGGAAGGGAAGTTGGGGGGGGTGGGAGGAGTGGAAGGAGAGCTGGGAGGGTGAAAGGGAGCTGTGGGGGGTGAAGGGAGAGGGGGAGCTGGGGGGTGGGGGGAGGTTGAGGGAGGGAAGTGGGGGGAGAGAGATTGGAGGGGGGGGGGAGGTGGGGAGCTGGGTGGGGAGTTTGAGGGAGGGAGACGGGGAGTTGAGGTATGGAGACAGGGAGCTGGGGTGGGTGGGAGGTGGGGGGGGGAGTTTGAGGGAGGGACGGGGTGACCGTGGGAGGGAGAGGGGGTGCTGGTGGGGTGGTGGCAGGAGGAACAGGGGAGGGAGATAAGAGCTTTGGGAGGGAGCGGGCACTCTGGGAGGGTGGTAATAGGTTAATTTATTTACTTCCGTCGTGACTCTGGAAAGAAGCGTGCTGTTAAGGGTAAAGATATGTGCGTAAGATAACTTTGTCAAAAAGCATTTTTGCTGTCCAACCACGAAGGAATTTAGTTTTGGATGTGATTTCAGAAAAAAAGTATGGACAGTGAAATGTTACAGATGAGATGCCACTGTATACTGATTAGAGCATTATTATACTTAAAGTCAATATTGAAAGAGGCCAGAAATATGGAAAGTTAGGATGTCTTAATAAAGAAAGAACTCATCTTACAAAGGATTGGAAAATTGGATTCCTCTGTAAAACAGTAATGGAACAATAGAGGGAAAATACATTTCACATACAGACCATGCATATTATTTTTTTCAGGAAATAAATCCAAAACTATGCACCACGTTTGACATGGTGTACCATTTGCAGCTTCTCAGATACTAAAGCAGACCATGTCCATTGCAACAAAACCTGGCAATCATTCAGGCTTGGCTGATAAGACACATTGACGCTACATAAACAGATCAATAAGAGAATCCAACTGTTGAGAATCTTGCCATCTACTACACAGTCTGTGTTCTGGGGGTAGCATTAAGTAGAAACTGAACTGGACTAGGTTACAAGCAAATCAGTGACTAGAAATTCTGCGACGAGTAACTCCCCTTCAGTCACCCAAAACCTGACAAGCATCTACAAGCTGCAAGTTAGGAATGCGAAGGAATGCTCTCTACTTATCTTGGCAAGATCGAGGACAACCTGTTTGATTGGTACCCCAACAACCACCTTCAATGTTCGCTTTTTTTTCATCAAAGCACATGATGGTTGCAGTGCGTACTGTTTGCAACATAGTGCAGTAACTCCCATAGTTGTTTCAGCAGCACCTTCCAAAACTATGACCTCAACCACCTGGAAGAGCAGGGGCAGCTGATACATGGAAATATCGCTCCTTGCAGGTTAACCTTCAGATCACAAACCATCCTGATTTGGAACTATACTCTCATTGCTTGAAGATCTTCTGGGTCAAAATTTGGAACTCATTGTTTAGCAACTCTGAGGGTGTCCCTACATTCCAACGTCTGCAGTGGTTCAAGGATGCAGCTCACCATGGCTATTTCAAGAGCAGTTGTAGATTGGCAATGATGCCTGGCCTAGCCAGTGACACCCACATCCCATCAACAAATACGAGGATCCAATTGCCATAATCATAACCCTGTCTCCCACACTCAACATCCTAAGGGTTACCATTGACCAGAAATTGAACTGAACTTGCCATCTATGTGCTGTGGCTACAAGAAGAGGTTGGAGGCTGAGAATTCTCCAGTAATTCCTCCTGCCTTGTCAGAATCTATCCACTATCTACAAGGCACCAGGCAGGGGTGTTCTCTATTTGTCAAGATGATTCCGTCTTCAATGCTGAAGAAGCTTAACACCATCTAGGAAGAAAACAGCCTGCTCATTCGGTATCCATCACCTGTATGTCTATATGGGATGGTAGTAACTCTTGTTGTTTGATTTCTGGATTCAAATGATTGCGCCCACTTGATCTTTATGATCTTTTTTGAAACATTGAACGACTTTATTGTTTTGTATGTCCTCCTGTTTCTTGCTATGTGTATATAATTCAATAATTATAATTTTTAATTATACTTTGAAATAAATAACTCTCTCTCCCTCTCCCTCTCCCTCTCCCTCTCCCTCTCCCTTTAAAGGTCTAACAATTTGTGGGCACAACTGTTTACTGACTGCAGAATGGATATCTGCAAGTAAAATAGTTTGTCGAGTCGGGCCAGCAAAAGACGACAAGGGAGACATCATTGTAACCACTAAATCTGGTGGCAAAGGAACTTCAACTGTTTCCTTTAAACTGATGAAGCAAGAGAAAATAGGTAAATAGCTTAAGTCTCTTCCAATCCCATGTTTAAAAATAATTTCTATTGAGAGTATTGTTTGTTTTTTGTCTTTACTTAAAATATGTATCATTGATGCTATTTTTAGTTTTGACAATGGAAATACCTTTTTCAGCTTTTTGACAAGTGCACATCTTTATCCGTAAAGTTGCTGTAGATTTCTCTGTGCTTGTATAGAAAATGACCTTGTTCTGTTTGATACTTGTATAGAAGTGGCACACTGATGTCAAAGGGTTAAGGAGTCCCAAACTGTCCCATTGCAAATGCAAACCAGATTCTGTTCCAAATTAGCTTTTGTATTGCAGACAGTATGCTTTATAAGGACTCCGAATAAGCGTATACAAGTGGTAGGACATCAGTTATACCCTTGACAGGAATGTACTGTTTATGTAGTATATAAAATTAGATGTTGCTGAAGGTTGAGTCATGGAATTAACACAAGAATTTCATGATGCAGTAGCTTGGAGTTTCCCGCAAATGGCTTGGATCTGAGAAGTCTGGATTTTGATTGATTGCATCTGAAATGGGTCAGCTGATTTCAGGCTGATATTAAGGGTGTTGCAATTGGTCACAGTATCATGGGGCTCGGGAGGTTCCAAGTTAGTTGGGATTGGCATTTCTATCCAGTGAACCTATCTTACAAATACGTATTAAGGATATTATGGATAATTGAGGAGTCAGAGAGGAGTGAGCCTGTGAAGTTCTCTACCACACTCTGCAGACTGTGAAGGCTTAGTCACTGAATATATTTCAGAAAGAAATAGACACATTTCTAGAGGTTAAAGTTATCAGAGATATTGAGGGAGAGAATCGACCATGATCATGTTGAATGGCTGAGCGGGTTTGCTGGGCTATTCTTTTTTTCTGTTTTTCTTACGCATTGAGATAAATATCTGTGTGCTGGGAGAGTGTGGACTGGAAACTTCGACTGTTCATTTTCTGATGCTCATGATTACTGCTCAGGTGTGCAGCAAAGTGCTGGTGAAAATGGACCTGGGGCTGGGGCTCTTCTTTTGGTCCTGACTCTAGAGTGTATTCGGGAGACTAAATTGAAAAACACAAAAATTTGTTTGCAAGCCAAGCCTTACCTAAGGTTTAGTAAGATGCTGCACCTTGATATGCAGCTGGGTGTAGCTGCTTGGAGACTTTCTCTCATTAGATTTTTGTAGATGGCCATCTCCTTTTCACACAGGGATATTTCCCTTCCTCCCCTTTTGGTCTGCTTCTTGAAAGGGGTGAGGAGCTTTCTATCAAGTATTCATCTCTCTCCCATCCGTGCCAATGCCTGTGCACATTGACTGTCCATGTCCCTCTCTGCAGAAGGAGGCAAGCATTAAGAGACATTAGCAAGCTTACATGAGTACTTTGCCTATATTGTTTGATACAGTTTGAGATGTCAATCCCCAGAGCTGTGATTATCTATGGGCGTTTCTCAGAAGACCAATGTGTTATAGGAGAATTTAGGAGATAAAGACCTCTGCTTGAAAAGTGGTTTCACCGTGGCCAAAGAGCTAGAATTGATGCAAATGCTGGGGATGGCATGGTTGTTGAATACGAAGAAGACAATAGAAAAGAACATCCTTTGTTGTCATGTGTACTCCAGTACAGAAATGCAGGACTACAAGTGAAAAGTTTTACAATGTCTCCTCTTATGGGTGGCATCTTAGGTACCAGTGCTAGGTACCAAATCTTAAATACAAAAGAGGACTAAAACAAAAAGTAGTTGCATTAATTTACAGTGTTTAAATAATAAGCTAGAAATAAGACATAGTCAGGCAGATAAAAAAAATTGCTAAATAAACATTGCATTGCAGCAGCTCAGTGCAGGGGCAACCCCCATGTAGTCTCACCTCCCGTGCCAGATCCCAGTCCAACAACTGTCCCAGCTCGGCTCCAAGCCTCCAATCCGCTCTGTACTGACTCACAGCTACTTCAAGGTAAGTTCCAGGACTGCCTCCTCCCCACTAGCCTCCATCCTGTGTTGGCCACTGCTCTAGGACTGCTTTCATGTGCTGGCTGCTACTCCAGAGTTTGCTTCCGGGGCTCGCCAGCTCCTCTATTCCTCTAATGCAGAAAGGGGAGAAAAGGAAGACAAAGAAAGACAAAAAACAGGCAGAGCAGAGGAGCTCTGGCTGGAATATCTTACTCTGCTGCCATCTTGCTAGAAGACAGGAGAGAGTGCATGTAACGAAACACAGTTTCTGTAGATTAGTTTTAATCCGTTAAACATTTAAACAGAAAAACAATGTACTTTTCTATATGGTAGCAACAACTATTTTATTGAGACTGAGTTTTAGGTTTTGCTGTGTTGGAACTATTATTAACAATTTCTGCTGTCACAGACTGAGATAATTGGATATGTATTTAAGGCAGGCCTATGAAGTGGAAAGGGTAGTAGATTGTGGGGTTAGTTTCTGTGCACTCCATCAAGGTGTAGACATGGGAATGGTGGACTAAATAGCTGCCTCCTCTGTCATCAGCTTTCCACAGGAAGGAAAAAAAAGTTGGATGGCAATGTAAGCTGTTTAGAGTCCTTCAGACCACATGCCTTCAATTTATCACTGTTTTTGTAAAATATGGTTTAACAATAGCAGTGTTGTGTTTAACACTTGAAGGTGGAAATAAAATAATTTTGACAATCAGTTTAGAAGTTTTATCATTGACTGTGGGAAAGATTTGCTCCTTGACTGTCTGTTTCTAATATAATACCTCATTCCTTGTACTTTTTCTTTTACAGGTATTCTGGAACAGTCAGCTGTCTGGGTTGAAGAAATGAACTATTATGATATGCGCACTGATAGGAATAAAGGCATTTCTCCCTTATCTCTGCGCCCAGCAAATCCTCTTGGTATAGATATAGACAAGTAGGTACTAAGTTCTGCATTTAAGATTTTAAAATAGAAGAATACTTCATGAGAGAGGAGAATTTATTTTACAGGATGTGGGTTATGGAATACTTGGAGCAATATCAGTGCTTCAAATCATTACTTGCTGTATTTATATTTACACATCTTGTTAAGTCTATGCCAGGTTGTTTGAGGGAGCAAGTGAGGAAAACTTTCGTAGTTTTTTTTTCTTCCTGACTGTGCATATCAGATACCGCATCCTCCTGAGTGAGGGAAGTTGATGTTTTTCTTTTCCTTTGGTAAGCGGGAAGGAGGAAGGCAGGCAGAAAGGGAAATTTAAAAAAATGTTACCATACCATTTTCAAAAATGAAGGAGCATATCTTCCTCTAATGTTAGTATATGTTCTTTAAAAATAATTCTTTTTAATAAGGTTTTTCAAATTTTTTAGATATGATGTTTTTAAATTTTTTACGATGCTGAGTGGGCATTGGAATCAAGTTCTTCATGTTTTCCTACATTTTCTGTATATCACCCTTGTAGTTGCTTGCTTTTTAATCAGGTATAGTTCCACATTGATTCCAGGCCCTGGTATGATCACAATTCACTTTTGATCAGATCATTTAGGGGGAGGTTAAAGGCAGAAGGAAAAGGGAGGTGTCAAAGGGACAGTGAGAGAGCAAAGAACAAAGAGTGGGGTTGTAAAAGTGGGCTTGGTGGTGAGAGGCTAGAAATTGAGAGCATGTACAAGAGTGGGAATTAACCCACATGAGAAGTAGAGGAAATAAGGAGAAGAGATCAGCAGGAGAGAAGATTTAAATGCAAGAGATTAGTGTCAAGTTTTATTATTAATATTAATCGGCGAAGTTGGTCCGAGAAGAAAATTTGTAGTAGTGTTGAGAGGCATTGAGCTGCTGCTGGGAGTGATGATGTATTTAAGGAGTGGAAAATGTCTGGTGAGTATAAGGCATGTTCTACCATGCAAGTAGTGGTACTATGGAATATTCTAAATCAAATTGTAATGGGACCTGAATTTGTCTATTTTTTTAATCATTGAGTAACTGGCAAAATATGGACTACAAGCTTATCTTTGGAAGACTAGGGCTTTAAATGGAATATGAAGTTGTCAGACATTCTATTTAGTGGTGTGGTGGCTGTGGGGTTAGGGTTGGGTTGAGAGGGTGAGGGAATGGATTATGGCAAGGTTAGGTTTGGAATTGAGTCTCCAATAGATGGACATATATGATTCCTAGCATTTGACATTTCCAACATGGGAAAAAGGCTCAGTCATCCATCCTCTCCACACTTACTTACTTACTTACAGTGTCCTCTCATAATTTTGTATATGTCTGTCAGATCACCCCTCAGCCTCCAGTGCTCTAGCAAAATCAGTCCAAATTTGTCCAAACTCTCCTTATCGCGAATACATTCCACTCCTGGCAGCATCTTGGTAAATCTCTTTTGCACTGTTTCCAAAGCATCTACATTTTTCCTCTAGTATGCTAACCAGAACTGCGCACAATACTCCGATGTGGCCTAAAATCTTTATATAGCGGCAACATGGCTTTCCAGCTTTTATGCTCAATGTCCCAAAAAAAATGTCTAATGCCTTCTTTTCCATTCTACTCATTAGTGTTCCTGCTTTCAGGGAACTGTGGATTGTACTCTAAGGTCCCTCTGTATATCAGTGCTCCTAAGGCTCCTACCATTTACTGTATAATTTCCTCTTGCATTTGGCCTCCCAAAATGCATCATGTTACATTTGTTCAGATTAAATTGCATCTGCCATGTCTCTGCCCAACTTTCAAACTGATCTATATCCTGCTGTACTCTTTAATAACCTTCCTCACTATCCACAACTCTACCACTTTATGTCTGGTTTAAACAAATTTAAGATTCAAGGGCAATATGGTGGGAGACCTACTAGTTGCAGATACCTTCATAAATGAAACAAGACACAATAATATCAAGAAGTTTTCAAAAGATTAAATCCATAAGGTAAAATTTATTTTGAAAGAGCTCTCTTAACACAAGCTTGGGAATTATTCTCTCTTGAGTTGTCTTTCACTCATGAAATGTGCTTCATGAGTGCAAATCTTTATTTCTTCTCCATGAGGCATCGCTCTGATACTACATGATTATTCTACTCCCAGATTCCAAATGCATGTGGCTATTGCTAACTGTAGCTTCACTTTCAGAATGTACCACTGTTTCAAACTCTCCCCTTTCTTTAATTTTGTTGGGCCCATTCCACAAGATCATCTGCAGGCCTGAACTCAGTCTTCAGATGTACACTGACACCATTTGTCCACTTGGAATCATCTCTGTGTTGAATTGTTACTTACTGCCAGATCTACAGATGGTGCCTGAGTTGCTGAGTATATTCCAATATTTTCTGTTTTTGTTTCTGCCAGGTTGCTTCATCTGGAATTGTGATGAATGAGCTGAAAATTTCTCCAGTTGAATGTTAGAAAGACTAAAACCATCTTAATTGACTTCCAGCAAAGACACAATTACTCTCTTCTTGACTCTGTCATAATCCGTAGCTGTGCACTTGGGTTGAATCAGATGCTATGTTGATTGAGGATCTTGAAATTGCAAACCCAAATCTTATCCATTTGCTGAAGTACTCAAACCTATCTCCACATTATTGCACACCTCAGCCAGCACTGCTGAGACACTCAACCAAACATAATTTGCTTTCAACTTCATTTTTATCCTTGTATCTTTTGACTGTCCATTCAGTTGAAAGTTTAACTTGTCTAAAATTCTGCATGCTGTATTCTGATCCATACTTTATCTTGCTCTACATTACCTCATTGATCTCTTCCTTAAAAAGTAAAGTAAAATGGAACAAGTTACATTCAGAAACAAAGTTGGCAGCAGGTCCTCCGCTAAACGTGTAATTCATTAGTTAGTTGCTGCTTAACTGGAGTAGGTACCAATTCAAACTCAAAATTTTAATTTATTTTTCCCTTATGGTAAGCTTAAATGATACACCTTTATAAGTTTTTCATTTTGTCTGACTTTTATAACATTGTGCAATAGTAGGATTAAACTAGATTACTTATTGATTAAAGATGTTGATCTGACTTTAGCCATTGGGAGTAAGTCTGAAAGCACTTAAACTATTAAAATAAGTCTAAAGAATGCTCAGTCCTGAAAAACTTGGGTGCAACACAATACCAACATGAACTGTCATTCCGTACACTGCTTTAGGATTCAACCTAACAGCCAATGGTAAATCTTCTTTCAACACGTTAAAAGCAAACTCATTTCTAGTGGTCAGTTTTAACTACTTCTGGTACTTCGTCAAACATTATTGACAGAAATGTCAAAGTTCCAGCACCTGCAAGTCAACATTATTTTTAAATTCTAGTGTTGTATAATTTCCTCAAACAAGTACTATCAGCTCTGAGTTTTCTTTCTCCCTTTTTCCTTTCATCTATTGTTATATAAACCTATCTAGACTTGGGCCAATGGTACAAGTTCAGTTTAGGCAGACCTTAATTTGACAGATCTTTCGTCTCCAGCATTTTAATATGGCAAATAAGAAAGTACTGTGTGATTAGAAACAAAATATGGCCAACAACAATGTTTGAAATTCCAACTCCTACTATTACTTAAATAATTAAATTTCAATCCTAGGTTGCTCAAGAATGTGGTGCTTCAATTGGGGCCGTAGTACTATGAATTTCCAGATGAACAGATTAAAGCTGTCAATCTAATCATTTGTTGTTGAAATAATGTGGAGGACTTAATGGTAGTATAAGTGCTACTTTGCAAGAGGAATATGGCAAAAAAATGTCAGGGGAATCATAAAGATAGAATGTGGATATCTAAACTTCTGCTTGAAAGCTGAATGATATATAATGATGGGTAAGAACATCAATAGTTTCAAAAATCAGACCAGATGTTAAAACTCAGTAATGTGATGTAGTTTTTTGTAATATTTGGAAACTTGGATTTTAAAATAGAGAAAAAATAGATTTTAGTCTTCAGCTCTATGAAGGTGACAATTTTTACACAAACATCAGTCATTTTGAGCAACGAATTAAAAACCTCTTTTCCAAGAGAGCATGTGACTTAAATGACTGAATCAGCTACATGGAAAGTTAATTCATGAATGTTCACAAAGTTGAGTTTAATGACTCAAAAGCAGCTGGTCAGGGGCCATTAGTATGTTGAGTCAACAAGCAAAGTCATCTAGCCGAAGAGCTGTAATCAGTTTGTGTAAGTCTTCAGACTATGAGCGTTGGTAGAAACCTGTAAGCTGCCAGTATGGGTGCTTCTTCCCAATTCTATCAGAGCTGGCAAGAAGTCTTCAAAGCGTTACAGCTGAAAAAAAGTCTTGTGTTGTCTCAGCAATCCATGGACAAGGAATGAGAAGAGTCACTTGAGGAAGAAATTGGACAGTCAAGATAGGAGGTTTACTTCTGAGATTGTATGCTTATGAAGGATATTGCTCTGGAAAAGGGTTGGCTATTTTTGCGTGTATGGCTAAATCTTTCTAAGTTGTCTTGTATTTAACTTTAATTTAACCATTGTGTCGTAAGCTTGTTTTCTTTTGTTGAAAGGACATTGACATCTTAATTTCAATATATTCAGTGACTGACCCCATGAGAACCAAAGTGCAGAAGTGAAACTTAATTTCTTTCAAGTTTCACTTTGAGATCCAGCCAGTGCAGTATTGCCATCAGCTGGGATCATAATATTAACTATATATTAAATGCCTGATTAAGGAATCTTGCATTTCAAATTTTAATGTTGAATTTGCACACTAATAGCCAAATATGTTAAGGCAGCAACAGCGAAGGGAACTGGCAATTAGAGTCATTGAGATGTATAGCACGGAAACACACCCTTTGGTCCAAGTCATCCATACTGACCAGATATCCTAAATTAATCTAGTCTCATTTGCCAGCACTTGGCCCATATGCCTCTAAACGCTTCTTATTCAAATACTCACTCAGATGCCTTTAAATGTTCTAATTTTATCAGTGTCCACCACTTCCCTTGGCAGCTCATTCCGTTCATACACCACGCTTTGTGTGAAATATATGCTTTTTAGGTCCCTTTTAAATCTTTACTCTCTCACTCTAAACCTATGCCGTCTTTCCTCCCTCCCAACCCAGTCTATTTACCCTATCCATGCCCCTCATGATTTTATAAACCACTGTAAGGTCATCTCTCAGGCTCTGCTGCAAAAAAAACAGCCCCAACCTATTCAACCTCTCCCAATAACTCCAACCCTTCAACCCTGGCAACATCCTTTGTAAGTCTTTTCTGAATCCTTTTAAAATTTCACAACATCCTTCCTGTAAGAGGAAGACCAGAATTGCACACACTATTCCAAAAGTGGTCCAACCAAATTTCTGTACAACTGTAACATGACCTCCCAATTCCAACACTCACTGCTGTGACCAATAAAGGAAAGCATACCAGATGTCTCCTTCACTCTCCTATCTACCTGCGACTCCACTTTCAAGGAACTATGAACCAGCACTCCGAGCTGTTCTTGTTCAGCAACACTCCCTAGGACCTTACTGTTAAAAGTATAAGTCCTGCCCTGATTTGCTTTTCCAAAATACAGGATCTACCATTTATCTACATTAAACTCTGTCTGCCACTGCTCCGCCCATTGGCCCATCTGATCAAGATCCCATTGTACTCTGAGGTAGCCTTCTTTGCTGTCCATTACACCTTCACTTTTGGTGCCATCTGCAAACCTACTAATCATACCTCCTGTGTTCACATCCAAATCATTTGTATAAATGACGAAAGCAATGAATCCAGCACCAATCCTTGTGGCATGCCACTAATTGCAGGCCTCAAGACTGAAAAGCAACCCTCCACCACCATCCTCTGTTTTCTACCTTGGAGCCAGTTCTGTTGTTGTAATGGTTAGTTCTCTCTGTGATCAAACCTTGCTAACCAGTCTACCATGAGGAACCTTGTCGAATGCCTCACTGAAGTCCTTTTAGATCACGTCCACTGCTCTGCCCGTAGCAATCCTCTTTGTTACCTTTTCACAAACCTCAATCAAGTTAGTGATCTCCCACCCACAAACTCATGCTGATTATCCCTGATCAGTCCTTGCCCATCCAAATATGTGTAAATCCTGTTCTTCAGGATTTCCTCCAAAAACTTGGCTACCACTGAGGTCCGGCTTACCAGTCTATAGTTCCCTGGTTTTTCCTTGACACTATTCTTAAGTAGTAGCATCACATTTGTCAACCATCAATTTCGCAGCACCTCACCTGTGACAATCTGATCCAAATATCTCAGCAAGGAGTCTAGCAATCACTAGCTTCGCACGGAGTTCTAGGATACACCTGATCAGGTCCTGGGGCTTTATCCATCTTTTATGCGTTTTAGTCATCCAGCACCACCACCTCTGTAATATGAACATTTTTCAAGATGTCATCATCTATTTCCCCACATTCTATGTCTATCATAGTCATTTAGTATCTCTCCCATCTCCTGCAGCTCCATACATACGCTGCCTTGCTGATCTTTGAGATCCTGTTCGCTCCCTCATTGTCCTTTTGTACTTCATGTATTTATAAAATCGCTTTGGATTCCCATTAACCCTATTTGCCAAAGATATCTCTTGGCTCCTTTTCCCCCTCTTGATATCCCTCTTAAATATGCTCCTATTGCCTTTAAACTGTTCTAAGGAATCACTCGATCTCTGCTGTCTATACCTGACATATGCTTCCTTCTTATTCTTAACCAAAACCTCAATCTCCAGCATTCCCTACAGCTACCAGCCTTGCCTTCACCCTAATAGGAGCATATTATATCTGGACTCTTATCACACTTTTGAAAGATTCCCATTTTCCAGCCATCCCTTTATCTGCGAACATCACCTTTTGAAAGCTCTTGCCTAATACCGTCAATATTGGCCTTCTTCCAATTTAGAACTTTAACTTTTAGATCCGGTCTATCTTTTCCATCACTATTTTAAAATTAATAGAATTATGGTCGCTGGCCCCAAAGTGCTCCCCCACTGACCCCTCAGTCACTCGCCCTGTCTTATTTCCCAAGTGTAGGTCAAGTTTTGCACCTTCTGTAGTAGGGACCCCCACATACTGAATCAGAAAATGCTCTTGTAAAACTTAACAAATTCCTCTCCATTTAAACCCTTAACATTACGGGCAATCCCAGTCAATGTTTGGAAAGTTAAAATCCCCTACCATTGCCACCCTATTATTCTTTTAGATAACTGAGATCTCCTTACAAATTTGTTTCTCAATTTCCAGCTGACTATTGGGAGTTTCTGTAGTACAATCCCAGTAAGGTGATCATCTCTTTCTTATTTCTCAGTTCGACTCAAAAAGCTTCCCTGGACGTATTCCCAGGAATATTCTCTCGAAGTACAGCTGTAATGTCATCCCTTATCAAAAACGCCATTCTCCCTCATTTCTTGCCCCCTTTTCTATCCTTCCGATAGAATTTGTGTCCTGGGACATTAAGCTGCCAGCTCTGTCCATCACTGAGCCATGTCTCTGTAATTGCTATGATATCCCAGTCCCATGTTCCTAATCACGCCCTGAGTTCATTTGTCTTTTCTGTTAGGCCTCTTGAATTGAAATAAATGTAGTTTAATTTATCAGTCTACCTTATTCTCTGCCTGCCCTGACTGTTTGACTGACTGACTTTTCTCAACTTTGCTAGTCTCATTCCTCTTTCCTCGCTACCTCCCTGGGTTCCACCACTCACCCCCACCTTACTTGTTTAAATCCTCCCAAGCAGCTCTAGCAAATCTCCCTGCCAGTATATTAGTCCCACTTCAATTCAGATGCAATCAGTCCTTCTTTTATAGTCCTTCTACCCCAGAAGAGATTCCAATCATCCAAAAATGTGAACCCTTCTCCCCTGCACCAGCTCCTCAGTCATGCATTCACCTGCTCTATCCTCATGTTCCCAGTCTCTCTAGCTCATGGCACCAGGAGTAATCCAGATATTACTACCCTCAAGGACCTTCTTTTAAATTCCTGCCCAACTTCCTATATTCTCTCTTCAGAATATCATCCTTTTTCCTTCCAATGTGTACAATGATCTCCTGCTGGTCCCACTCCCCTTTGAGAAAATTTTGTACACTCTCCAAGATATCCTCAATCCTGGCACTAGGGAGGCAACACAACATTCTGATTACTCCGAGCAAGTCTCAGTACTGGAAACTTGGCTGTCCATCCCTGAGAGTTCATCACCCCCTAGGTTTTCCAGAACAGCTTGCGATGGATATAGACACAAGAGACTCCTGCACTACTTGCCTCCCTCTCCTTCCTTTTTCTGGAGGTAACCCATCTACCTGATTTGTATTTGCATTTTCTCCCTTCCTGTAACTGCCATCCATCATACCCCTTAGTTCCTGTAAATTCCTCATTGTGTATATCTGCCGCTCCAACAGATCCATGTGATCTGATAGGATTTGCGACCAAACACACTTACCGCAGCCATAATTATCTGTAACATGGAAACTCTCCCACGTCCGACAGGAAGGGCACATCTCTCAAATAAAGGCCATCTATGCTCCTTAACGATCTATAGAAAATAGCACAGTCTTACTGCTGTAAAAAAAAACACTGCTTCAGGCGAGCTTACTACTTATGATTTATATTTTTAAATTTTAATCAAGAGACAGATCTCAATAAAACATATAACCAATAAGAGCTCTCTCTATTCATTATTGTAGATTTACAAAAAAGTTACAATTAAAAACCGTACACTTATCTGCTCCCATGCTGTGAGCTCTCCATCACAGGTTCCTCCAAGGTCAGCTGTAATTTTTGCTGTTAATTTTCTTTCTTAGACGCATTCCGATGTCCAGAAATACTTGGAAGTCAAACAGCAAAGGCAGTAGCTGTGCAGATTTGCTGCTGTGTCAGACAGCAGTGTAGGTTTCTTTCTCTCTGTATCAAAGTATAGATTTTCATTTATCTAAAATAACTATGGAATATATTTTGTTACAATGCAATTTCTCATGATTTCTTAATTTCTAATGATTTATGTTGTTCAGCATGTCCTCTAAAGTTGAATACATTAATGGTATTAATTGTACAAATTTTCTAATAGTTGAAAACTAACCAATCAATTTGTAATTGGAGTGTACAAGAAAAGGCTGTTTGCTTATTAAAATTGTTGTCCTATCACCTAACCAATATTGATAAATGATGGCCATTTATTTGTTTTGTCCATATGAATGAAAAGAATCCACAAATTGTTGGGTGATCTTTGACACTGTATCAGTATTATGTGACAGTTGTAGTTTCCCAAATATTTTGATAGTTGTTATAGCAGAGTTATTGTGGAAAACTGGCTGGCAAATTACAGATGCCTGTCTTCAGTGTGAGACAATAGTCTCCAGATATACTCAGCACTACATGACAAAACTAATCTTCACAGTAACCATGTGCAAATAATTGTAGATAATATTGGATTACATGACCAGTAAAAATTACAGTAAGGCACAAACCACTCTCAATTGTTGAAGTAATGAAATGGACTACCAGTAACCTTTTAAGATATGGTCACCAGAAAAATCATTTTGCATAAAATAAGACAAAGAACTGTTGATGCTGGAGATCTGAAACACACAAAAACAAAAATTACTGTACAAACACAGTGACATTTTATAAATTCCTACTTTTGGAAATAGAACCAGTCTGACTCAAGATTGGAATACAGACTGACTCTAACCTCACTGTCGAGAATGGAGTGCTGGAAAAGCACAGCAGGTCAGGCATGATCTGAGGAGCAGGAGAATTGATGTTTTGGGCTTAAGCCCTTCATCAGGAATGAGGCAAATGGGCTGGTGAGCTGAGAGGTAAATGGGAGCGGGTGAGGCTGGGGGAAGGTAGCTGGGAATGCAATAGGTAGATGAAGGTGGGGGAGAAGGTGATAGAAGGTGATCAGAGAGAAAGGTGGAGTGGATAGATAGGAAAGACGATGGATGATGTAAAGTTGGAGGCTTTGGACTGGGATAAAGTTAGGGGAGGGGAAAATGAGGAAATCCCGTGTGGTTGCAGCGCTCCAAGGTGGTAGATGAGACGTTGTTCTTCCAGACATCTGGTGGTTACAGTTTGGTGATGGAGAGGCCCAGGACCTGCATGTCCTTGGTGGAGTGAGAGGGGGAGTTGAAGTGTACAGCCATGGGGCAGTGGGAATGTTACACTTGGCCTCAGTTTGCTATTCAGGTGATCATTTGTGTTATATTGCTATACAGAGGTTCCTGTTGTTGTAACTTGTATTCTTCAACCAGCAGCATTGAAAACATAGATCATGGCATGTTATGTTCGTTCAGGTCATTGATGTCATTGCTGTTAGATTTGGTTGATTAAAATTAGGGCTAACTATATTATAGGTATTTATCAGAAATGTGTAAAGTGCAATAGAGAGGTAAATGACAAGTTTAGAAGATTAATTGAGGATAATACTACAAAAAAGTTAGTAAAATGATTTGAAACCTAATAAGTGAAGGCTTTTATTTTTGTTCAAGGAGAGTAATTTATGTTTCATTCAATATGCCAGAATGATACAATTTGCAACTATGCATTTATTGTACATTCCAAAGCTTTTGACCCTCAGCAGCAGGAACAATACTGAGCCATTGGAATGGCTGCATTATACCAAGCAGGTTTCTACCTATGCCAAAACATGGAAATTACTCTTATCAACATCACAAATGACATTTGATACGATTGTGTTAAAGGTAAATTAACCTTCTTGATCCTTCTCGACCTGTTTACATCCTTTTACTTGGTTGGTCACTCCATTCTTCTTGAAGGTCACTGTACCATTGTCCTGCTGGATATGGTTACGTCAACCAGTTGCACTCTTATCTACCTGGTTAGAATCAGAGAATCATCTTTACAACTTCTTCTTTTCTCATTCCTTCACATTAGTATCTGCTGTCTCCAAAACATTATCCTTGGCCCTTTGTATTTCTCACCTACATGTTACCTTTTGGCCACATCATCTGAATACATCAGTCTTCTCCAAAATACCTGCTGATATTCTGTTGTCTTACCATCATCTTCCCTGTCACTCTCTTCCGTTTCTCGATTTTCACACTATTATAACCGAGTATTAAATTCATAAGTTTTTTACAATTATATATATTGGGAGAGACAAATAACAGATGACTAGATTTTCAGTATCCAAGTGAGGAGCTCAAATTGGAGTCTTTCCTGACTTGGCAGACCTGCTCAGTATAAAATGCTCCCTTTGTGCTTATGTTTTTGCAATGTGAAGGTTGAGTAAGATAGTGTTGGGTCTACCACCCGAAGAAAAGGATCAAAACTGGCCACAACAGCAGACTGACAACATCCCAGAAAACAGTAGTGTTCAGTTACTTCTTAAAGCTCTCTTTGCCTCATTTAATTATCCCTCCATACTCTTGCCTTTATGACCCTTACGTCAACTCAATAGCAACTCAGAGTCATACAGGAAACAGACCCTTTGGTCCAACTCCTCTCCCCTGACCAAATATCCCAATCTCTTTTAGTCCCATCTGCCAGCATATGGCCTGTATCCCTCTAAATTCTTCCTATTCATGTAGTCATCCACGTGTCTTTTAAATGTAATTGTGCCCACCTCCACCACTGCCTCTTGCAGCTCATTCCATAAACCCACCACCTCTGTGTGAGAAAGTTACCCGTCAGTCCTTTTTAAATCGTGTTTCTCCCTCCTTAAACCTATGCCATCTAGTTTTGGACACACTCACCTTAGGAAAAAGACCTTGGCTATTCACCCTATCCATGTCCCTCATGATTGTATATTCATGGTCCCTCTATATGGTCACTGCTCAGCCTTTGGTGTTGCAGGGGAAAAAAAGCCTCGGCTTGTACAGCCTCTCTCTATAGCTCAAATTCTCCAGTGCCAGCAACATCCTTGTTAATCTTTTCTGCACCCTCTCAAGTTTAACAACATCTTGCCTAAAGAAGAGTGACCAGAATTCTATGCAGCATTCTAAACGTGGCCTCACCAATGTCCTGTAGTGCACAGTGTGACATCCCAACTCCGATACTCATGTCCTCCCCATTCCCGAATAACACCCACACCCTCCATGTCACTTTGGATGATTGGCATCTTTTCATACCCAATGAGCAGATTTAAAAAAAAATGAATGTGAATGTTTTTCGAAGTAGTTTCACACATGGTGCTGTTATTGGAGGGTTTATTGATTCTGTTTATAGCTTATACCTTGTGAATGGGCATGAAGTGGGCATAATTTGGCTTAGATAATAGGATTGGTCATTGGAGGAGAATGGAAGGCATGGGTTCAGATGCGTGTGACCTTTGAAATTGGATTTCGAAAGATTTTATAAACCAGACATGATCGTGACTTCTGAGATCTGTAAACCGTAAAGCATTGGAGAAGCTTGACCTATTGCAAATGCATTGTGGGGATTGGGAAATGCCAGTCACCTTGATGAAGCCTGTCATGTTCTGAGTGTCTTCGTCCTGCTACTGGTGCCCTTATTCAATCCCAGTAAAAATTAAAGGAGATGAAATGGGGATGTGTTACTAAGACTATACAAGGCACTAGTTAAATCACACCTGGAATGTTGTGAACAATATTGGATATTTAAAGTCTGGTTGAAGATTTGTAGCTCGGGTGTCCGTTGTTGTGGTTCTGTTCGCCGAGCTGGAAGTTTTTGCTGCAAACGTTTTGTTCCCTGTCTAGGGAACATCATCAGTGCTATTGGAGCCTCCTGTGAAGCGCTGCTTTGATGTTTCTTCCGGTATTTATAGTGGTTTGTTCTTGCCGCTTCCGGGTGTCAGTTTCAGCTGTAGTGGTTTGTATATGGGGTCCAGGTCCATGTGTCTGTTAATGGAGTTTGTGGATGAATGCCATGCCTCTAGGAATTCCCTGGCTGTTCTCTGTCTGGCTTGTCCTATGATGGTAGTGTTTTCCCAGTCAAATTCATGTTCCTGGTTGTCTGAGTGTATGGCTACTAGGGATAGCTGGTCGTGTCGTTTTGTGGCTAGCTGATGTTCATGGATGCAGATTGTTAGCTCATAGCAGAGGCAGTTATGCAAAGGTTAGAACATGCAGCCCTACCGCAAATCCAACCCAAACTCTGGATCAGATACGTCGATGACACCTCTGTAATCATCAAAAACACAGAAATAGAAAAAACACACCGAATCATCAATGCCACACTCACAGGAATACGATTCACGAGAGAAGAGGAAAAGGATAGCCAACTCCCATTCCTAGACATGTTAGTAGAGAGAACACCCAACGGAGAATTCACCACAAGGGTACACAGGAAACCAACACACACAGACCAAGTCCTAAACTATGAAAGTAACCACCCCAACACACACAAACGAAGCTGCATCAGGACACTATTCAAAAGAGCCACAACACACTGCAGTACACCAAAACTGCGAAAAGAGGAAGAGGAACACCTATACAAAGTATTCGCCAAAAACGGATATCCGCACAACTTTATCACCAGATGCCTAAGAGATAGACCACGGAACGAGGACATGCCACAACCAAAAGGACTAGCCACACTACCATACGTCAGGAGCGTCTCAGAACTGACAGCCAGACTACTGCGACCCTTAGGACTCAACAGCACACAAGCCAACTTCCACACTCAGACAACAACTCACTAGAACAAAGGACCCAATAGCCAGCACGAGCCAAACTAACGTAGTTTACAAAATACCATGCAAGGACTGCACAAAACACTATATAGGACAAACAGGAAGACAGCTAACAATCCGCATCCATGAACATCAGCTAGCCAAAAACGACACGACCAGCTATCCCTAGTAGCCATACACTCAGACAACCAGGAACATGAATTTGACTGGGAAAACACTACCATCATAGGACAAGCCAGACAGAGAACAGCCAGGGAATTCCTAGAGGCATGGCATTCATCCACAAACTCCATTAACAGACACATGGACCTGGACCCCATATACAAACCACTACAGCTGAAACTGACACCCGGAAGCGGCAAGAACATCCATCAACAGACACATCGACCTGGACCCCACATACAAACTACTATAGCTGAAACTGACACCCGGAAGCGGCAAGAACAAACCACTATAAATACCGGAAGAAACATCAAAGCAGCGCTTCACAGGAGGCTCCAATAGCACTGATGATGTTCCCTAGCCAGGCAACGAAACGTTTGCAGCAAAAACTTCCAGCTCGGCGAACAGAACCACAACAATATTGGATATACTGGCATTGGAAGAAGTCCAGAGATTATTCACTAGGTTGATCCTGAGTATAGAGGGATTGTCTTATCAGGAGAAGTTGAGTAGATTGAGATTACTCATTGGAGTTTAGAAGAATGAAAGGAAACACAGAAGATTCTTAGGGTATGTGACAGAATAGATGCAGAGGTTGTTTCACCTTGTGGGAGAGTCCAGCACCAGACGGTGTAATCTCATTGAGGTGTCACCCAGTTAAGGCAGAGACAATGAGGTATTTCTTCTCTGGGGACAGTATACCAATGGAATTCTTTACCATGGAGGCTGGGTTAAGTACATTCAAAGCTGAGAGAGATTTTTGTTCAATAAGAGAATCCATGATTAAGAGGAAAAAAGACAGACAAGTGGAGTTGAGGATTATCAGATCAGTCATGATCACTGTTGACTTTAAGCCGCTTGGAGGATTTGCACGTGCAAAACATATTGACTCCTGGTTTCCAAAGTGACAATTGTGCACTGAGTCAGAGATCTGCACAAGGGCAGGAAAAATCAGAGGGAAGGTTGGCCATGATCTCATTGAATGGTGGAATAGGCTGAATGGCTCCTTCTCCTCCGACGTCTAATGGGTGAGAATCTCAAATTTGTTTACCCCACAACCACCAATTCTAAATGACTCTGGAATTATGTTGTCTCTGTGAAAATCCTGCACATTGTTTTTATTCCAGCCACTAGCTCTACTCCCTAGTTGTCATTTTAATTTTACTTTTAATCTTGACTGTTCAAATGCACTGTTTGCTGGCCTGCCATATTCAATGCTCCGTAATAATGTCTTTCAAAGCTCTGCGACCTCTTATGCTGTATAAACTAGATGACTTTTGAAACACCGCTGCTGTGTCCTAACTTGTACCAAATCCTGTTCACACATCCTTTCTGTGCTCAACTGTGTACATTGGCTCTAAAGCAGTGCCTTGATTTCAAAGTTCTCAACCTTACTTTCAAGTCTTTCAATAACCTCACCCTCTCCATTTATCTGTAATCTCTTTCAATTCCATAGTCTCTTGCATTTCTCTAGCGTTGACTCCCTGAGGATCTCCAATTTTAATTGCTTCACTGTTGGCAGCTGTAGAATCAGCATCTGTGCTCGAGGTGCTGGAATACTTTCTCTGAAGCTCTCAACCTCACTGTGTCTTTTTTTGTCACAAATCAACACTGATCTTTTTGATCATTGTTTGCTTTAATATGTCCTTGAGTGACTCATTGTTGTATTTTATCTTAAAATTTTCAAAGTATCTTTAGAATGTTTTATTCTGTTTAAAGGTGTTATGTAAATACAAGCTATTGGTTCAATTGACTCAATGGTTTATTGTGCCATTAACTCGTTCTGATGTGTTCCTCTTTGTGCAGTAATGAAAAGTAGTCCTTATGAGCACTATTCAGATATTAAAATTATTTGTGTTTGAAGATAACATGGCAACTTGTCAGATATCAGATTTTTCTCTCAAAGCAAATTGTTTGTCATTGCACCAAAGATCATAGTGTGTTTTCTCTTTTACCATAGTACTGTATTCCCCTTTACCAGTTAGTATATTGCCATAATTCTTCGACTAAATTTACAGAAAGTTGCGTGCCAATGAATGCACTTTGTAAGTAAAACAAATGACGAATGTTTATGTAATAGTGGTCACACACAGCCTGTTTCCAGCCAAAAGCAACCATATTCACTCAAGACATTGTCAGTTTCATTACAAATTGTAGTCTATGAACTTCAAAGATCACTGTATAATAATGATTGCAGTGAATGCATTTAAATGTTAGTGACTCACAGATTCACAATGTCGTACTGCAGTAAGCAATAGCCTAAGAAGTTAGCTTGCTCATTGAACTTTTACTGGTATTTCTGGCATTTCATTAGTAACTTTTTTTTATTTACAAGTCAAAATTGGCTTTATATTTTACATGCTGATTCCAACCTTAAATACCCGTTCATTTTTTGTGAAACTTGTTCTGTTTGAGGGTTATTTGAAATGCAACCTCAGGCTACTGCTCAACTAATTTGCTCCCTTCATTTTCAATATACTGTATTCTTTGCTTTCATCCTGAAAATATGTCACTTTGGTTGTGCTATTGTTTGTATTATGTATCAATCACTAATTTTGGTTTAAATATATCTTACTAGAACTACAATGCTGAGTATCTGTGACAATCACTTTTCAATGGATTTAAAATTTGATAATAATTAAATTATCCATGATTTGTAACACATGCCGTAAATGTTAACATTTGATAGACTTTCTCTTGTAGCACTAGCTTAAAGTATTTACTGTGACAATTCCAGAGTATGATTAACTTTCTGTATTTTCCTTGTGAAAATATAGTGCTGATTTTGAGTGTCGCAGGAGTGAAAGCAGATTGTTCTAACAGCAAGTGTGAAATGCAGTTTCCTTTTGAGATTGTGTTCTTTTGCAGAGTATTGGTGTACATTTTGCTGCTATTATATGCCTCAGATGATCAACAGTGTGTGTCTATTTAGATACAGACCTAATAAGGCTGTTCAGCCTTGCCCAACCAAGATGCAAGACAAAGTCCACCATAGAGTCATAGAGATGTAAAGCACGGAAACAGACCCTTTGGTCCAACTCACCCATGCCGACCAGATCTCTCAACCCAATCTAGTCCTACCTGCTAGCACCCAGCTCATATCCCTCCAAACCCTTCCTATTTTATATACCCATCCAGATGCCTTCACTTTCTCTGGCAGCTCATTCCATAGACATACCACCCTCTGTGTGAAAAGTTGCCCCTTGGGTCTCTTTTATATCTTTCCCCTCTCACCCTAAACCTATGCCCTCTAGTTCTGGAATCCCCCACCCCAGGGAAAATACTTTGTCTATTTACTCTATCTATGCCCCTAATAGTTTTGTAAACCTCTATAAGGTCAACCCTCAGCCTCCGACACTCCAGGGAAAACAACCCCATCCTGTTCAGCCTCTCCCTATAGCTCAAATCATCCAACCCTGGCGACATCCTTGTAAATCTTTGCTGAACCATTTCAAGTTTCAAAACATCTTTCTGGTAGGAAGGAGACCAAAATTGAACGCAATATTCCAGCAGTGGCCTAACCAATGTCCTGTACAGCTGCAACATGACCTCCCAACCCCTGTACTCAATACTCTGACCAATAAAGGAAAGCATACCAAACACCATCTTCACTCTCCTTTCTACCTGCAACTCCACTTTCAAGGAGCTATGAACTTGCATGCCAAGGTCTTTTTGTTCAGCAACACTCCCGAGGACCTTACCATTAAGTGTATAAGTCCTGCTAAGATTTGCTTTCCCAAAATGCAGCACCTCACATTTATCTAAATTAAACTCCACTTGCAACTTCTCAGCCTATTGGCCCATCTGATCAAGGTCCCTTTGTAATCTGAGGTAACCTTCTTTGCTGTCCACTACACCTCCAATTTTAGTGTCATCTGCAAACTTACTAATTGTACCTCTTATGCTCGCATTCAAATCATTAATGTAAATGACAAAAAGTAAAGGATCCAGCACCGATCCTTGTGGCACGCCACTGGTCACAGGCCTCCAGTCTGAAAAACAGCCCTCCACCACCACTCTCTGTCTTCTACCTTTGAGCCAGTTTTGTATCCAAATGGTTAGTTCTCCCTGTATTCCATGCTAATCAGTCTCCCATGGGGAATTTTGTCGAACGCCTTACTGAAGTCCATATAGATCACATCTATTGCTCTGCCCTTATTATTCCTTTTTGTTACTCTTGAACAAACTTAATCAAGTTTGTGCACATGATTTCCCATGCACAAAACCAAGTTGACTATCCCTAATCAGTCCTTGTCTTTCCAAATATTGTAAATCCTGTCTCTCAGGATTCCCTCCAACAATTTGCCCACCACGGACATCAGGCTCACTGGTCTATAGTTCCCTGGCTTGTCCTTACTGCTTTTCTTATATAGTGGCACCAAGTTAGCCAACCTCCAGTCTTCTGACATCTCACTTGTGACTATCAATGATACAAATATCTCAGGAAGAGGCCCAGGAATGACTTCCCTAGCTTCCCATAGAGTTCTCGGTACACCTGATCAAGTCCTGGAAATTTATCCACCTTGTTGCATTTGAAGACATCCAGCACTTCCTCTTCTGTAACATGGACATTTTTCAAGATGTTACCATCAATTTCCTACATTCTATATCTTCCATGTCCTTTTCCACAGTAAACACTGATGCGAAATACTCGTTTTAGTTTCTTTCCCATCACCTGCGACTCCACACACAGGTTGCCATGCTGATCTTTCAGGGGCCCTCTTCTCTCCCTGGTTCTTTTGTCCATAATGTATTTGTAAAAACCCTTTGGATTCTCCTAAATTCTACTTGCCAAAGCTATCTCATGTCCCTTTTTTGTTCTGCCTTCCTTTCTCTGTTAAATGTACTCCTACTGCATTTCTACTCTTCCAAGGATTCCCCCGATCTATCCTGTCTATGCCTGACATATGCTTCCTTCTTTTTCTTAACCAAACCCTCAATTTCTTTAATCATCCTGCATTAGTTGCTGTCCGTTGATAATGTCACATTTCTGTTTCAAACCAATGAATACCTTAGGTGGCTCATGGACAGACTCTTATTCTAGTAAGATGTCATGGTCCAAGATGTTGCCAGACCGTCATCTATCATCATTGACAATGCGATGATGATGATGAAGGTTGTTGAAAGCTTCACTAATCACTAATAGTCTGTCACTTGATGCTTACAAATACAGTAACCTGACTGAGACCACAACCTACATATCTACATAACCTGCATCTTCCATTGTACTCTTCAGCAGGGGTGAGATTTGGACAACATGTGCTTGGTAAACAATGGCTGAGTAGTTTCAATCTTCATTGCCTAAGGTATACTTGGCAACTCTCAGGGTGGCACGGTGGCTTCATGGTTAGCACAGCTGCCTCACAGCGCCAGGGACCTGGGTTCGATTCCAGTCTCTGGCGACTGTCTGTGTGGAGGTTGCGCCTTCTCCCCATGTCTGCGTGGTTTCCTCCCACAGTCCAAAAATGTGCCGATTAAGTGATTGGGCAATTTAGCATGGCCAGTGTGTTCAGGAATGTGTAGATTAGGTGCAGTAGTCAGGGGTAAATGCAGAGTAATAGCATCAAGGAATGGGTTTGGGTGGGTTTCTCTTCGGAGGATTAGTGTGGACCTTTTGGGCCAAAGGGCCTGTTTCCACAATGTAGGGATTCTAGGATCTCTTGGAAGGACATGGACACTAACTTGGATATCTTGGACATACTAATTCTCTGAGTAGACTCTTTGCTAATCTTTTGATGTTCATGACTCAGCAACCCTCATTGGATGGCAGTTGACCCTATATGCAAAGACCTTTCATTAGAAAGGTGATCATCTGGGTGGGCATACCTCCACATGGAAAAGAGATATAAAAATAATGGATACTGGCAATGACAACTACGTGACAGCCTCCAACAGCCAAGATCTCTGGCAGAAGACTTCTAAAAAAGTTTTTGAAGAGATATGAAATGAAATTAAACCAATAGTAAGAAACAAAGTAGGGTCAGATGGTGTCGAATCTGTGGGGGTAGACTTGTGGAACTGCAAAGTTAAAAGAAAACCATAGCTGGAGTTATGTACAGGCCTCCAAACCGTAGTTAGGAGCTGGGGCGCAAGATATACCAGGAGACAGAAAAGCTGTGGAGGAAAGACAAAGTTACAGTAATCATGGTGGAATTCAATATGTATGTGGACTGGGAAAGGTTTTCAGTGCATTGCAAGAAAAGGAATTTTTGCAATGGCTACGAAATGGCTTTTTGGAGCAGCCTCTGGTGGAGCCCACTAGGGAGCAGGCAATACTGGATTTACTGTTGTGCAATGAGGCAGACTTGATAAGGGAGCTTAAGGTGAAGGAAACCTTAGGAGGCAGTGATCATAATATGATTGGGTTTACTATGCTATTTCAGCGGGAGAAGATAGAATCAGAGGCAATGGTATTATACCTGAATAAAGGCAACTACAGAAGCACGAGGGAGGAGCTGGGTAGAATTGACTGGGAGAGGAACCTTTCAGGAACAACAGTGGCACAGTAATGGCTGGTGTTTCTTGGAATAATTCAGAAGATAGCAGGGATTCATCCCGTGGAAAAAGAAGCATGGTACAGGCAGGATGAGGCAACCATGGCTGACTAGGGGAGTCAGGGATAGTGTAAAAGCAAAAGAGAAAGTATATAATGTGGCAAAGGGCAGTGGGAAACCAGAGGATTGGGATGTTTACAAAGACCAACAGAGGGCAATAAAAAAAGAAATAAGGAGGGAGAAGATTAAATAGGATTGGACGCTAACCAGTAATATAAAGCAAGACTTAAAAGAGTTTCTTTTGATATACAAAGGGCAAAAGAGAGGCAAAGTGGACATTGGCCAGCTGGAGAGATATTAGTGGGGAACAAGGAGTGGCTGAGGATTGGAATAATTACTTTGTGCCAATCTTTATGGTGGAAGACATGAGTATTCTCCCAAAAATACAAGAGAGCGAGGGGGGCAGTGCTGAGTATGATGGCTGTCACCAAGGAGAAAGTTAGAAAGACTGAATGTGGATTAATCACCTGGACCAGATGGACTACACCCAGAGTTCTAAGGGTGATAGTGGAGACGTTAGTGGTGAGCTTTCAGGAATCACTAGAATCTGGAAGGGTCCCACAGAATTGGCAAATCACTAACATGACATCCCTGTTTAAAAAGCTAGTAAGGCAAAAGACGGAAAATTACTGACTGATTAGTCTAACTTCGGCTGTGAGTAAGATCCTGGAATCCATTGTGAAGGATGAGATTTCTGATTACTTGGAAGCGTATGGTAAAACAGACAAAGTCAGCATGGTTCCATCAAGGGGATGTCATGCCTGACAAATCTGCTAGAATTATTTTGAGGAAGTAATGAGCAGGTTAGACCAAGGAGAGCCAATGGATGTTATCTACCTGGACTTCAAGAAAACCTTTGGCAAGGTGCTGCACAGGAAGCAACTGAGTAAGGTGTGTTTACACTCAGCAACAACTGAGGCAAGTTGCTAGCATGGATAGAAGCTTTGCTGTCTGGCAGAAAGCAGAGAGTAGCGTCAAAAGGGTCTTTCTCAGGATGGCAGCTGCTGACAAGTGGTGTTCTGCAAGGCACAGCGTTGGGACCATAACTTTTCACTTTATACATTAACAATCTAGATGAAGGAACTGAGGGTATTCTGACTAAGTTTGCAGACAATATAAAGATAGGAAGAGGGACAGGCAGCGTTGAGGAGGCAGAAAGTGGCAGATGGAGGACAACATGGAAAAGTGTGTGAGGTCATATACTTAGTTACAAAGAATAAAGTCATGGACTATTTTCTAAATGGGGACTAAATTCAGAAGTCTGATGTACAGCTTTGGGCCCTTCTCAGGGAGGATGTACTGACCTGCAGTGTTCAGAGCAGGTTCATGAAAATGGTCCCAGGAATGAAAAGCTTAACATTTGAGTAACTTTTGAGAACTCTGGGTCTGTACATGAAGGAGTTTAGAAGGACAAGAGGAGATCTAATTGAAACATACAGAATACTGAATGGCCTGGACAGAGTGGATGTTGGGGAGTTATTTCCATTACTAAGCGACACTAGGACCCGAGGGCACAGCCTTTGAGTAAAGGGAAGATATTTTAGAACAGAGATAAGGAGAACAACCAGAGAGTGGTGAATGTATGGAATTCATTGCCACAGAAGGCTATAGAGACCAGGTCATTTAAGACTGAGAATCAAAAGTTATGGGGAGAAAGCGGAAGAATGGGGTTGAGATATATATGAGCCATGATTGAATGGCAGAGCAGACTTGATGGGCTAAATGGTCTAATTTCTGCTCCTTTGTCTTATGGTCATATGGAGACCAGCAGCAATGAACACTTCAGTTCGTCAAGAGAGGAGCCTATAAAAATAAGCCAGTGAACTTCTAAGCCCATTTGTCTTGCTCTGCAGCAAATACTAACGAACGTGGCCACCACACACAAACCTTTGTCTTATAAGGTGGAAGACTGCCAGTGTGAGTGCAATGGTTATTGCAATGTTCATATAAACCCACTGTTTAGTAATGCAAAATAAGTAAAATCAGCTACATTTTCATTTTGAGATAGCTTCAAGCCGTCATTTAAAAATGTTGCTCCCAAAGAAGTAAGATGTTATTTATTTGTGTTTTTATATGTAAAAATATATATTTTATTTCTGACACACAAACTGATCTACCAATGTATGTACTGCTTTAGTTTGAATGTTCTTTGCAGAATGTAGCTTATTCTGTTAGGTCCTCATAAGCACATGCAATTTTACACTGACTAATAATAGAACTGTATATTGTACGCTCTAAAATGGATTTCAACATACAAGATATATCAGGTCCCACCAAGCAAGATCTCCATCTACAACATTTTTAATGAAGGATTTCTGCTTAATCTGTTTATTATTGTATTGGCAAAACAAATTTGAATACACACTGCCACCTCATGGTGGATACTGTGCAGTATTTCATCTTAACACTTCAAATCAGATCAAAATTACAGCTTGCTTAAGTGACAAGCAAAGTGATATGTTTTTATTGAATTCATTGAAAATTTTAGTCTTCGGCCTTTCCGTATTGTTAATTGGATTTTCAGTCAAATGGTGCAATCTTAAAAACAAAAGGACTGGAATAGATTAGTCATGTACCTTTTACCGTGTGCCATTTAGTATGAATACTTGTCATACTCAAATCTTGGCTGGTTGGATTCATTTCTGGAGAAAATTTAACATGATGCAGTCAGAATTAAGAAATTGTTTCCTTGGTACTTAATCAATCCCACAGTCAAATAACAGTGCGTAATATAATGGCAAAAGTGAACTTGAGTGACTTTATTTGGGATAGTTCCTGATGCTTGAGTCAAGCTTATCTTTGGGCAATGAAATATTATTAATGCAAGCCACTCTCGCCATCAGCAATTTTATAAATTCTGCATTTGGATAGCATGTTTTCTTTTTAAGGTTTTGAAAAATCCATTTATATGTCACAATTTTTCAGCTGTGGCCTGGGAGATGGCTTTAACAGATCTATCTATGCTGTTATCTATGCTGACAGTCAAATTATAAATCAGGCAGCAATGTCCGAGCTAATGTAAACTTCTAAGGACTTAGGGCTCTTTTTCTTAAATTCAAAGCTGAGAAAAATTCTGAAATGATGAAGCATTGTTTTTGGAATATTATTTCCAAATATATTCCTTTTATATATGTTGCATAACTGCCTTTTAGAGAAAGTCCAAATACTGAGATTTGAAACAATATAAATACTTGAGTGTTTGTGAAGCAGTTATGTACATCTCTTATATGTTGTGTTCCAGGAGCTGGTTGCCTTGCGTTATGACCCAGTTTTATTCTACTCCTAGCCCTATTATGATTGTATTAACTTCCTTTTTTTTGTAAGATGCCAGAAACTCTGTTGGTGGATGACAGGCAAATAACATTTCAATGTTTTTTGTTGTTTCTATCAACATTTCAATCTATAAATACACACTCGTCCAGTTATTGTGGCACAAATAGTGGGAGACCATTACCTAGAAATCAAAGGGTTGCTCTGAGTATTTTCTGCACTTCTGTAAACTGCTGTGTAACAGTGCCTCACTGAGAGGCTTGGAATTCACCTGTATAAATGGTTACAAACTTGCACTGTCTAGCCACTAAATACACAATAAACAAACCAAAGAACATTTGTCTTGTTTACTCAAATCTAAATGAATCTTAGTGCCGAATACTTTGTTGTAACTTAACAAACTACCAAAAGATTCAGGTACAGGTTATGACCATTTATTGAAGTATATTTAGAGAGAGTGAGCTTTGGGCAGCCTAAGACTACTATGAAAAGTCGCAAGGGCTCAGTCCTTACCTGCATCTTAAATCACATATGCGTTACTCAGCTCTAATCTTGTCAATTTGCATTCACTTGTTTAACACTGATTCTGGTGTGTCAATTTATTAATTCCTGCAATGCATACATCAGGCATTGCTTTCATCCATGCATTGTTTCCCATATCTCGCGGATTGATTGTACAGTCTATTCTGCCTTTTTTTTTAATATTGACCACTCCCTGACCTGTTAATTTGCCCTAATTTCATTCCTTATCCTATACAGTATACAGTACATATGCTAATCTTTTGTTCTGTGGATAAAGAACAGGAGAGTGGATATGAGGTGTGTTAGACCAGCCATGGTCCTATTGAACGGCAGAGCAGGCTTGATCGAACAGCCTATTCCTGTTTCTTTTCATATGGTTTTATGTTCTTTTTTCTGCCTATCTTTACTAAAAAGCTTTTCTAACTTAATAATTTCAACCTTTTAGTAAGTAGTGCTGTCAAGAAGCCAATCAGTAAGGATGCTTAAGGAGGCATTTCATTGTTGCTCTGACCACATGGGCACCAGATCTCTGCAGAGATCCAGACTTTTGGCTTGCTAACTATTGAAAATTGTAATGCAAATGCCCATCGCTGTAGTTGACTAATTTTAATGAGTGTTCAGAACCATTCTCCCGCTATGAACAAGAAATTCTGAGCCCATTTTTAAAGTATTATTTAAAGAAACAATTCAGTTTGAAAGGAAATTAAATTATCCAATTGCATTAATAGATAACTGTTAATGACAGCTTTAGTTGAGAATTCTGACTGAAAATACCAAACCTTTCCAAAATCATTTTAAAAATAATAATTGCAAGGCTTGTTTTGGAGCTGAAGTGACCTAACCCGTTAATTTAAATAGTTGACAAGATGGTTTAAAAACTTGTCTCTTTTAAAAATGCTACATTTATAAATTTACTCTATTGTAGATTTAACAGGCCAGCTGTGAACTCCTGTAAATATTGAATTTTAATTCCTTTTGCAGAGGCAGAATTCCTCAGAAGGACCTGGAAGGACTATTTCAGGGTATGAGTGGTGATTTTACCAGTGAGAAGTTTTCTGCCACCTGGTATCTGATAGAAAATCACTCTGCTACGAGGTTAGTTAAAAGGCACCATTGGAATGTGTGTTTTGAATCTCTGATGTTGGAGAAGTCAACTTTTTAAATGTTTATTGAATAAAAAAAAATTGTAGTTTTCAAAAAATCTGTGTTTAACTGCTTTTACATATGATTGGTGGGGATGAGGTTACAGCTCCTAGTATACAAGTGAGGTGCTCCTTATGTAACACTGTATTAAGCTTGATGGATTGGTCAAAGCCAACTTTTGGAAAGCTCACCTTTATTTCCTTAAAGACAAATAGCATTGCCCTGATACCAGATAAATGCACCATAGCAGCATGTTTTTGGATCTGCACATAAATAAGTTACAGAAGTGGTCACACAATTACAGGCAACCAGTTTCTAAAATGTACTTTTAGTTGCTGAAAAAACTGGCCACAATATATTTTAAAATGGAGGTTATACAGCAGCATATTGTGAGGTGGTTGGAATAATAGTACAGTCTTACTTTAAGTGTTAAGAATGTTACTAGAAATTTTTAATGCTTAATATTGTAAAGTGAACTGAAGAAATAGATGGAGCCAGTGGATGTTTGCATCAAATAAGTTCAACAATTGTTTGATGTAGGAACATTCTGCAATATTTTCATTTTTGAAAAAATATATGTGCAAAGGCTTTGTGGTTAACACAAATGAAATTCTTTCTTAAAAATAAAAACCTGCTTAGCTGTTATCAGGGGTAGTGGAATCATTATTGTAATAGAAATAGTCATATTGTGTGTTGCTCATTTATCAGCATGATGTTCAGAAGTTGAATAATGAAAAATATATCACAACTGCAGAACCAAAGGAAGTTAAGTTGTTTTATTTACCAAAAAAAGGAACAAAATATAAATAGAAAATTAAAGTTTGACGCAATACATGAGCAAACCGTTTTTCCCCTGTTAAAAGTCACAACACTGGGTTATAGTCCAACAGGTTTATTTGGCAGCACTAGCTTTCGGAGCGTTGCTCCTTCATCAGGTGGTTGTGAAGTATAAGATCGTAAGACAGAATTTATAGCAAAAGCTTACAGTCTGATGCAACTGAAATTACATATGGAAAAAGATCTGGATTGTTTGTGTCTCATCTTTTGGAATGACCATGTTGGTTTCAGTTCTTTCATATGTAAATCCCAGAACTTTGTTTAAAGTTACATTCTCAAGTGAACTTTAACAATAGGTGCCATGTCGGCCCAGATAATGGATTGAAGGTGTGAGGTGTCCTGTGTGAGGCCGACTGTGCTGCAATGGTCAGACGGATTCTAATCTGAAAAAGGGATTTACAGAATCCTACATGGATTCATGCAATTTTTGAGCAAAATAAATGTAATTCTGCAAGTATAAATTCACCCCACAAACCTAAGTGTGAGTGTAAAGGAGTACAAGTGTATGAGAGGGTGCATGTGTGTGAGAGAGAGGGTCTGCGTGAGTGTATGGGTTTGTAGGAGTGTGTGTGTTTGTGTGTGTGCGCGCACGCAGTGCAGTGCAGTGCAGTGGGGTCACCTGTAGTGTGACACGAACCCAAGGTCCTCATTGAGGCCAGCCCCACGGGTGCCAAACTTGTCTATCACCCTTTGCTCGGCCATTTTGCGTTGTTGCCTGTCCCATAGTCTGCCATGGAAGACGGTCACCCAAAGATCAGAGGTTGAATGTCCTGGACCACTGAAGTGTTCTCCGACTGGGAGGGAACACTCCTGTCTATTGGTTGTTGTGCGGTGTCCATTCATCTGTTGCCATAGCCTCTGCTTGGACGCGCCAATATACCATGTCTCAGGGCACCCTTGCCTGTAGTATGAGATAGACAACGTTGGCTGAGTCACATGCATACCTACTGCGTACATGCTGGGTGGTATCCCCACATGTCATGGTATCCTTGTCGACACTGACACACCTTGCAGCGTCTGTCGTGGCAAGGTTGTATGGTTTGTCCTGAAAGCCGACAGTTTGCTGCGAACAATGATCTGTTTGATGTTTGGTAGTTATTTAAAAACGAGAAGTGGAGGTGTAGAGAAGGTGTTGGCGGGTGCTCATCCTCATTGATAATATTCTGCAGGCTGCGAAGAACATGGCGTAGTTTTTCAACTTCTGAGAAGTACTGGACAACAAAGGGTGCCTGTCGGTTGTAGCTCGTGTGTCTTCTGAGGAGGTTATTAGGTTTCTTGCTGTGGCACGTTGGAACTGGTGGTCAATGAGTTGACATCGTACCCTATTCATATGAGGGCATCTTTGAATACTGCCAAGTGCCTATCACGTTCCTCCTCATCTGAACAGATCCTGTTAATGCACAGGGCTCGTCCATAGGGGATGGCTGTTTTAATATGATGAATGGAAGCTGGAGAAGTGTAGCATTGTGAGGTTATCCATAGGTTTGCGGTAGAGTGTGGTGCTCCATCCTTGATGGAGATGCATGTGTCCATGAATGAGACTGGTACTAGAAAGTACTTCCATGGTGAGTTTGATGGAGGGATGAAACTCGTTGATATGACTGTAGTTGTTTGTGATTTCTCACCCATGGGTCCAGAGGAAGAAAATGTCGTCGATGTACCTGGTGTATAATGTTGGTTGGAGATTCTGCGTAGAGAAGAAGTCTTGTTCATACTTCTGAATGAAAATATTGGCATATTTGGGTGCACGTTCATGCACAAGTTTGAACAAGATTCTTTTTTAAGCAGGACCTCCTACCAACACTATACACAAGGTATATTGATGGCATTTTCTTCCTCTGGACCCATGGTGAGGAATCACTGAAACAACTACACAGTCATGCCAATGAGTTTCATCCCTCCATCAAGCTCGCCATGGAAGTATTATTATCTGTCTCATTCTTGGACACATGCATCTCCATGAAGGATGAGCATCCCAGCACTTCACTCTATCACAAACCTATGGATAACCTCACAATGCTACACTTCTCTGCACAAAGATCTGCAGGTAAGGTGAATTGAGCATGCTAAATTGCCCGTAGTGTTAGGTGAAGGGTAAATGTAGGGATATGGGTGGGTTTCGCTTCGGCGGGTCGGTGTAGACTTGTTGGGCCGAAGGGCCTGTTTCCACACTGTAAATAATCTAACCCAGCTTCCATTCATCATATTAAAACAGCCATCCCCAATGGACGAGCGTGTCTCTCTGTCTCTCTGTCTCTCTGTCTCTCTGTCTCTCTGTCTCTCTGTCTCTCTGTCTCTCTGTCTCTCTGTCTCTCTGTCTCTCTGTCTCTCTCTGTCTCTCTGTCTCTCTCTGTCTCTCTGTCTCTCTGTCTCTCTGTCTCTCTGTCTCTCTGTCTCTCTGTCTCTCTCTCTCTGTCTCTCTG
The DNA here is from genome assembly GCF_020745735.1 of Hemiscyllium ocellatum. NCBI lineage: Eukaryota > Metazoa > Chordata > Chondrichthyes > Orectolobiformes > Hemiscylliidae > Hemiscyllium > Hemiscyllium ocellatum. The sequence continues at coordinate 30,559,849 of NC_083434.1, read as the reverse complement.
TCTCTCTGTCTCTCTCTCTCTCAGACTCTCTGTCTCTCTCTCTCCAAACAAAAGGCAGGCAGCCACACACACACATAAATTTATGGGGTCAATTTGTACTAGTAATATTATATTTTATTTTGCTCAAAAGCTACATAAATCCATGTAAGATTCTGTAAATCCCCATTTTAGAAATAGAATTAGTCTGAACATTGGGGCACCAACAGCCTGGCACCCCTTCAATGCATTGTCTGGGCCTACACAGCATCCATTGTTGAAGTTCACTTGAGAATGTCACTTTTAAAAAAAAAAGTTCTGGGATTTACATATGAAAGAACTGAAACCAACATGGCCATTCTAAAAGATGAGAGACTTAACAAACCATCCAGGTCTTTTTTAAAATATAATTTCAGTTGCATCACAATGTGAACTTTTGCTATAAATTCTGTGTCTTATGGTCTTGTACTCCACAACCACCTGATGAAGGAGCAGTGCTCTGAAAGCCAGTGCTTCCAAACAAACCTGTTGGACTATAACCTGGTGCTGAGAGATTTTTAACTTTATAAACCTCGGTATAACACCGTCAGCTCCAAATCATTTTCCCCTGAAAATTCTGACAGGCCACTATGTGAACTTTCATCTGTCATATATCAATATGTGTATTTTGTTCAGTTTCTTTGAAAATAGTCAAACTCCTTTCTGTTTTAGCAAGTTTTGAGAAGATTTGTTGCTCAGGTTGAGATTTTGGATGTAGGTTTGCTCGATGAACTGGAAGGTTCATTTTCAAACATTTCATCACCATACGAGGTAACATCTTCGGTGGGCCTCTGGCCGAAGCACTGCTGATGTTTCCTGCTTTCTATTTAGACGTTTGTGTTTCTTTGGGTTGGTGAAGTCATTTCCGGTGGGGATGGCATTTCCTATGGTGATGTCATTTCCTGTTCTTTTTCTCAGGGGGTGGTAAATGGGCTCCAAGTCAGTGTGTTTGTTGATAGAGTTCCAGATGGAATGCCACGCTTCTAGGAATTCTCGTGCATGTCTCTGTTTGGCTTGTCCTAGGATGGATGTGTTGTCCCAGTTGAAGTGGTGTCCTTCCTTATCTTTATGTAAGGCTACTAGTAAGAGAGGGTTATGTCATTTTGTGGTTAGTTGATGTTCATGTATCCTGGTGGCTAGCTTTCTGCCTGTTTGTCCAGTGTAGTATTTGTCACAGTTCTTTCATGGTATTTTGTAAATGACATTAGTTTTACTCGTCTGTATAGGGTCTTTCAAGTTCATTAGTTGCTGTTTTAGTGTGTTGGTGGGTTTGTGGGCTACTATGATGCCAAGGGGTCTGAGTAGTCTGGCAGTCACTTCTCAGATGTCTTTGATGTAGGGGAGAGTGGCTAAGGTTTCTGGACATGTTTTGTCAGCTTGTTTGAGTTTGTTGCTGAGAAATCGGCAGACTGTGTTCATTGTCATTGATAAATAACAGGAAATGGCATCACCACAGGAAACGACATCACCAACCCAAAGAAACCCAAATATATACATAGAAAGCAGGAAACATCAGTGCTTCGTCCAGAGGCTCACTGAAGATGTTATCTTGTTTGGTGACGAAATGTCTGAAAATGAACCTTCCAGCTCAGCAAGTAAACCTACATCATTTCTGTTTTGTACCTGATTAAAGATCACATGCAAATTTAATAAAATTGCCGTGTACATCTTGTTCCATATCTTATAAATCTTGTAAATAGCTGGGTTTCCAAAGTAGAATTCAGGGAACTGAACACTTTCCATTTACTATTACCTTTGCTTCTTCAATATCCAGCCCAGCTATACAAACTGGCAACTGTTGGCAACCTCTAGGACTCCTAACTAATCTAACATGCCTTTTTGACAATCCACATAAATTATATTTGCTGGATTATCTTGACCACCAGTTTAGTTGTACCTTCACAGAATTACATCTGGTTTGTGAATTTGAAACATTCATAGGATGTGGGCATTGCTGGCCAGGCCAGCATTTGTTACCCATCCCAATTCCTGTTGAGAAGTTGGCAGTGAGCTGCCTTCTTAAAATGCTGCAGTCCATGCAGTGTATGTAATGAAAGTCATTTTGGGTGTACCTCCACCCAATGGATTACAATGGTTCAAGAAGACAGTTCACCACAAGTGTGTCAAGGGCAAGTGTACCCACTTTCCATCAATGAATCAAAAAATATATTCTCTCTACTAAACAACTCTTCCCCCCACCAAATGCTTTTGGTACTTGAATACTGTCAGGTGTATTTCCCGCTATTTTGTTCCTGGGATTATAGAAACTGTGTCCAAGATTTTTTAAACTACATTTCTTACACTCTAATTCTTTTATATTTAGAAAGATCTAAAAAGTAATTATTCACTTACATATAATTTTCTCATTGTGGGATATTGAATTCTATTACTATTGCTGTGTATAAAGCTGGACTAAAAATTGTGTTTTTAAAAATATTATTTGGTTTAAAAAATGCTTTAGTCCTCAAAGGATTAATTAACCAATTTTGACTTGACTTAACTTGAATATTTCAGTTGTTTGTGAAATAAGAAATTCATGCTTTTGTACCATGGGAGGCTTACTTAATAAATAAAAAACAAAGTATATTTTTAATACTTGCTATTTTTAAAATCTGTAATTGTTTATGAGTAGCCAATAACCAGTTGTATTGTAATTTTGTCCAAGCACCCTGCCCCATGGATGAGCAACTCAAATTCCTTACTTGACCCTTGGCTTTTCCTTGTGCACTTATTAACATAATACAGTAGCAGTGATAACCATCCACTTTTGTCCTGGACATACCAGTTTTGTCGGCCAGTGGTTCTATTACAGAGCAATGAATTTAGGATCACTATTTTGCTTGTCCCTTCATGCTTTTCTAACCATAATGTTCTTCTGATTCCTAACCTGGTGAGTTATTTCAGCAGGTCAGTAGGACTAACTGCAGATTTCCAAATTTCACCTTTTTTTTATCATTTTCATATGCACATATCCAGACAAATGTATTATATTGTGTTACCTATTATGGAAACTGTATTCCATTGGTGCTACCTGCAAGCTAAATCGCATTGCACATGCATGGAGCCTTTCTATGATTTATTGATTCCAGGGACAAACATTTGTCAGCTAACATTCAGTGAAATCTTCCTGACTGAGGAATAAAATGGATGTCTTCATAATGGAATTCTTTGTCTCTTACCTACTTGTATGTGATTCAACAATTTTATTACAGAAGCCTTCTTTTCATTGTCTTAAATAATTTTGTGGATTTAAAGATTTAGAAATGGTTTAAATTTTCATTTTCATACAAAAGTGAAGGCCGGTTATTCTTCTTGGCAGCCAAAATTAGGTGGTGCATCATTTTGTCTTACTCCTGAGGAAGTGCTTATTATCTGAAATATCAACTTCCCTTTTAGAAACTGTCCTGAAGATTCAAATTCTCAAGTTCTTGAGGTCATAGAGCGATAATTCCAAATCCATGGAAAAAAATATCAAACCGAATAATGCTGACTATGAGACTTTTCTTTGAAAATCTTGTGTAATTGGGAATGAGGTTTGCATGCAGTGGGAAAAAAAATCATAGGTTGAACCACAACTTTTTTTAAAAGCTGTACTTTATCATTCCCTGTACCTGGGTTAAGTAAACTTTGAGAATTCTGCTGTTTTGGTTAACTTTTGTCTGTTTTCTCCACTAAAGGAAATTGATTTGTGCTTAAAATTACTTTCCTGCCTGAAACTTGTAGCAAGTATAAACATAACATTCCACAGTCTAAATTTAAAATGCAGGTAACAGGAAGTGGAAGTCCAGTCTTAGCTCTAACCACCTATAAAACAACAAAATATAGGACAAGCAACTTAAAAATGCCATAACTTTATTGTAAAAGCATTAAATGATATTTACTTGAAAGCATCAATTTTACTTCCTCTTAGTCAATTGACTAAAGAATAGTGGCTGACAATAGTGAATAAAAGATGCATGATTCAATCAGAAAACCAGAAACAGTTGTGTACCGTTTTGATTCTTTTGAGGTCGGGGAAGTTCGTGAATGAGATAAACAATTTGGATCAGACTTTTACTGAAGCAATATCCTGGCTTAAGTGTTTTGTCACAACAGAAATTGAGAAGGTGATCATGTCTTGAGAATCTTCAGGTGATTAGCATGAAATTAAACCAGAATTAACTGTTCACCTCAGTCCTGCTATCCCTGTACAGATCCAGAGTAATTTAATAATGCCAGAAATCCAACAGTAGTTTTGAATCATTATGAATCCTCTAAGAAGTTTTGTCAAAATTGTATCTCTTTGATGGTACCAAGCTTGGAATATTGTGTACAATTTTGGTTTCCATGTTTTTGGCAGAACAGCAAACGTTTGCGAGATTAGCCCGTGGGTTGGGAGGTTAACTAAATTGGGCCTATACACTCTGGAGTTTAGAAGAATGAGAGATGATTTGACAGAAAATTAAAAATGAAGGTGGGGCTTGACAGAGTGGATACAGGGACATGTTTCCTTGCCTCTTGAAAAAGGGTGCCTAGTTTCAAAATGGGGCCTACCATTTGGGACTGAGACAAGAAGAAATTTTTTTATTCAAAGAGTTGTCAGCCTTAGGAATTCTCTACCTCTACCTAATATATTCTGAATATATTTAAGGCTGCTACTTGGATTTTTTGGTGCTTTGGAGAAAGTGTAGTTTGAATCCTAAGTTTGGCAATGATCATATTGAATGATTGCGCAGGCTTGAAGGCACATGATCTTTTGCTGATCCAGTTTCTTAAGTTATGTTCTTACATGCTATAGGAAGGAAGGAAGGAAGGATGTTAATTAAACTGGAAAGCGTGCAGAAGGAATTTTCAAGAATGTTCCCAGGACTCAAGGGACTGAGTTATAGGGAGAGGTTGGTCAAGCTGGGTCTTTTTCCTTTAGAATATAGGAGAACGAGAGGGGTTCTTATGGAAGTGTGTAGATCATGAGAGGCTTGGATCAGGTGAATGCACTCAGTCTTTTTCCAAAGGTTGGGGAATTGAGGATTAGAGAGCATCTGTTTAAGGTAAGAAGGGAGAGAATAAATGGGAATCTGAGGGGCAACTGTTTTACACAGAGGGTGGTCCACATATGGAATGAGCTATCAGCGGAAATGGTTGAGGCAGTTCTGTTAACAACATTTAAAAGGCATTTGAACAAATACATGGATAGGAAAGGTAAGAAGGATATGATCAAATGCAGGGAAATGGGGTTGGTATAGTTGGACATTTTAGTTGGCATGGATCAGTTTGGGCTCAGGGCCCTGTCTCCGTGCAGTAGGACATAAAACATGAATCTGTGTTTTGTCTGAAATTCAGATTCAGAATTATTGAAATGAGGGACGCATTCCAGATTTCAGAGTGGAAGTGCTCTGAAATCTGTTTTGTGACTTAGCTGCTGGAGTGAAATTTTTGGTTATTTGGGGTGTGTCATGGAGTTGTTACTAATTCATTTATCAGAAAACTGCAAATCAAATATTTTTCAGTTACGATTTGCATTTTGTTTGTATCTGATCAGTTATTGATACTTTGACTGAGAAATGGTAGAATATATATGATCATATGAACCACAACAACATATGATCATAATTTAGCAACTGGATGTAGTGTTTGGTCCCCTGAAAGGCTTTTTAATGACATTGTGGATGATATTTCCAAAGCAAGTGACACCTACCATGTAGAAGGAGAAGATTTGCAAGTGTCTGGCAACACATCATATCCAAGCTTCTCTCCCTCTTGCGTGAGCTTAACTTGGTCAGAAATTTCATTCTGTCAGTCCTGCTGAGTCAATATCCTGGAACTCCTCATCTCAGCAGTGCTGTAAGAATATCTTCTTCACACAGATGTTAATAGTTCAAGAGGGTAGGGGTGAGTAATAATTGCCAGCATTATGAACAATTTCACAACCCAAGAATATATGTTTTACAAAATAAAATAGTTTGTTGGTGTTTTTTTTAATGTGTAGTTGGGAGGGGATGGGGAGACAGACTGAAGACGTGTGTGTGTGTGTGTGTGTGTGTGTGTGTGTGTGTGTGTGTGTGTGTGTGTGTGTGTGTGTGTGTGTGTGCATTTACTTGAAAAAAACTTGTTCATTTCATTTCTCTTTGATCTTACTGTTAAAGACTTGGGAAGAAATGAGGCATTTATTACATTTCTTTTATGGTGCTTTCAGAAGACTGTATTAATAGACTACCCTTTCTTTTCTTTCACGTTCCAGCTTTGATCAGCTGAAAGTTGCTGCAAATTATTTAAGGAAGCAAGCAAACAAGAAGAATGAGGGGAGCTTAGCCTATGTGAAAGGAGGCCTCAGTACATTCTTTGAGGCTCAGGATGCACTCTCAGGTAATTGTTTTGGTATATGATCTTATATATCAAAATTCATTTATTTTTCAGGATACAGAACAAGAGCAAAAACTATTCAAATTGTAGAGGTAGGAGATGAAAACTAAAACAATTCTTCCAATTTTGTTATCTCAGTTTTGAAAAAATTGCTTGCTTTAAAAAATAATTAAGAATCAGCTGAGAATCTTCATTGACAGGATCTTTTTCATCTTTTTCCATTTATGCTTTCAAAGCTTTTCTTAACACTTCCAGTATCTTTATTCCTTCAGAGCTCATGTTTCTCATGTCTGGTTAAAATCTATTTTCTCTCTGGATTTAATATTTTTCTTTGATCTGGCTGTTAGAATCGGTTAAAATGGACCTAAACTTTGCTATGCACATTTTCGGTATGAATCCTTAGTTTTGATCTTTATGTTCTTCATTGCAAACCAGAAATGTTCTTGAACTTTTCATGCATTTTCTTTAATTGCTGTTTTGAGGAATTCTGCATTTGGAGGCCTAACAACATATGAGAGTAGAGAATGCAAATGTAATGTTTCAAGTGTGAAAATTTCATTGGATATCACTGATAAACACTATCTAAAAACAGAATAGGAAAAGCGAATATTTGCATGTAGGGAAAGATGCAAGATGATTTGAAGAATGTTGAGTGTTTGAATATTTTGAAAACAGTTCATATTACAAAAGAGGAAGTATTGAAAGTCTTAGAAAGTATAGATGTGGTTAAATCTCCGGTACCTGATCTGGTGTATCCCAGAATGTTGTGGGAAGCTAGGGAAGAAATTGCAAGGACCCTTGCAAAAATATTTCTATCATCTATATCTACGGGTCAGGTGCCGAATGACTGGAGACTGGCTAATGTTGTGTTTTCGTTTAGAAGGGATGTAAAGGAGATTCTTGGGAACTAGAGATGTGTAAGTCTGATTTTGGTGGTGAATAAGTTGTTGAAGATGATTCTGGAAGGTAGGATTCATATGAATTTGGAGAGGCTAGGAATAATTTGGGATATTCAACATGGTTTTATGTGAGGGAAATAGTGTCTCTCAAACTTGATTGAGTTTTTCTGATGAAGATTATTGAGGGCAGAGCAGTAGACATTGTTTACTTGGACTTTAGTAAATCCTTTGACAAGGTTCTGCGTGGTAGACTAATTAGTAAAGTTTCGTCACATGGAAGTCAAGGTGAGCTTGCCAATTGGATACCAAATTAACGTAATGTGCAGAGGACAGAAAGTGATGGTGGAAGGTTGTGGTCACAGGCTTCCAGTCTGAAAAAGTGGTATTCCACAGGATCAGTGTTGGGTCCACCTTTGTTTGCCATTGATGTAAATGATTTAGATTAGGATATAAGAGGCATGGTTAGTAAGTTTACAGGTGACACCAAAATTGGTGGTATTGTGGACAATGAAGAAGGTTATTTCAGATAACAAACAGATCTTGAGCAATTGGGTCACTGAGCTGAAGAGTGCAGATGGAGTTTAATTTGGATAAATGTGAGGTGTTGCTTAAGCCCTTGGATAGCATTGTAGAACAAGAGGGACACAAGTGTTCAGGTCCATAATTGTTTGATGTTTGTATCACATATAGACAAGGTGGTTAAGAAAACATTTACTGTGCTTGTCTCCATTGCTCAGACCTTTGAGTACAGGAGTTAAGATGGTATGTTGAAGTTGTATAGGATGCTGGTAAGGTCTCTTTTGGAATACAATGTCCAGTTCTGGTTGCCATGTTATGGGAAGGATATTATTAAGCTGGAGAGGGTTTGGAAGAGATTTACTCGGATGTTGTTGGAAATGGAGGGTTTGAGTTATGAGGAGAGGCTAGATAGGCTGGGACTTTTTCACTGCAGCATAGGAGGTTGAGGGGTGACCTTAGAGGTTGATAAGATCATGAGGGATATAGATAAGGTGAATGACATGTCTTTTCACCAATGTGGGAGATTTCAAGACTAGGGGCCATATTTTTAAGATGTGAGGAGAAAGATTTAAAGACGGGAGGGGCAGTTGTATTTGCATAGTGTGCTTAGTATATGGAAGGAACTTGCAGACGAAGTGGTGGATGTGGGTACAGTTACAATGTTTAAAAGACATTTAGAAAACTGCATGAATAAGAAATATTTGGATGGATGTAGGCCAAGCACAGGCTGGTGGGGCTTGTTTAGTTTTGGGATTATGGTTGGCATGGACTGGTTGGACCAAATGGTCTGTTTCTGTGCAGTTTGACTCCATGATTCAACAAATGGTGAGTCGAAGATTGTGCACTGAAACAAAGTGAACTGAATGGGATACTTATGATGCTGAGAGAAGTAAAGGTGGAAATTATAGAAATACTGGCAATTATCTTATGATCCTTCTTTGGATACAGAGTGTTCCTCAAAGACAAGAATTGAGTATTTCATTTCAAGAAAGGATAAGCCTCGAGACTACAGGTCACTCAGTTTAACTTTGGTGATGGGAGGGCTTATAAAACAGTTATCCAGAACAAAATTATCAATTTTGTTTTATCAATTTGTAATTATCAATTATCAATTTGTAACTTGCACAAATGTGGATGAATTAAGGAAAGCCGGTATTGATTAAAAGCAAGTTGTGTTTAACTAATTTGATTTTCAATGAGATGACAGCGTTCACATAGTCTACATGGACTAATAAGAAGCAGTTAATAAAGTGCTCACCAGCAAAGATGAAACTCAGGGAAACAAAACAAGCAATACTAGCATGGATCCAGACTTAACTGAATAATGGGGACCAATGAGTAATGGCAAATGCTTGCTCAGTTGAGAGAACAGTATGTGATGCGATTTCCCACATGTCAGTAGTAGAATGTGATTCTCATAACATATTAATGACCAAGACTTTGATGTACAAAAACCGTTCTACAAAGGTGAAGGAACAGAGACCTTGCCATATATGTACATAAACTGTTAAAAGTGAAGGGCAAGTTGAGAAAATGGAGGCAAAGTATAGTAAAGCGAGGAGTCATAATAAAATTTTACAGTACACTGTAATTACACTATCCCATATCCAGCTATCTGCAAACTGGATATTTTTATTTCAGCTGGAAAAATTCACCAAATGGAGGGACAGAATGCACGTACACAAACTCTTTGAGTTGCTATAAGTTGTTACATTGATGCTTACGTAAATCACATTCAAAGCATTGTAACCACTGGACAGTATTTTTTTTGTCGTCCTCTGAAGCCTGCTTATTTAGTACAGGATTATCTCATGAGTTGTCTAGGGCAGTTTGCTGGCCTTGGAAACAAAAGATGGGCCAATTTCAGGCCAATTCAATTGAACATGAAGTGCCTGCCTTTACTGTTTGCTTGCTCTTATCTGCATAATCCAACATCTGGGCCTAGGCTGCCTGGTTTGAGAAAGTATACCTGGAGTTCATCTCAACTAGAATATGGTGTTCAAATCTGTAGTGCATTTTCAGAAGGATGTGAAAGCCTTCGAAAGTGTGCAAGTAAAATTTACACAAATGGCTACAGAGATGAATGATTTCAGTTATCTGAGTAAATCGGAGAAGCCTATCATTCAAACACAAAAATGTTGGGAGAAATTTATTGGCGGTTTTCAAACCATTGCAGGTTTCGACAGAGTAAATGGAGATAAACTGTCCCCATTGAGAAAATGGTCAGAAACCAGAGGACACTGATATAAAGCAAAGAACCAATGACAACATGAAGTTGTGATTGGATAGGATCAGGATTGTACTATCTCAAAATGTGGTGGAGGCAGATGAAGAGTTGGCGTGTTGGAAGGGAATTGGATAAGAGCGAAATCTTTCAGGGTATTTGGAGGGAGCAGTTGAGTAAAATAGTTGAGCTACTCCTGTAGAGTGAGAGCATGGACATGGAAAGCCAAATGGTAGATTCCTGCTGTAACCATTCAATAACAGTGAATGTTTTTAGTTTCAAATTTGATTTTGCAGATAATACACAGTTTAAACTTGCCTTGTTCATATTGTTTTTCGTAATGGTTTGATTTGACATTTTGTCAGCTTGCTGAGTACTGAAAATGCTGTTCGAAAGATGTTAAATTAAAGCAGATACAGCACATTTTTCCTTGACAACTGACAGTTTGCAGAAGTGCTCGGGCTGGAAGTGTTGCTACAAATTACATATATCTGTCAGCCTGTTTCCTCCTTCACTTGTTACCTTCAGTGGGTGGGCAGTGCGTGTCTTGTCATGTGCCAGTTTGTCACAGGGCCAGGAAGTTCTTCAATCCACATGCAGATTGTGGTCTTTGATTTAAATAGCCCTACACTGATGACTAGTTCCAAAGGTTTTTCTAATAAATAATTAAAGATTTGAACAGTAACTTTGCTGTATAGTAGACAGTCAATGATTTGAATATGTTAACTTTACCTTCTTTATTTCAAATTGTTAACTATCTTTGTTGCTTTAGTATGAGCAATGGTCTGGGCATAAACATTTTTCAGTTAACTGCAGAACGCGATACTTCAGTATTGAAAGGGACACGGTTCTGTTTTTTTGAAAAAGTAATTAAAAAGAAGGGCTAATTTTACAGTGGTTGGCTCTGTTGGATTTCATGCTCTCTCTCTTGCTGTACAGAATGATGAGCAGTCTTGAGTCTTTGCTATTGGTCAGTCTCCCTGAAGATTTGGTGCTCACCAGGAAGCTTACCATTTTACTCAGATACATTGGTGACCTGTTTTATTTTTCCTTCTAAGAGTTGTTTTTTTTTTGGAAGCTTCAGTATCTTCACACAACCTGTCAGCACATTTTAAAACAAAAAACTGCTGAAGATCACAGCGGGTCAGGCAGCGCCCAAGGAGATAAAGCAAGCTAACATTTCAAGTCTCGATGACTGTTGTCCCGTGACTGTTTAAATGCTGTTGAGTTAAACTGTAGAGCACAGTTAATTACTCAAGTTATACCTAGTTCCAAATGAGTGTGATTTGAACTGAATTGGAAATTAAGATTGCAGGATTGTTAGCAGAGCTGAATGCTGGTGTGGTGGGGACAGGTCTTAGCGTTGCTGTAACTCATGAGATGTTGATCTTGATCTCAGCTGGTTCTTTTTCTTAAAATGCATAAAATAACCATTTTGGAAATAAACACACCTGCAATAAAAAGGACAGCTGATGCTTGTCCCTAAGGTTTCTATAATTTATTATTTTATCGTACATAGGTTTATGTAGAGATAAAAGCAGAATTGTATGTAAAAATAAATTGGTTTCACCTGTGCAGGAAAACTTTAAAATTGTACACTGATATTTAATTGAAAGAAGTGGAAAACAACATGTTGTTTAGGTTATACTTATTTTTTTGACAGTTTGTCCCAAATAAACTCAGATTTGATAGTGTCATTGTCTCATGAGAACTCAGTTGTAGCTATTTGGGAATGATTTACTAAGTGTGTTTAAAATATAGACTTAAATCAGGTAGCCAATTTCTGCTCTGTATATAGTTGAGGGTGGCACATTCTTGATTTGCCCATCTTCAACCAGAGCCACCTGAGAAATGTCAGTCACTTTAAAAAGATGTTTTCGGACAGCAGATGAAAATTATCCTTTTGAGGATTAGATTATTTAAGCATTCTCAAAAAGACTGTAAGGAACAAGATGGTTTCAGATTATATCTCCTAAAATGTTGGCTTAAAGTGTGTGAATTTTAATTTGCCTTTAATAGTAAACAAATTTATTATGATCAACTTATGATTGCATTTAACAGAAAGACACACAATTTCTAACTTCAGTGCATCTTGCTAGAATTGGCTACTTTAATTGTCAGGTGAGGAAAAATCATTGCAAGTACTAATTTCACTCCAAAACACGGTGGCACAGTGGTTAGCACTGCTGCCTCACAGCGCCTGAAGACCCGGGTTCAATTCCCGACTCAGGCGACTGACTGTGTGGAGTTTGCACGTTCTCCCCGTGTCTGCGTGGGTTTCCTCCGGGTGCTCCGGTTTCCTCCCACAGTCCAAAGATGTGCGGGTCAGGTGAATTGGCCATGCTAAATTGCCCGTAGTGTTAGGTAAGGGGTAATGTAGGGGTATGGGTGGGTTTCGCTTCGGCGGGTCGGTGTGGACTTGTTGGGCCGAAGGGCCTGTTTCCACACTGTAAGTCTAATCTAAAATCTAATCTAAAAACCTGTGCTTTATCAATGTCAAACACCTCTGAAATAGTGAACCATGCTATTAATCGAGGTTAATCTTGCACTGGGATGAGTTACTTAATTGTGTTCTTGTTGCTTTTTGTCTTAGTCTCAATGAGTAGTTACTTGAACGAAGATTACAGAATGCGAGTAAATTAGAGGTTATTAGTGTAAGATTTTATAAATAAACTCAAGTTAGCTTTCCAAGTATTGGTTGCTCCAGTCCTTCTCGAGTAGCCCCTACTTCCATTTGTACAGATGGTGCAGCTTTGTCTGAGACTATTCTTTGAGTAAAAGAGAAACATTTTTAGCTTCCTTAGCTCTCTGTAAGACAGGATAATTCTACCAGGAAGGCATTCCAAACTTTTTCCTCATTTTAAATCAATGCTGCTTTGAACCAGAGCATGAGAGTATGTCACCCTTGGCTTCACCCATTGCAAGACATAGAAACTTAAGACTTTTGGAAGCCTTACAGCTGTTCCCTGAGCCAAAATAAACAGACTGCCAGGATAAATGGCAGCAGAGATCATGCTTTACCTAGCTGGTCAGCTGTAGTATTTCCAGTGAAGACTGAATTCACAGACCACAAGATTCCTGATGAATGGTTTCAGACCACCTTCCCCTGAAGAAATAAAGAGCAAGCTTACACCTAATGGAATTTAATTTGAATTTAGTAATAAGGCTTTTCTTTGTGCTCAACCTTTGTATGCTTTTGACATAAAAGCAGAAACTCTGCTGCTTCAGTACATTTTCCAAAAATGAGCTGCCACAGATTTGACATTTCCTGAGGGCTCAGGCAGCATAACCGCATAGATGTGTTAAAAGATGGTGTACAAGTCAATTTAGGAAAGAGTCAGTTTAACATTCTTGAGGTTTTACATATTAAGTAATTTATTGTACAGATGCAAAACTAATTTGTGAATCTGCTCCCTATTCAGATGTTCGAGTTTAATTTTGAAGGATTCTTACCAGAAGAAAGGGAAATTGGAATAATGTTTTTTCAAATTTAAAAGCACCTGAAAGAATCATAGAAATAAGCTCAAGTTTGTAACCTGGAGGATGCATGGAGGGTTAAGGGTAAAAAGTTGATCACCTGCACAAAAATGAAACTCTGAATACATCTTTCTGATATTTAGTTTTCTTCATAAGTTGATAATATCTTTACCACTCTGGGTGGTTTTTCTGAAAAAAAAAGTGAGCTTCTTCATCCTCGCCAAACTGTAAAATGTCAAAGATGAGTTATACTCACCTTAACTGACCTGCTTTTGCGAATTATAAAGACAGTAAAAATTAATTGTGAAACCTTTAAAATAAAATGCTAGTGACCTTGCCTGTGGAATAAAGGTTTATGCCATGGTAGTGCAATATTTTACAAATGAGTTAATATGCTTTTGTTGCATGAATAATATGCAGTGGCATTGTTTGAAAAAATAACTAATTTCATTACACAAATTATTTTATCCTTTTCTGTCGTCTGCCTGATCAACAACTGAGAGAATGGGTGTACAGTCTGCTCCATGGTTATTGCCAGATTTACAATTTTGCTGACCTTGTCCCATTCCCCTGGTATTGTAATGTCTTACCCCAGAGCTTCAAAAAGTGGGTTTGGGATCTTAAGTGGCTTTATGGTCTGTAACTTTGGGGTTGTGACCTCATAGGCTGTAATTGCTGCTCTGAAGCTCAGACCAAAACAGTTCCCTAGTCTTTGCTGAGAAATATGCTGAAATAAGGATATCAGTATAGACAATATTGTCTCAAAATGGTGAGCATGTCTTTGCTTATGCTTTAGCTTACCAAAAAGCTTAAGCAAGTAGCTTATCTAAACGTTGATAATCACCACGATTATGTACTCAGAATCAAATTGATCAGGCGGTATTTTTATGTGATCAAAAAAATTTGCATCAAATAAATTGACCATGATTGAAAGATTATTCATTTATTAATTAAAATAATCTCTACTAGACTTGGTTTGATCAGTAAATCCAGATAGAAATAAGGTACTTGAACAATGTATTCAGGGCTGACAGTCTAGTTTGTTGCCATTGATTAGAGTGGGGTTTTCGCACCCTTAGCACTGGAATTGCATGTAGCAATTGAATACAAGAAGCTAAATACTATCGGGAGTTGGATACAATGAACTATGTGTGCAAAGTTCAAATTATGCTTTCCTTTATGTATGTGTTTGGACTGTACCAGTAATCAGCATTTCTTTATGGAATATTGCAGAAATAGATTGCACTGAAATGAAGACACGTGACAAAGTGTTCTTTGTAGCACAGCATCTCACCTCTCACGTGATATACCTTTATAATTTGCACTTGTGTTCTATTTTTGTCTCAGTTTATATATTTGCTATAAGTTGCATTTGAGAAAGCTGGAACGTAATCTTGGACACAATGGGAGAAACAAGCCCTGTATAATGCTAAGTGATTCAATGCATTCCATGCCAGTAGAATATATACAAAAAAAAGTCCCCAGGGCCAATGTGAGTCCTCGGTTGTTATCCCTAATTTAAAATTGCCCTCTCAATTTTTCTGTACTTCTGAAATTATGCTGAAAATAGGAATCAAATGAATTGCTAGAATCTTGTGTTGTCATTTTCTTTTATAAATAGCTCAGTGGTTATTACTGTTACATAGCGTGACGGACGCCGGTTCAATTCCAGCCTTGGGTGACTATGGACTTTGCACAATCTCCTTTGTCTGTATAGGTTTTGTCTCGGTGCTTCACTTTCCGCCCATAGTCCAAAGATGTATAGGTTAGGCAGATTGACTGTAGTGTCCAGCGGTGTGTGGACGAGGTGGATTAGCCATTGCTAATGTGAGTTTATGTGGATATGGTAGCATCTGAGTGGTTGGTACAGATTCGATGGTTCAAATGGTTTCTTTCTGCACTTCAAAGGATCTATGATTCTAGTTAGAAGCATGGATAGCTGATTTTTTTTGCATTATGTTCTGTACACAGCAGATGAATTGTGAGTGGGCTATTATATGTAGTTTGACAGAATTTTTATAAATATTCCAAAAAAAGTAATTAAGATATTTTGCATTAGTAAATGAACTGTGCCTGTGTGTGTGTAGCTTCTCTTGCAAATGGTATTTGAATAGTGTTTGTCTTTTGTTTGAAACAAATTTTGGACTGTTGTGCAAAATTATGGTACTTAATTTGCTTGAAGACAGAAAATTTCCTTATAAACCAATGCCCCCTTCTAAGACTACAAAAATCTATCACAATGAGGTTACCTTTTACAATAAATGATTCATTAAAATGCAGTGTAAGTACTGATGGTCATTTATTTGGTATACTCCATGTAAATTAATAGGATGTTATTGGTTTATAAAATAGAATGCATACTTAAGAATGATTGCATGCTGTTCATCTAATTGATTAATTAGATCTAATTAAATAGGTCAAATAGCATGAACTTCAGATGTGAAATTTGGTTTGTAATTTTCATCTGAACCTTGTGATTAGGTTGCACTTAAGTATTCACATTTTGTTATGTCACTTAAAGTTTATATCTGGGTACTCTTAATTTTGGATTTTAGCTCTTAACTTGAACTTTGTTTGATATCTTGATGTTGAGATGGTGCACGTATGAATGTTAATGTTTGTGACATTATTGCTGAATCACTGAGAATTAACTGGGCTTACTAGGAAACTCAATCTTATAAAAATAATTGTTTTGAAAGTTATAAACTTTTCACTGACCATTTTAATAGAAATTATTTTTATACATAGCTTTCCAGTGAAGCACCTTAACACAGTTGATGGCTTGAGAGGTATTTAGATTAGTATTTGGTTTAAGTACAACTTTATAGTGATATGCATGTAAGGTCACGTACATTCCTTTGGATGGATTACTTTTATGCTTGCCTGTACTTTCCCAATCCTTGATGCAGTAAAATCGACATTTCCGGCAAAAGCCCTTCATCAGGATGAAGGGCTTTGCCCGAAACGTCGATTTTACTGCTCCTCAGATGCTGCCTGAACTGCTGTGCTCTTCCAGCACCACTAATCCAGAATCTGGTTTCCAGCATCTGCAGTCATTGTTTTTACCTTTCCCAATCCTTGTTGAATCAACAATTTGGTGCTGTACTAGTCCATAAACTTGGCAAGGATGAAGTGAGAAACTTGAGCTTTTAGACCTTGGAAGAAGAAGCAATTGGCACTGATTTCTTGCCTGTCTAATTAATGCAAGTAGCACAGTAAAAAGGAAATAAGGCTTGAACTGTGGTAATTGTGAAAGGGTACCATAATGTTTAAACAATCATCAATGCTGGAGAAAGTAGCTTTCATTATATTCACTTTTGCTTCTGTATGTAGACCAACCTCTGGCTTTGCTACAAACTTTTAATGTGCCTCTCTACATTCATAACTTAACTACGGGTGAAAATAGCCATTTGGCCCACCGGATTCCCTCATTGTTGAAGCAAATTTGTTTTGCTTTATTTTTGTTTGATTGTATTTTCTTTTAACAGAAAACATTTTTCCTGAACTCTCGTGAGTACAGTCTTAAAGAATTCCTATGACTATTCTAGCTCCTCTTTTTTCACTTTTAAAAAATATATCCCTCAATCATCAAAATTAGTTTCATTGCAATCTATTTCACTTTTAAAAGATTTTTTAAAAATAGTACCCTTCAATATTTTCTAAAGGATAAACCAGACCTCAAAGTTGAAGTTCTAAATTGGAGAAAGGCCAATTTTGACGGTATTAGACAAGAACTTTCAAAAGCTGCTTGGAGGCAGATGTTCGCAGGTAAAGGGACAGCTGGAAAATGGGAAGCCTTCAGAAATGAGATAACAAGAATCCAGAGAAAGTATATTCCTGTCAGGATGAAAGTGAAGGCTGGTAGGTATAGGGAATGTTGGATGACTAAAGAAATTGAGGGTTTGGTTAAGAAAAAGAAGGAAGCATATGTCAGGTGTAGACAGGACAGATCGAGTGAATCCTTAGAGTATAAAGCAAGTAGGAGTATACTTAAGAGGGAAATCAGGAGGACAGAAAGGGGACATGAGATAACTTTGGCAAATGGAATTAAGGAGAATCCAACGGATTTTTACAAATATGTTACGGACAAAAGGGGAACTAGGGAGAGATTAGGACCCCTCAAAGGTAAACAAGGCGGCCTTTGTGTGGAGCCACGGAAAATGGGGGAGATACTAAATGAATATTTTGCATCAGTATTTACTGTGGAAAAGGATATGGAAGATATAGACTTTAGGGAAATAGATGGTGACATCTTGCAAAATGTCCAGATTATAGAAGAGGAAGTGCTGGATGTCTTGAAACGGTTAAAGGTGGATAAATCTCCTGGACCTGATCAGGTATACCCTAGAACTCCGTGGGAAGCTAGAGAAGTGATTGCTGGGCTTCTAGCTGAGATATTTGTATCATCGATAGTCACAGGTGAGGTGCCGGATGACTGGAGGTTGGCAAACGTGGTGCCACTGCCTAAGGGCGGTTAAAGACGAGCCAGGGTACTATAAACTGGTGAGCCTGACCTCGGTGGTGGGCACGTTATTGGAGGGAATCCTGATTGACAGGATATCCATGTATTTGGAAAGGCAAGGACTGATTCGGGATAGTCAACATGGCTTTGTGCATGGGAAATTATATCTCACAAACTTGATTGAGTTTTTTGAAGAAGTAACAAAGATGATTGAGGCCAGAGCAGTAGATGTGATCTATATGGACTTCAGTAAGGCGTTCGACAAGATTCCCCATGGGAGACTGATTAGCAAGGTTAGATCTCTTGGAATACAGGGAGAACTAGCGATTTGGATACAGAACTGGCTCAAAGGTAGAAGACAGGGTGGTGGTGGAGGGTTGTTTTTCAGACAGGAGGCCTGTGACCAGTGGAGTGCCACAAGGATCGGTGCTGGGCCCTCTACTTTTTGTCATTTACATAAATGATATGGATGCGAGCATAAGAGGTACAGTTAGTAAGTTTGCAGATGACACCAAAATTGGAGGTGTAGTGAACAGCGAAGAGTGTTACCTCCGATTAAGACAGGATCTGGATCAGATAAGCGAATTGGCTGAGAAGTGGCAGATGGAGTTTAATTCAGATAAATGTGAGGTGCTGCATTTTGGGAAAGCAAATCTTAGCAGGACTTATACAATTAATGGTCAGGTCCTAGGGTGTGTTGCTGAACAAAGAGACCTTGGAGTGCAGGTTCATAGTTCCTTGAAAGTGGAGTCTCAGGTCAATAGGATAGTGAAGAAGGCATTTGGTATGCTTTCCTTTATTGGTCAGAATATTAAGTACAGGAGTTGGGAGGTCATGTTGCCGCTGTACAGGACATTGGTTAGGCCACTGTCGGAGTATTGCGTGCAATTCTGGCCTCCTTCCTAACGGAAAGATGTTGTGAAACTTGAAAGGGTTCAGAAAAGATTTAGAAGGATGTTGCCAGGGTTGGAGGATATGAGCCAGAGGGAGAGGCTGAACAGGCTGGGGCTGTTTTCCCTGGAGCGTTGGAGACTGAGGGATGACCTTTTAGAGGTTTACAAAATTATGACGGGCGTGGATAAGATAAATAGACAAAGTCTTTTCCCTGGGATCGGGGAGTCCAGTACTAGAGGACATAGGTTTAGGGTGAGAGGGGAAAGATATAAAAGAGATCTAAGGGGCAACTTGTACCACCCTCTGCTTGAAAGTGTATGGAATGAGCTGCCAGAGGATGTGGTGGAGGCTGGTACAATTGCACCATTTAAGAGGTGTTTGGATGGGTATATGAATAGGAAAGGTTTGGGGGGATGTGGGCCAGGTGCTGGCAGATGGGACTAGATTGGGTTGGGATATCTGGTCGGCGTGGACGGGTTGGACTGAAGGGTCTGTTTTGATGCTGTACATCTCTATGACTGTATGATTCACTGCATGAAGAAGAATAATCTCATATTGGTCTTGAGTTTAACTTTTAAGTATTGTCACATCTGTGACAATTTTGAAACTTAATTTAAAGTAATATTCAATGTTTACTTTCTCAATGGACTTTTTATACCTGTGAAAGGTTCCTCCTCAGACATTCTAGATATTTTAATAAACCTGGAGAAAGTGCGGACTGCAGCTGCTGGAGATCAAAATCAAGGGTGGGGTGTTGGAAAAGCACTGCAGGTCAGGCAGCATCGGAGGAGCAAGAGAAGTGATGTTTCGGGCAAGAGCCCTTCACCAGAAATTTCATTCTTGCCCGCACTGTCGATTCTCCTGCTCCTCAGATGCTGCCTGACCTGCTGTGCTTTTCCAGCACCCCACTCTCGATTTTAATCAACCTGTTTAGACATGCTATGACATGTATCTATGGCAGATTAGACTTAAACCTATGATTTCTGACCCAGGGGTAAGAATCACTGTAACTATCACAGTGCTACAAGAATCCTCAGGCATTTTTTTCTGAGGCCTGCAAGTTCCATTTTGGCAGTCTCTCCTTGTATTTAAAACTGTAGTAATCCTTTGTTTTTTTTCGACAGATTTTTGGATAATTTCCTTAGATATCAAAAGACAAAAGGCAAATTATTCAAGTACAGGTCTTTAAGATCACTATAGTTTGATCAGGACTTTGACTTTTGTTGTAAGCCTTTGGCCGAACAGTCCAATATTTTAGTAACTTTGACTGTTCTTTGGACATTTGTCAAGTCCAATAAAATTTCCAGGTCTTAACTTGATCTTTAGCTATTCAATACATGTCGTAAAGTATGAATGCCATATAATTTTTCCTAACTAGTAGTATTTTGCATTAACTCTAATTTTTAATTAGTCTGTCTTGTAAATATATTTTGTGCATTTCCGTCTAATTTGTGAGCTGTTTCCTTCAGTTGTGTTGTATGGCTTGGAGTGCTAATTGAACAACTTGACATTTGAGTTTTTGAATTCTAACTGAGTGAATTAGAGTTGCAGAAGTCTCAATGCTGAACTCTGAGATACTCAGCACTGTAAACTCTCCCTCATTTCAACATGATTTCTCCAAAAGTAATTGTTTCTTTTTCCCCTTCTGCCTATTTCTTATTTGTTATGAGAGTTCATCGTGTGTCCCAGAACATAGTTCAAGTTCACCAAAACGTAATTAGGATAGATGATGTGAAAAAAGCCATTTGGCCCACCGGATTCCCTCATTGTTGAAGCAAATTTCTTTTGCTTCATCTTTCTGTTTGATAGTCCATTCACCATGTTAATTACTCTGCATGAAGAAGAATAATCTCCTATTGGTCCTGAGTTTAACTTTTAAGTATTTGACATCTGTGACAATTTTGAAACTTACTTTAAACTAATATTCAATGTTTACCTTCTCAATGGACTTTTTATACCTGTGAAAGGTTCCTCCTCAGACAACCTAGATATTTTAACATGATCGGCTGAAACGCCTATTACTGTACTGTAAATACTCTACAACTCCATGATTCTAATGGCCAACAGTTGTTCTGATAAAGGGTCGGAGAAACAATATATTAACCCTGTTTCTTTCCATTGAAGCTGCCAGACCTGCTAGGTAATTTGTGTAAAAATTGGAGATATGACTCTATGAACATCATTTTTTCAGACAAGGGAGAATTTATGTAAATTGATATGCTGTAACACTTGTATCTGCGACTTCAGTTTGTTTAACAGTGGATCCTTTGTGTATTTTGCCTTCATTTCCTGTCAGTTATCCCAAGTCTTATTGATATGGATACAAGGAAAGTTGGTGTTTAAAAAGTAGGTATATATTGTTGAATGAAAAGCAATAGAATAATGAAGAAGGAAATAACCTACATTGTGGAAGGTATCTATGATAGTGGTGCTAGCAGAAGGAATCTTAGTGAACCCACAGAATAACTAACAAACATCTTGTGACTCATGAGAATTGCCATTGGTAATCCACTCATTCACTGAGGCTCTATTTCATGTCATTTATTCGTTACCTGCTAAAATTACAGGGATGTTAAAAGTGACATTAAAAATGTTAACACCTTATCCAAAATTAACAGTGTGTGTAAAAATGCAGCCTAACTACTTCTAATGGACTAAATCAAATTCAAAATAGAGCAAATCACGATGTATGTAATTAGGCAAACTGAAGGAAGATCTAAACTAGAAGTTGAGTGGAAATTTCTAAATTTTATGGCAACTGTTTTTGCAGTCTTTTTTAACAAAGAAAAAAAGTGTATTTGTTAAAAGCTTAAAAGCATAGTTGGCGGTCTTTGCCTTCTCATTGATGATGCAGACTGTCTGTTAAAGGTTGACAGTTATAAAGATTAGTGAGTATTTTGAGAATACTGTTAGTAGTGAGGGAGGGGAAAGGGCCTCAGGCTGCACTTAGAAACTTGTATCATGTTAATTGTGGGCAAGCTGAATGGGTCAGAACAATTTATTTCACTATTGTCTGAAACAGCCCTCAATTACTCTTAGGAATTTTGTGGTTTAATTTTGTGATATAATTTCTTTTTCAATGTTATAATATTATGAAGTGAAACAGGCTGCTCCTGCTGGTAGATTTAGTTACTTGATGCCGACTGTGACACGGGCCACTTTCTACAAATAACCTGGAATAAAATTTTGTGTTAAGAATGTTTAATAAAAGCTTTACTTGAAGATTCCTATTGTAATCATTAGGTATTACTTCATTTCCTCGATATGGCTGATCTAGAAACTTAAAAGAAAAATTCGGGCAGGAAAAACATTTTAAATTTTCATGCAAAACCAGAGTATAAAACAGAGTTTGCAGACTTAAATTCTTTTGTTGAATATACAGTATTTGCATATGTTTTGGTCCATATTTTAACTGCATTTGTTATTTAAATGGAGGGAGACCAAGATAAAAAGTTTATACCAAACTTGGGAAATTATCATGTTTTTGTAAGAATGTAATATGTAATTTTCAATATTTAACATTATTTGACATTTCACTGGTAACATCATTTGTGTTTATATTACATTTGTTTTTTTTTAAATAGAAACCCTTGATGAAAGAAATTCCTTTTCTTGGAGAATGTCAGGATAGGGTTAATTTACTATCAGTAAATTTCAGCAAAAATATTTATGTGCGATTGATTAGTTTCTCATTGTTTATAAATCGTTCTCTCTAATCCTGTTTAAAGTGAAATATGGATGAGAAACTTTCTAACCCATGTAATTGTTTTCTTTAAGAAGATAGTTTGTTTTCAATGTATTTGAAAAAAAATTCCACCCAGTGGCTTGTCATCACAGCAGATGGGGATAATGAGGGATAAATACTACAGGTACAATAGATGCAATCACTATGTTCAACTGAGGGAGAGAGAAATCAAATTTTGAGACAATGAACAGCATGTAGAAGTTGAAAAAAATGTCATTCAGATAAAATTAATTTAAATTCAGAAACCACCAATAACTAAAATTATTGCTGGTCAATGCACTTCTTGAACTTCAGATAGTAAACTTCATGGTAACTTTCTGGATTTGCCCCATTAGCCTCTTAAGTAGGCTGTTGGGATACTGAGCACCCAAATGATATTGCAGTTAAAAGTGTATAGTACATAATTTCTGACTCTTGCTTTGTTTAAATAAGAAGACATACATGATTATGATAAGTTGCTTTCTGCAGCTAAAGGTATTTTTTGCTTCAGCTGGCGAAAATGTCTCAAATCTTATAGGTATGACCACCCAGATGGTTACTGCTTTAACAGTTTTGCTGCTGCAGTAGTCATATCTGAAATGTACTTATTTGAATTCACGTTTGAAGGACTAGATTGTTAATTACTTTATTGGAGCAATCAGGTTCGGGTTACCGTTAACCCACATAGAAATCAATGGTTGCTAATGAGAAGTATTTGTTTATTAATTAGTTTACTTTTTTGCATTATTGTTCTATAAAGTGCAGTCCAAGTAATGCATATTTGATGGTGTCTAATAACACCAGCTTTGGTCAAGATTTGGACCTCTGAGAAACATTAAAAAAAATTTTATAACATTTGATACTGCTTGATCTAACCTATTTCTGGTGAATGTTTTGCACATGACTGCTTAAAACATGCTTGAAAACAAACTGACTTGAATGGGATAGAGTTTGATTTGTAATGGGCGGAGTAACACCAGCCATCTACAAAATCTTGACACTTCCATGTGTGTAAATTTCCCAGGACTTGTTAAACCAATGAGCACTGTTGGGGATTGCAAAGCACACTACTTGATTGAGTAATCACAGTGCCAAAAGATTAAAAATCTATTAATTTTCAATAAGTGATCGTAATTTTCATTTTATTATTTTTTAACATGTTTTTGAAATTCAGCTGAGAGAGTTGTTATAATTTTGTTATTTGTTTGTTCTTTCAATTTATCAGTGGTTTAGTTAAATGTTGAAAATTATAATGTATTTTAGATTTGTTTGTAATATATTTTTCCTAAGAAAGTCCAAGAAATTTATCAGACATAATATTCTTGTAACTAAAGAAGGTTAAATGTTAGATCGGTTATTCTACAGTTTTTTTTTGAATTATGTACCATTGGTTTTGTTAGTTACCTAGAGGAAATTGTAAGTTATTTTTGTATTAAGTCCAGGAACCAAAAGTGGTGAAGTAATGTTAAAGTGGTTGTGGAAAAAAAACATGTTTAAATTTGTAAGTTTTTTTTATACCTTGAAGTAAACGATTGCCCATTGAGCTAACTGTAAATTTTATTCCAGCAATTCATCAAAAATTGGAAGTGGATGGGACGGAAAAAGTGGAAGGATCTATGACGCAGAGACTGGAGAATGTACTCAATAGTGAGTTGTACTCTCCCATCGTATACCTATATTTATGGAAATGGTTATTCATTTTCATTGGATCTTTGATTAAGTGGCTTGTAATTGGGCCTGTAATTCTAACCTATAATTTTGATAGTTAGAAATATATTCAAGTCTTGATATGATAATGAACACTAATTATGTTGATGTAGACATCCAATTTAGAAAGCCAGGTAGTGACTTGTACTAATATTGTATTTCCACACCAAATGAGACATGCTGCTTCACATTTGTATAGATGAACATTCTCTAGGAATGTTAAAATATAAAGAGGTTAAAACTGACATTTTATTGTATCGAAGAGTTCAATTCAATCGCTGTCTTAAAATGTTGGGGTTAGGAGGCAGAATGGTGGGTGCAAATCTATTTTACACAACAAATGTATATTTTCCGCCAATATGCAAATGACTCATTAATTTTCTGAAACTGTCCAGCAGTTTTAGGTAAAAGCCTCTGATATTGCTAAACTTTTTTCTTAGTCACCTGAGCTCCTGAAAGTGAAGCATTATATCTCTGTTGAGACCGTGATCTCATAAGGAATTAGACATTTTTATTTCTGTAACTAAAGCACAGTTGAAATTAATGCAATCCAACTGACCTTATTTTGAAAGCATTAAATATTTTACTTAATAATCAGTTTAATAGTCAAACTGAGACAGCAAAATTATATTTTTATGGCCATCATTTATTGATTATGCATTGTGTGCTAAAAGTGAAGCACAAAGTAGTCTCTCACTAGTAATTGTAAAGCATACATTGTCAGTAGCTTTTTCCACCTTACATCATCGTTGTGAGAGTATTTTATTTCTTTTTCAGAATCATCTAGATTAAGGTGAAGGAAATCTGAAATGAAAATGTAGCAAAGTTTTATGAAGGGATCAGTCATTGGTTTTCTATTTTATCACTGAAATATGAGTACTGTATTTGACAGATCTCCTTAACATTCTTAAAAGTTGCTGGAAGGGAAATGAATCATGATAATGTACAGCAAATAAACAAGTACTTTTTCTTTAACTTAAGTAAATAAACTTGAATAAGTGAGCTGGTTTCTTTAAAGTGGATAACATTACATTTGATACAAAATGAGAAACTTAACTTTACAGAGAAGTTCCTTTTTTTTAATGGAGAAGTAACATTTGCTGAAATGCTTATCCTGATGCATAAAAGTCTCATACTCAATGTACACATTGGAACTAAATGTGAAAGTGGGTATTTAGCAGACTACATTTAATTTCTGTGGGCCACCCAAGGAGCTGCCTGCAGAAAATGGCGTGCAAGCCACCCAGTGTGATCGATGTGCTTTTTAAAAAAGTCATTGCTTAAAGTATAGTCACCAGACCAAATAATGCAAACTTTTTTTTTGAAAATTTAAGCAACAATTCTATTTTAGTGTTTTTTTTATTTTTGCCAAATTTTATTTTTTTTTAGTTAAAGACTCACAGGGAAGCAAAGTACGCATTTATTAAATGGTGAAAGTTCCTCCACTAGACTGTTGAAGAATATTTAAAGTATTTTGGAACTGCATACGTGAACAATGACCAAACTATTTTATGCTTTTTAAACTGAATTTCTGGTGGTTTCATATTTGAAGAGGAATATGAGCCTGTGCATATATGAAAATGCTTACCACTCTGCTAGTATGTAGTGGTAAAGAAAAATCAACTGTTTAAAAATGATGAAAATAATAATTAAAGCACATTGAGCAAGAGCCCTTAAAATTAAAAACTTGCGTCATATAGGAAGAAGCACATGTCTCAGCATGTATTGACAAGTGCGAGAGTTAATGGTGTTTTTTTTATTGGCTTCCTATTGTCTGAATTTACCTATTTTCGGGTATTGCATTGTTTCTCCCTATATTTTAACTCTTTCGTGTAAGACTACTATCGTTTCATTTACACTGAACATGTAGCATAACTGGTGAAGTGCTTCCACTTCACAATGCTGAACTCCATAGTGGGCTTTTAAAGTTAAAGCCTTAGTAACTTTGAAGTGAAGCAGAGTGAGGCTTCCTTGTCGGGAAGGCTCATTTCAACCTACTGTCAGATGGGCTGTAATTCAAGTTAAACTACGTTTAAGTTGCAAATGTAGCTATGTTCTGCACTGAGACAGGTGCTAGTGAATATCCCTCAATTTAATGATCTGGATTTTATTGAATTAGCAACATAATAATAACAATTTAAAAATATATTTGCTGTGAAGCTGATTTTTTTTGACAAATGAAACTGCTAATATCAGTGAGTTGTCCTTTTGATAGTGGTAAATTAGATTGCAGTAACAGCTTTGTGTTTTATTTCTTTCCAGGAGCAAGTAACACAGCTGATACACTATTCCAAGAAGTTTTGGGGCGGAAAGACAAAGCTGATTCTACAAGAAATGCCCTAAATGTTCTTCAGCGTTTTAAATTTCTCTTTAATCTTCCTCTTAATATTGAAAGGAATATTCAAAAGGCACGTAATTATTAACACTTCTTAAGAATACATTAAGGGTATTTCCTATTTTCTAGAATCTTGTATGATGTTTTGCTTTGCCTTCTTTTTAGGGTGATTATGATGTAGTTATAAATGACTATGAAAAGGCTAAGTCACTATTTGGAAAAACAGAGGTTCGTGTGTTCCAAAAAGGTAAGAGAGAGAGGAATTCTTGTATTTTTACAAAACACTATTCTGTTTTACAATGGACATGTTAAACAATATAGTAACAGTTTGGACTGTAATGTAACTTTATACTGTTCACACATACATTTGAAGACTTAGAAAGTCCATATTAAACAGTGCTGTTGGCAAAATTTCAATTTCAGATAGAAGTTCTCTTGTCCAATCAAAATGATGAAATGGAATTATTACAAATTTAGAACCAATGATAATGTAACAGACATAAAATGAGAATCTGTGTATTGCAGTCATCTGAATTCTTGTGTGACACCTGTTATTATATGATTTGATAAATACACCATGTTATCTGTTTACAAGAGTATTTAGTTTAATCAGTCATATTGGTTAGATTTGAGTTCCAAAAGAGGTGATGGGATAGCCCTGAAAACCCTGCACTAACTACATTGACAATGAACCTTAACTGCAGCATTGTTTATCATGTCAACATTGCTGTGAAGCTGTTTACCTGAAACAAGCCTTGTGAAAATCACTGTAGAAGTGGTCATTCTACACCACGGAACTCTGAAGCAAATCATTCATTTCAGTCTTGGAGGACCCAATCCTCTGGATATCCTAAAATCACTATCTGAGCTCCTGAATGCTTCCACATTATGAAGCCATGATGGATGGAACAGACATTAAACTTCATTGCAAAATTCAAATCTACGAAAATGAACAGATAGGAGATACCAGTTAATACCTTCAATCCTTCAAGCCCATCCCATTAAGTCTTTTGCTCATACACTATGCCCATACCCAACACCCATGCTTCTGCCTATCAGCAGCATGTAACTTTGAGGCAAAGGTGGGTAAGAAAATCCATAACAGCAGAATATTCCCAGTCCTTGAATGATATTGGCATCGGCAAGAAGCTTAGGAGAATCATGCATGATCTGCATTATGGAACTCCCTGTCATTGGAGAATGGGACATTTTGCTCTCAATGAAGTGTTGAATGGAGAGATGAGATACATACTAATGAGCAGTGGGGAGGTTATATGTGTGCATTAGCATGAATTATCATCCTCATCATTATGTCATCTTACCTCATTAGTATGCAGTTTGCCATTTCCCCCATCCATGCATTGAAAATCAACAGTGACAATTCCTGACCCCTCAAGGAAAAACAGGAAAACTTGAGTGATGCACTGCTCCGACTTGGATGTCTCGAAATGGAGTAAGGGTAACTAGGGAAAGAATACAGCCTCTCAAAGATCAGCAAGACGGCCTTTGTGTGGAGCCACAGAAGATGGGGGAGATACTAAATGAATATTTTGCATCAGTATTTACTGTGGAAAAGGATATGGAAGATATAGACTGAAGGGAAATAGATGGTGACATCTTGC
This sequence comes from Hemiscyllium ocellatum, assembly GCF_020745735.1. Taxonomy (NCBI): domain Eukaryota; kingdom Metazoa; phylum Chordata; class Chondrichthyes; order Orectolobiformes; family Hemiscylliidae; genus Hemiscyllium; species Hemiscyllium ocellatum. Next base: position 30,531,632 of record NC_083434.1, on the reverse strand, counting down.
AAAATGTCCAGATTACAGAGGAGGAAATGCTGGATGCCTTGAAACGGTTAAAGCTGGATAAATCCCCAGGGCCTGATCAGGTGTACCCGAGAACTCTGTGGGAAGCTAGAGAAGTGATTGCTGGGCCTCTTGCTGAGATATTGATAGTCACAGATGAGGTGCTGGAAGACTGGAGGTTGGCAAATGTGGTGCCACTGTTTAAAAAGGGTGGTAAAGACAAGCCAGGGAACGATAGTCCGGTGAGCCTGATCTCGGTGGTGGGCAAGTTGTTGGAGAGAATCCTGAGGGACATGATGTACATGTATTTGGAAAGGCAAGGGCTGATTCGGGATAGTCACCATGGCTTTGTGCGTGGGAAATCATGTCTCACGCACTTGATTGAGTTTTTTGAAGAAGTAACAAAGGAGATTGATGAGGGAAGAGCAGTAGATGTGATCTATACGGACTTCAGTAAGGCATTCGACAAGGTTCCCCATGGGACACTGATTAGCAAGGTTAGATCTCATGGAATACAGGGAGAACTAGCCATTTGGACATAGCACTGGCTCAAAGGTAGAAGACAGAGGGTGGTGGTGGAGGGTTGTTTTTCAGACTGGAGGCCTGTGACCAGTGGAGTGCCACAAGGATTGGTGCTGGGCCCTCTACTTTTTGTCATTTACATAAATGATTTGGATGCGAGCATAAGAGGTACAGTTAATAAGTTTGCAGATGACACCAAAATTGGAGGTATAGTGGACAGTGAAGAGGGTTACCTCAGATTACAACAGGATCTGGACCAGATGGGCTAATGGGCTGAGAAGTGGCAGATGGAGTTTAATTCAGATAAATGTGAGGTGCTGTATTTTGGGAAAGCAAATCTTAGCAGGATTTATACACTTAATAGTAAGGTCCTAGGGAGTGTTGCTGAACAAAGGGACCTTGGAGTGCAGGTTCATAGCTCCTTGAAAGTGGAGTTGCAGGTAGATAGGATGGTGAAGGCGGCGTTTGTTATGCCTTCCTTTATTGGTCAGAATATTAAGTACAGGAGTTGGGAGGTCATGTTGTGGCTGTACAGGACATTGTTTAGGCCACTGCTGGAATATTGCGTGCAATTCTGGTCTCCTTCTTATCGGAAAGATGTTGTGAAACTTGAAAGGGTTCAGAAAAGATTTAGAAGGATGTTGCCAGGGTTTGAGGATCTGGACTACAGGGAGAGGCTGAACAGGCTGGGGTTGTTTTCCCTGGCGTGTCGGAGGCTGAGGGGTGATCTTATAGAGGTTTACAAAATTATGAGGGGCATAGATAGGATAAATAGACAAAGTATTTTCCCTGGGGTCTGGGAGTCCAGAACTAGAGGGCAAAAGTTTAGGGTGAGAGGGAAAAGATATAAAAGAGACCTAAGGGACAACTTTTTCACGCAGAGGGTGGTATGTGTATGGAATGAGCTACCAGAAGATGTGGTGGAGGCTGGTACAATTGCAACATTGAAGAGGCATTTGGATGGATATGTGAATAGGAAGGGTTTGGAGGGATATGGGCCAAGTGCTGGCAGGTGGGACTAGATTGGGTTGGGATATGGACAGGTTGGACCGAAGGGTCTGTTTCCATGCTGTACATCTCTATGACTCTACCAGTGTGACTAGTTTGTTCATTTTCAAATGTTACTGACTTTCAGTGCTTTTTCTGTCTGAAATGAAAATCAAGAGTGGTAATCTGGTGACTTCAGCTAACCGGTTAGTCGTTCAGACCTCCATCAGTCACCGGTGTCTCAGTACACGTCCATGGGTAGTAACTGCATGCAACCTCCTGTCCCCACAAATAAGATGCCCTGGGAATGCTTATGGAAAAGAATATAACCGGTTTACCCTGCATAGGTCATCAGATACATTTGGAAAGAGAGCATGAGAAAACTCACTAGGGCCTGCAGAGAAAAACGTCCATGAAACTACACAAATTGGCATGTATCTGATTTTTGGTAAGATTCAACCCAATGAGAGAAAAATTAGTTTACAAAATTGTTGTCCTTCACTTTTTCCTATCTGAAGTATGACATCTACTCAAGGTTGTATGCTTCTGTTTTGGGCTTTCATGCAACTGAACAAGCTTTTTACACACTGAAAAATCTGCACTCTACTTCCTTTGCTTTACTGCCACAAGGTAGATTCTCTGCTGTCCTGCACTGCCATAGCTTTTATGACCTAACTACTCATCTTTTTTTCATATATTGACTTTCAACTCAACAAAAATTCATCTAAATCACTCTTGGGCATATGCACAAAATCCCCACTGACTGCAAGCATTGATGTAGCATTGCAAAGAGTGATGTCTGTCTGAGATAATGAGAAACCTACTGATGTCTAATTTAGTTCTGTTTTGCTCCTACATATTCATTTCCTCAGGTTCTTTGTAGTTTATAAAATTCAAATTGTCTGCTCACTCAGGTGTTCCTATGTTCTTCTGCTCTTTAAATGCATATCTTAAGCTACCTCAAAGTTTATACTTTACTCGAGTGGAACGTCCTAGCTTTCTAGGTCTTTTTCAGGGGCTTTTAATGTAGGTTTATTCTGTTGATTCATGTGAATCATTTGAAGTATGTGAGATTCTGCAGCACCTTGGCGCGGTCAGATGCCAGGACTAAAAATAGACCGAGATATCTTTGTTGCTCAACAGATTTAAAATGCAAGAACATGCATCATATGATCTGGACAGAAAAGAATAGGAGCTGTTGATCCGGCTCCATTATTCAATAATGTCATAGATGATTTTGGTTTCAGTTACCCGTTGCCACCTGTACCCTCGATTCCTTGAAACATCAACATCTGTCTCAGCCTTAAATATTTTCATTGGTCAAGCATCCACGACCTTCAGCTTTAGCAAATTCCAAAGATTTGCAATCCTCTGTATGAAGACATTGCTGCTGTTGAGTCCGAAATGATCATCTCTTATCCTGAAACTGTACCCCCTCGTTCTCGAATCCTCAACTAGGAGAAACAGCATCTTAGTATTACCCTATTATGGTCCTTCATAAGTCTTGAATATTTCAATCATACCACCTCTCGTTCTTCTAAACTGCAGAGAATTTGGTTTTCATTTAGTCAGCTCATCCGAGGACAACTTTCTCAAAGACCAATCTGAGGAGCCTTCGTTGTACTGTCTGCAAGGCAATTATATTTTTCCTTAATATGAAACTAAAAGTGCACATTGTATTTCAGATGTGTTCTCAACTAGGCTACATACAATTATGGAAAGGTTTCTTTATTCCAGGACTCCAATTCATTTGTATTTGCAACTTGAATCTCATTTGCTTTCCTAGTTGCTTGCTGCATCTGCATACTAACATTTTGTATTCACCCAAGTCCCTCTGAACATCAACATTTAAAAGTTTCATTCCCATTTTAAAATACATCTGTTTTTCTAATACTACAGCCAAAGCACACAACCTTGTACTTCCTCACATGGTACTCCATCTACCACCTTGTTGCTCTCTTAACCTGTTCTCATTTCTTTGCAGTAAATTTTGTATTCTCTTTGCAATGTGCATTTCCATCTACTTTTGTATCTTCAGTAAATTTGGATACATTAATCTGTCTCTTCATTAAAGAGGACTATGAAATGCTTAGGTTCCAACACTGATCTTTGAGGCACTCCAATGTGAAAATGATCTATTTATCCTCACTTGTTGCTTTCTGCTCATAGTAATATATCACCCCTAATTTTGTATGTTAAACTTGTGTGTGACACTGGATGGAATGCCTTTTAGACCTCCAAGTATACTGTCTGCTGGTCTCCTTTATCTATTCTACTAGTTATCTCTCTTCAAATTTGTTAAACCAGATTTCCCTTTTGGAAAACCATTTGACACTATGCTTTGAGTAAATTGTTAAATCTTCTTTAGTAATAGTTTCTAGCACAATCCAAGTAACCGCAAGGTAACTGATCTGAAATTCGCTTTCTTTCTCCTTCTTTGCTTGAATGGCAGTTTTTGATTAAGACAAAAATATGTTGCAACTATCCTAGAATCTAGCAGAGTTTGAACGCCCATAACCAGTACATCTATTATCTCTGCAGCAATCTTTTCAGAATATTGGCCATCATACCCTGGAGACTTGGCTTTCAGATTTCAGACTCTTGAATTTGTCCGGTACTTTTTCTTCCACTGTTAGTGATTACCTTATTTTTTCTTGCTCTTATTTGCCTCAAGGTAATGTTTTATTAGAAGAACTGAAGCTAGGAACAGTGATAGGCCATTAAGCCCTTTGAGTCTGTTCTCCTAAATATGACATGACCTTGGCTGATCCTCTATCTGAATGCCATACTCCTGCTTTCCCCCCAGACCCCTTGATGCCTTTAAAGTCTGAAAGTTCATCTGACTCCTTCCTGAATTAATTCCATGACTTGGTCTCCGCAGATTTCTGTGGTCGATAATTCCACAGGTTCACGACTTTCACAGAAAACCTTTTTTCTAAATGTCTACACTGTATCCTGAGACACTGTCCCCTGTTTCTAGAGGCCCCAACCAAGGAAAGCATCCTCCCTACATCCACTGTCCAGCCTTGTTAGAATATTGTACTTTTAAATCCGATCCCCTCATCCTTCTAAACTCAACTGAATAATGCAACCTAGCAGTTCTGATATTATTCCTAGGGTTTCTTAATATTTGACTTGGATAATTTTAATTAGCTCATCCGGTTAGTTAGAGATTTCTTCTAGTGTAATATTTCTGAAAATAATGCAAACCTATAAATTAGGAGCATGAATAGGTCATTCGGCCCCTCTAATCAGTTCTGCCATTTGGGTTGATGATCTAATTACTCCCCATTCTTGCCTGCCTGTGATAATATTTCAGTCCTTTGTTGAACAAGCATCTATCTATCTCTGCTGCAGAAATATTACAGAACTTTCTTCCACCACTTTTTGAGGAGTACACCAGAGAGTTGTCATCCTGTTTGAGGAAGAAAGTTCTCCTCATCCGTATCTTCAGTGGTGACCCCTTATTAATAAACAGTGATCCCTGGTATGAGATTTCCACAAGAGAAAATGTTCTTTCCACATCCACTCTGAGGTCCCTGATGTTTTGCATTTTATACACTTATTCACTCATTCCCTCTGCATCTCAGAGCTCTGTAATCTTTTATTTAGATAATGTGCTTTTTTTATTTTTTTCTGCAAAAATGGATATCATCTTTTCCCACATCCAACTCCCCTTTGCCAGATCTTCCACCCATTTACCTAAACCATCCCTTTTGTAACTTCCTTATGTTCTTTATCTTTATCTATTTACTATCTTTGATCCCTTCACCTAAGTTATTTAAAGGGGAGGCGATGGTAAAGTGATATTGTCATAGGGTTATTATTCCAGAGACCAGGTAACATTCCGGGATTTAGATTCAAATCCTGCTATGGCAGGTGGTGGAATTTGAATTCAATAGAAGTCTGAAAGTAAGAGTCTATATATACAGTAAAAAGTTGAGATCCAATGCTGATTCTTACTGATGATCACTTGTTATGTCAACCACAAAATTATGTATGTCTAACTATTCTCTGTTTCTTAAAATACAACAAAAAACTTTGGATGCTGTAAATCTGACACCAGAAACAATATGGCTGGAGAAACTTAGCAAGTCTAGAGCTAACTTTTTGAATCCAGCAATCCTTCTTTAGAATAGTCCTGAAGAAGGGTCACTGGACTTGAAACGTTAAGTTTGCTTTCTCTGCACAGATGCTGCCATTCTCTGCTTCTTGTCAGCTAGCTAATCTTCTGTACATGTGAATATGTTACCCTTATGCCACGAGTATTTAATTTTTGTGACAATTAGCAAATGCCTTCTGAAAACCCAAGTATAGTAAATCTATTAATTTCATCCACAGCACGTTACTTCCTCAAAGAGCTCTTATAAATGTTACTTCCTCAAAGAACTCTTGTAAACTCCAATAAATATCCATGACAATGTCAGTAAGTGTATCCACTCCATTGTCATTGTGGAGTTGAAATCCATCTTCACATTGAGAATACACTCCATGTTGTGTGATGCTATCACTATACTAAATGGAATATATGATGTGGAAGAGCCAATGTTGGACTGGGGTGGACTAGATGGTGAACAGAGCTAGCAACTCTAGAGTGGGCATTCATAATTAGCTTTGGGCAATCAGCGACAAAATTGTACTCCAATCTGCAACATCAAGATGGAACATGATTCCAGTCCTACCATTACTGTCAAGCCAAAGGATCAGCTCTGGTTTCATGAAAAGTGCAGGAGGCCATGACAGGAGAAATGTCAACCTGGTGAAGCTAAAGAGCACGACTGTTTTGTATCCTAAATAGCATAAGCCCCAAGTGATTAATAGAGCTAAGCAATTCCAGTACCAACTGATCAGATCTAATTCTGTGGTCCCGTCATGTTCATTTGTGAATAGTGGTGTCCAGTTAAAGGACTCCCCGTGAGAGGAGGCTCTACAAGCATCTCCATCCTTAATGATGGAAAGCCTAGCACATGATTGCAATAGCTAAGGCTGAAGCATTTGTAGCAATCTTCAGTCAGAAGTGTTTGGCCTTAGATGGTGATGCTGGTTACTGCAAAGCCTATGGCCCCTGACAGCATACTAACAATGGTACCAAAAACAGGATCTCTAGAACTTACCATGACTCTAACCAAGCTGTTCTAGTACATTCACAGGACAATGGAAAATTTCATGTATGTCTTATGTACAGAAACCAGGATAAATCAACTTAGCTTATTATAATCCCATCAGCTTATTGTAGATTGTCAGTAAATTGATGGGGGGTATCATCAGTAGAGTTATCAAGTGGCATTTGCTTCCCAAGAACCTCCTCACTGCTCAGTTTGGATTCTGTCAGAGTCATTCAGTTCCTTACCACATTATAGCTTTCTTCAAACATGGACAAAAGACTTGAATTCCAGAGGTGAGAGTGACTGTCCTTGACATCAAGGCCACATTTCACTGAGTGTTGCAACAGGATTTCTAGCAAAACTGGAGTCATTGGGAATTAGGGAAAACTCTATGCTTGTTAGTGTCATACATTGCACAAAGGTTAATGGTTGTACTTGTTGGACAACACGCATCTCAGTTCCAGGCTATTACTGCAGGAGTTGCTCTGGGTGGGCCCAACCATCTTCAACTCATTCATCGGCAACAGTCCCTCTATCATAAAATCGGATGTAGGCATGTACAATCATGGGCGAACAATGTTCAGCACTATTTGCAACAACTTGGGTTTCGAAGCATTCTGTGTCCAAATGCAACAAGGTTTGGACAGTATCCGTGTTTGGGCTGACAAGTTGCATGTGAGTTTGCCAGCAATGACCATCTCCAACAAGAGAGAATCCTATAGTGAGTAATTCCCTTCCCGACTCCCCCCAAGGCCTTTGACAAGGTAATGCATTGTAGGTTGTTGAGTAAAGCTAAATCTCACAGGATCCAGGGAGATCTAGACAAATGGATACAAAACTGGCCTTTAGGTAGAAGAGAGAGAGGTGGGGGTAGAGGGTTATTTTTCAGAATGGAGGCCTGTGACCTGTGGTGTGCCACAGGGATTGGTGCTGGGTCCACTGCTGCTGGTCATTTAATTAAATTATTTTGATGAGAATTGAGAAGGTATGGATAGTAAGTGTGCAGATTTTGCCAAGACTGCTGGTACAGTGGACAGTGAAAAAGGTTATCTGGGAATGCAGCGAGATCTTGGTCAACTGGGCAAGTGGGCTCTGGAGTGGCAGATGGATTTAGATAACTTAGATATATGCAAGATGTTGCAATGAGGAACATAGAGCATGACACTGTTATACAGGACTTTCGGCCGTCAATGTTGCACCTACCTGTGGAACCAATCTGAAGCCTATCTAACCTACGTTATTCCATTTTCATCAATATGTTTATCAAATGACCATTTAAACGCATTTAAACGTGGTGAGTCTACTACTGTTGCAGGCAGCAATGCTCAGCTCCATGTAGATGATGTCTAACGCGTTGATCATATTGACTACTTGTTTTAAAAAAAACTCAAATACGTGAGCCATGATTTCCCATGCACAAAGCCATGCTGACTACGCCAAATGAGTCCTTGCCTCTCCAAATGCTTTTGTAGATCCTGTCTCTCAGAATCTCCTCGAACAACTTACCTACCACAAATATTAGGTGAAGATCAATGCAACATAGCTGTTCGATTCATCTGCCATCTACTTGTTTTCCTTTTAATTCTTCAGCGTTCTATGGGACTAACATCTATGGTAGCACTTTTTTGTTTTTAAGTATGTGTAGAAACTATTGTCCACTTGTTTTTAAATTTTAACTAACTTCCTTACGTACAACATTTTACCTCCTTATTAATCTTCTAGTCAAACTTTGCTTTTTTAAAATATTCTGTACAATCTTTTGTCCTGTCAACAATCTTTATGCAATTATATGCTTTTTACTTCATGTTTTACACTATCTTTAATTTTCTTAGCTAACCACACAATGTAGCATTTCTTTCTCTGAAGAAGTCTGCCAAAATTTGTAGAAATCATGGCTGTTGTTAATGAAACTTTGACAATAGATCCGCTAGAAACAATAAAAATCCTGACTGTGAACAGGATATCTTGGTTAATGTGTAGAAAGAAGTCCACAGATCATTTTGGTTTTGCATAAAAAGATTAAGGATTGTTGTGGTTCTGTTCGCCGAGCTGGGAATTTGTGTTGCAGGCGTTTTGTCCCCTGTCTAGGTGACATCTTCAGTGCTTGTAAGCCTCCTGTGAGGCGCTTCTGTGGTGTTTCCTCTGGCATTTATAATAGAACATTAGGTTCTGTTATAATAGCCTAGCAGGAAAACTGAGTAGTGCCACACCGGACGGTTTAAATTAGTGTACAGGGGGTTAGGAACCGGAGCAGCAGCTCAGTAACTGTCGAGACTGGGGAAAAGCTTGACGCTAAAGCAAATGTAGCCAAGTGGAGATTGCTGAGTTCAGCGGAACCGGAGGCTTAGTCTATATTTGTTTCAATGCAAGAAATGTAACAGGTAAGATGGATAAACTTAGAACCTAGATTAATGCATGCAGTTATGATGTTGCTATCACTTTTACAAGGTTGAAAGCTGATTGGCAGCTGAATGTTCCGGGATGTCGATGTTTTAGATGAGAAAGTGGAGAAACCTAAAGAAGTTGGGGAGTTGCATTATTGGTCAGGGAACATATCATAACCTTTGAGGGAGGATACCCTGAAGGGATCTTGCAGTGCGGCATTATTGTTAGAGTTTAGGAATATAAAGGGTGCAATCACAATGCTGGGATTATATTATAGACCTCCCAACTGCCAGTGGGAGATAGAAGAAGAGGTATGACATCAAATTCTGGAAAGATATGAAAATAGCAGGGCTATTGCAGTGGTGATTTTAATTTCCCCTATATTGACTAGGTCTCCCTTAGTGCTGGGGATTTAGATGGGGACCGATTTGTTAGGTATGACCATGAGATGTTTTTGAAACAGTATGCGGATAGTCCAACAAAGGATGGAGTCCTGGTATTGGAAAATGAGCCTGACCTGGTAATCAAATTTGCAGTTGGGGAGCATTTTAGCAGTAGTGAATAATCCCATAAGTTTTTAGGTAGTTATGGATAAGAAGAAGAGTGGCCCTTGGATTAAGGTGTTAAATTTGGAGAAGGCCAGCTATGACCAAATTAGTCGAGAATTTGAGAATGTGGAATGGGAGCGGTTGTTTAAGGGTAAATCGATATCTAACTTGGGTGAGTCTTTTAAAGACCAGTTGGTTAGAGTGGAGGATTCAGGAACCTTGGATGACAAGAAATTATCAGCTTAGTTTGAAAACAAAGGCAGCATAGCTCAAGTCTGGCAATAATAAAAAACCAGGAAAAATCCTTGAATATAGAGAAGGTAGGAAACAACTGAAATGGGGAGTTAGGCAGGCTAAAAGTGACCATGAACTGTCCTTGGCCAGTAGGGTTAAGGAGAATTCCAAGGGAGTTTAATTATATATATTAGGAGCAAGAGGGTAGCTAGGGAAAGAGTAAGCTCACTTAAGGATAAAGGAGGGAGATTGAGAGAGACTGGAGAAAATGGGTGAAATCCTTAATGAGTACCTTACATCATTATCACCAAAGAGATGCACATGAGGGATGTTGAGGTTCGGGAAAGGTGTGTGAGTACTCTTGGGCAGGTCAGCATAGTGAAGGAGTAAGTGTTGGATGTCTTGAAATGCATGAAGGTAGACAAGTTCCCAGGACCGGATGGGATCTAATCCAGAATGTGAGAGGCAGAGGAGGAAGCACCTGGGTTATAACAAATATGTTTGCATCCTTATTGGCCTCAGGTGAGGTTCCAGAGGACTGGAGGATGGTCAATATTATTCCTTTGTTTAAGAAGGGAAACAGAGATAATCCAGGTATTAACATACTGGTGAAACTAATACCAGTGGTGGGGAAACTGTCAGAGAAGACACTGAGAGAATTTATTCACATTTGAAAGTGAATGGACTTGTTGGTGATATGCAGCATGGGTTTATGCAGGGAAGCTCATATCTCTGCAACTTGAGTTTTTTGAGGAGGTGACAAGAATGATTGATGAGGGAAGGGCAGTGGATGTTGTCTACATGGACTTTAAGGAATTTGGTAAGGTACCTCAAGGTAGACTGCTTAAAAAAAAACTAGAGTCCCATGGGATCTAGGATGTGCTAGCTCGATGGTTACAAAACTGGCTTGGTCATAGAAAATAGAGAGCAATGGTGGGTGGATGCTTTTTGGAATGGAGATCTGTAAGTAGTGGTATTCTGCAGGAATCAGTGCTGGGTCCTTTGTTGTTTTTAATATATAGAAACTGTCTGGAGGAAAACGTAGGTGATCTGATTAGTAAGTTTGCGGATGACACAAAAATTGTCAAAGTTGCAAATAGTGAGGAGGATTGTCAAAGGAGACAGTATAATATAGATAATTTGCAAATTTGGGCAGAGAAATAGCAGACTGAGTTTAAACCAGCCACATGTGAGGTGATGAATTTTAGAAGATGAAATTCGGGTGCAAATTATGTAATAAATGTCAGAACCCTTTGGAGCATTGATGTACAGAGAGATCTGGTGTACAGGTCCACAGGTCCCTGAAAGTGGCAACACAGATGGATAAGCTGTCAAGAAGGCATACAGCATTCTTGGCTTGAGCATCAGTTATAAAAGTCAGCAAGTTATTTTACAGCTGTATAAACTTGTAGTTAGGCTACATTTTGAATATTGCATGCATTTCTGGTTGCCAGACTACCAGAAGTTCATGGATGCTTTGGAGCGGGTGAAAAGAAGGTTTACCAGGATGTTGCCTGGACTTAGAGAGTTTTGGATATGAGGAGAGATTAGATAAACCCGGATTGTTTTCCTTGGAAAGCTGGAGACTGAGAGGTGAACCAGTAGAGGTCTACAACATTATAAGAAGCATAGATAGAGTGGACAGTCGGAGGCTTTTTCCCAGGATGGAATTTTGGCACAAGTTCAAGGTGAGAGGGGGAAAGTTTAGGGGAGAAGTGCAGGGAACTTTTTTTTACAGAAGGTGGTGGGTGCCTGGAGCACACAGTCAATGGAGGTCGTAGAAGCAAGCATGTTAGCAAAGTTCAAAGTATATCTTGATAGACACATGAATGGGAGGTGAACAGAGATAGAAACTGTGTATGGCAATAAGAAGTGGGTGTAAGTAAGGATTAAGCATCAGTGCAGGCATGGTGGGTTGAAGGGCCTGTTCTGTGCTCTTTGTTCCTTTTTAACAATAATTTTATGTGGCTTAGTCATTTGAAATGATATGTTTCTTGTCAACCAACATGTTAATACTGCCACCTGATAGTGTGGGCAAATTAGTATTTATGACTTATCCTTAGTTACCTCAAACTGATGGTGAGCCAACATCAAATGTTATTAGTGGTAACATTTGTTAAAAGCCTTTTTTTCTCTTGCCCTACAGTTTATGCTGAAGTAGAGACACGTATTGATTCACTGAGGGTACGACTGATGAATAAGTTACTCGAGATGCCATCCACTTTGCATGACCAGAAAAGATATATAAGGTAAATTGAATGTTTCATAATTTTTAAACTGTGATGTACTGTGCTGGAACTTACAGTAAATACTGTCTGTTTTACCACTTGAGTCTGAAAATCTATTGACTCTTTAACTGGTGAATGTTAAAACTTACAGCTCAATATAGCAACAACTTGTGTATATATATGGAACCTTTAACATCATAGAATACCCCAGGTATTTCACAGGAATACTATAAAACAAAACTCGATGCTGAACCATGTATACGAATGTTAGTACAAGTAACCAAAAGCTTGGCTGAAGAGATCTGTTTTAAAGAGCATCTTGAAGAAGGAAACTGAGATGACGATCCAAAGATTTGGGCCTTGGCCGCTGAAGGAACTGCCACCAACGATGGCATGATTTAAAATTGCGGGCATGGACCTCTTGAGTACTAGGGAAGTTGAGAGTGGTATTGAATGTTGTGCAGTCATCAGCAAGTATACCCACTCTGGGGACCTCATGTTAGAGGGAACGTCACTCTGACTGAAATATACAGGAGGCTACCACTGCCAAACACCCACCAGTGACTGGTCCAATGGTAGGAGCCGGATTTTCAACACTCCTATTCTGACTCCAGAATGACTCTGATTGAGGCGTGTATGACATGAAAACTGTGCTCCCTATCAGTCAGAGTTGTACAGTGGTGTCATGAAACCTGATTGCAGAGAGTACCTGTTATCTCCCCAGTATTAGTCTTGTAAGGCTCTTGAAGCGCCAGTGCTCAAGATTGTATAAATCATAGTAGCTGCCAGTATGGTGGGTGCACACCTCCATCTAGCGGCAATGGCGATCACTGTTAGGATGAGAATTAATCAAACGGAACAGATTCCTGTAATTGACTCCTGCAGAATTGTGATATGGACCTTTCAATGCCACATGTATGCAGGCTATGGCACGCTGCATCAGGGACCCCAAATTTGTTACTGAATTCAGTTGCCTGGGCTGCAGCACAGACCATATCAAAATATCCCAGTGTGAACTTGGGCAGATGGCATCAGATGTTTTTGTTGATTTGCTTTATTTATGGTCATGCGTATTTTGTTACAAAGTACAGTGAAAAGTGTTGGATAGTCTCGCCACTTTCTGGTGCCATCTGACATAGAATATAAAGACAGAAAAATAAAGAAATGAAGAAAAAGTGTTCAACTTTACAGTCCTCCTTGTTAAGTGATCTGCCATGGGCCTGTTAGTCAGGCACAAGTTCCTTTGCCACACTGTTGTTGCTGGAATGAAAGTCGCTACTCTTCGGTGCCATCTATGAGTCCTTGCTAGACCTCACCAATGCAGGGTGCTACTGATGCCAGTGGGTACCGCACCAGCCCCCAAACTCGACTCCGCCACCGCCATGAGTCTCTTTCAGATCCACCTTGCTAATGCAGCCACTGCCGATGCTGATGGATCTCATACTGACCCAAAATCATCATCACCCGCTACCGCTTTGTGTGTGCATGATTGAGCGATAACAACCACCTCACCCATTACTCCCTGGAAGGAGCTGGTCTCATAAATGTTTAGTGTATCAATGACCTTTACACCCACCAGGAGCGGATGACTTCTCATTCTTGCATTCCTTAGATCTAATATATGATAACCAAAATATTGACTATTGGCCACCCTGATAGAAGCTATATGGTGGGACAGAGAATTACTCAGAAGATAATGAAGGCATAAATAAGTATGTTGGAAAGTACATTGATTATGGCTGACTTGAATCTTCATTTAGATTGGGGTAGTTAGACTAGCAAAGGAAGAGTTCAATAATTGTATTCGGGTCACTTTCCTATAATTGTGTGTTGTGCATCCAACCAGAAATCAGGCTATGTTGGATTTGCAATGATACTCTAAAAGTAAAAGATCCCCTTGGAAACAGTGACCACAACATATTAGAATTTAGTATTCAGTTTGAATGGGAGGAACTTAGGTTAGAATCAATTGTGCTAAGTTTAAATAAAGATAATTATGAAGGAATGAGGGCAGAGCTAACTGGCGAGGACTGAAAAATTTGTTTAGTAGCAAATATGGTTGAGGAGCAATGACAGGCATTTAAGAAAATAGTTCATGGCTCATAGTAAAGATCTATCCCAGTGAGAGAGGAGGATTTTGGGAAGGGGATAAGCTAACCATAGTTAAACAGAGAAGTTGAGGGTAGAATCAAATTTAAAGATAAAGAAACATTTGTGACAAAGATTACAGGTAGAAGATTGAGAAAGTTTTTTAAAATGAACTTCTAAAAACAACAAAAGGAGAATGTAAACTTTGAGATTAAATTTACGTGTAATATCTAGACAGAGAAAGCAAGAACTTCTTTTAGTATATTGAAAAGAAAGGAGAGGCCAAAATTAACATAAGGCCCTTATGTTAAGAACAAAGCTGGGGAAATAATAATGGGGAGCCACGAAATGGCAGAGGAGTTGAATCAATACTTTGCATCAGTTTTTACAGTACAAGATACTAATAGCATTCCAAAAATGCTAAATAATCAAAGAGGATAAAATATAATAACTAGATCTAGAGATAAATACAACAGAAACTAATGAGGCTAAAGACCAATAAGTCTCTTGGATCTGATGGGATGCATCCAAGGATCTTAAAAAAGTAGCTACAGAAATAATGGATGTACTGGTAGTAATCTTCTGAGAATCCCTAGATTCAGGAAAAGTCCAAGAGGATTGAAAAGGGAAGGAGACAAAACCAGTTGGCTTAACATCTGTTATTGGGAAAATATTGAGTCTGTTATAAAGGATGTAACTGAAGAGATTTAGAAATATGTAATATGATTGAACAAAGTCAGCATGGCTTTACAAGGGGAAATCATGCCCTGACAAATTTTCTAATTTCTAATAAAGAGTTCTTCCGAGGATTTCACAAGCAGGAGAGATAAAGGAAAATCAGAGGCTGTAATGTATCTGGATTTCAGAAGGCATTTGATTAGGTACCACACATTAGGTTACTTAATAAGAATAGAACCCATGGTGTTATAGGTAGTATGAATAGAGGATTGGCTGACAAATAAAAGACAGAATTATGCTAAGGGGTATTTTCAGAATAGCAGCCAGTAGTAGTGCAGTGTTGAGTGCTGAGGCCACAATTATTTTCATTATATCTTAATGACTTGGATGAAGAACATGAATGTACTATCTCGAAGTTTGCAAATGACGCAAACTAAGTGGGAAGGCGAATGGTGAAGATGATGTGAAAAGTCTGCATAGAGCTATTGACAGTTTAAGCGAATGGGCAAAAAGCTGGGCAGATGCAATACAGTTTAGGAAAGTATGATGTTATGCACTTTGCCAGGAAAAGTAGGCGACTTGAATAGTATTCAAATCTGTGATTTTGTAAATGGAGATTGACTAGAGAAAACTACAGAACAGAGATTTTAACATCCCCCTTGGCTTACAAGTCCAGCAGGTGGTAGGGAAGGCAAATCAAATGTTCACCTTTATTTCAAAGAGAATGGAGTATAAAAA
The DNA here is from genome assembly GCF_020745735.1 of Hemiscyllium ocellatum. NCBI lineage: Eukaryota > Metazoa > Chordata > Chondrichthyes > Orectolobiformes > Hemiscylliidae > Hemiscyllium > Hemiscyllium ocellatum. Next base: position 30,516,122 of record NC_083434.1, on the reverse strand, counting down.
TAGGGAAGTCTTGTTAAAAATGTACAAGGTACTAGTTGGACCATAGCTGAAATACTGGGAACAGTTTTAGTCACCTTATCTATGTAAAGATATATCAGCATTGGTAGCAGTCTACGGAAGGATGGTCCACAAGGATGATCTTGGGTAAGGAGAGACCCTCTTGTAAGGTCAGGTTGAATATGTTGGGCTTGTACTTATTGGAAAAATGAGAGGCAACCTTTATTGAACATTAGAACTAGGAGCATAGAGTCATAGAGATGTATAGCATGGAAACAGACCCTTCGGTCCAACCCGTCCATGCCAACCAGATATCCCAACCCAATCTAGTCCCACCTGCTAGCACCCGGCCCATATCCCTCCAAACCCTTCCTATTCATATACCCATCCAAATGCCTTTTAAATGTTGTAATTGTACCAGCCTCCACCACATCCTCTTGCAGCTCATTCCATACACGTGCCATCCTCTGCGTGAAATATTTGCCCCTTTAGTCTGTTTTATATCCTTCCCCTCTCACCCTAAGCCTATGCCCTCTAGTTCTGGACTCCCCGACCCCAGGGAAAAGAGTTTGTCTATTTATCCTATCTATGCCCCTCATAATTTTGTAAACCTCTATAAGGTCACCCCTCAGCCTCCAATGCTCCAGGGAAAACAACCCCAGCCCGTTCAGCTTCTCCCTGTAGCTCATATCCTCCAACCCTGGCAACATCCTTCTGAATCTTTTCTGAACCCTTTCAAGTTTCACACCATCTTTCCGATAGGAAGGAGACCAGAATTACACGCAATATTCCAACAGTGGCCTAACCAATGTCCTGTACAGCCGCAACATGACTTCCCAACTCCTATACTCAATACTCTGACCAATAAAGGAAAGCATACCAAACGCCGTCTTCATTATCCTATTTACCTGCGACTCAACTTTCAAGGAGCTATGAACCTGCACTCCAAGGTCTTTTTGTTCAGCAACACTCCCTAGGACCTTACCATTAAATGTATAAGTCCTGCTAAGATTTGCTTTCCCAAAATGCAGCACCTCGCATTTATCTGAATTAAACTCCTTCTCAGCCCATTAGCCCATCTGGTCCAGATCCTGTTGTAATCTGAGGTAACCCTCTTCGCTGTCTACTACACCTTCAATTTTGGTGTCATCTGCAAACTTATTAACTGTACCTCTTTTTGTTTATCATTTATGTAAATGACAAAAAGTAGAGGGCCCAACACCGATCTTTGTGGCATTCCACTGGTCACAGGCCTCCAGTCTGAAAAGCAACCCTCCACCACCACCCTCTGTCTTCTACCTTTGAGCCAGTTCTGTGTCCAAATGGCTAGCTCTCGCTGTATTCCATGAGATCTAACCTTGCTAATCAGTCTCCCATGGGGAACCTTGTCGAACATCTTACTGAATTCCATATAGATCACATCTACTGCTCTACCCTCATCAATCTCCTTTGTTACTTCTTGAAAAAGCTCAATCAAGTTTGTGAGACATGATTTCCCACGCACAAAGCCATGTTGACTATCTCGAATCAGTCCTTGCCTTTCCAAATACTTGTACATCCTGCCCCTCAGGATTCCCTCCAACAACTTGTCACCACCGAGGTCAGGCTCACAGGTCTACAGTTCCCTGAATTGTCTTTACCACCCTTAAACAGTGGCACCACGTTTGCCAACCTCCAGTCTTCCAGAACCTCACCTGTGACTATTGATGATACAAATATCTCAGTAAGAGGCCCAGCAATCACTTCTCTAGCTTCGCACAGAGTTCTCGGGTACACCTGATCAGGCCCTGGGGATTTATCCACCTTTAACCATTTCAAATAGGCCATCTCGCCCATCGCGCCTTCTCCACTATTCAATATGATCATGGCTGATCTTTTTGTGCACTCAGCTCCATTTACCCTCTTGCACACCAGGACCCTTTAATTCCCGAACTGTTCAAAAATCTATCTATCTTTGCCTTAAAAACATTCAGAGGTAGCCTCAACTGGGCAGGGAATTCCACAGATTCACAGCCCTTTGAGTGAAGATGTTCTTCCTCAACTCAGGCCTAAATCTGCTCCTCCTTATGTTGAGGCTGTGCCTCCTAGCTCTAGTTTCACTCACCTATAGGGAAAAAAGAACCTTCCCAGATTTTATCCTATCTATTGCCTTCATAATTTTACATAGTGTCATAGAGATGTACAGCATGGAAACAGACCCTTCGGTTCAACCCGTCCATGCCAACCCAATCTAGTCCTACTTGCCAGCACCTGGCCCATCTCCCTCCAAAAGCTCCAGAGTTTGTCACACCCGTGATCCTAGCGTGGCTGAAAGAGTTGAATTCTAAAGGTGAAGTAAAAGTGACTGCTATTGATATCCAGATCATAGGACTTAGGAACAGAACAAGACCAGTCAGCCCATCAAGTCTGCTTTACTATTCAGCGAGATGAAAATAGCATTTAACTCTGGATCTTTGTAAAACTGAAGCCAGTGGAAATCAGGAGGATAAATTTCCACTATTGGTAGCCATAACCAGCTCAAAGCAAAAGGTCAGAAATCCATAATACACAAGAGCAGAAGGTGGCCAATCAGCCCAACAAAGCTGCTCCGCCTTTACTAACATTATGACTGATCTGATAATCCTCAGCTCCACTTTCCTACCTTTTGGTCATAATCCTAAACTTCTTTACTGATTAAAAATTTGCCCATCAAGCTTTGAATCTACGTAATGACACATCCTCTCTAATCCTTTATGGTAAAGAATTCCACAGATGCACCAACCTCAGGAAAATATTCCTCCTCATGTGTCTTAAACAGGTGACTCTTATTTGTGAAATTATGACCTCTATTCTTAGAATCTCCCACCAAGGGAAACTAGCTCTCCATAACCACCGGTCAAGCTTCTTCAGAATCTTTCTACAAGATTCCCCTAATTCTTCTCCATTCCAATGAGTATAGCCTTAGTATATGCAATCTCTCCTCAAGGCAACCCTCTCAATTCTGGAATCAACCTAGTGAACTTTCTGTGTACCACCTCCAATGCCAATACATCCTTTCTCGAGTAAGAAGACCGAAACCTTACTCATTACTCCAGGTGTGGCTTAACAGTCTATACAGCTGCAGCATAATATCCCTATTTTTAAACTCCAACCCTCTGTCAATGAAGGGCAATATTCCATTTACCTTCTTAATTACCTGCTGCACCTGTAACCATATTCTTGTGATTCATGCATAAGGACACCCCGGTCCTTCTGCAAAGCAGCATACTGCAATATTTCACCATTTAAATAATGCTCCATCTTGCTGTTATTCTACCAAAATGGATGATCTCACATTTACCAACATTGTATTCCATCTGCAAGACCTTTGCCGATTTACTTAACCTAACTACAGCCCTCTGCAGATGTTGCTGTACCACTTATTTTAGTGACATCTGCAAACTTTTGACACACTACACTTGGTCCCCATTTCCAAATTATCTATATACATTGTAAATAATTGCAATTCCAACACTGAGCCCTGAAGCACACCACGAGCCACTAATTGCTAACCGGAATATCACCATTTATCCACACATTTTCCTTTCTGTTAATCAATCTTCTGTCCGTGCTAGTATATTGCCCGTAATGCCATGCACCTTTATCTTGTGCAGCAGTCTTTTATGTGGCACGTTGTTGAATGCTTTCTGGAAATCCAGATATATCACATCCATCAGTTCCCCATTGCCTACCACTAAAAACCAGCATGCAAGATTCTGAAGGAGCTTGACACGGTGGTTATGGAGAGCTAATTTCCGTTGGTGGGAGATTCTAAGAATAGAGGTTATAATTTCACAAATAAGGGTCACCTGTTTAAGACACATGAGGAGGAATATTTTTCTGAGGTTGCTGCATCTGTGGAATTCTTTACCATAAAGGATTGGAGAGGATGTGTCATTACGTAGATTCAAAGCTTGATGGGCAAATTTTTAATCAGTAAAGAAGTTTAGGATTATGACCAAAAGGTAGGAAAGTGGAGTTGAGAATTATCAGATCAGTCATAATTTTAGTGAAGGCGGCACAACTTTGTTGGGCAGATTGACCACCTTCTGCTCTTGTGTATTATGGGCTTTTGATCGCTTGCTTTGAGCTGGTTATGGCTACCAATAGTGGAAATTTATCCTCCTGGTTTCCATTGGCTTTAGTTTTACAAAGATTTTTGCAAGTTCATCCAGAGTTGAATGCTATTTTCATCTCATTGAATGGTAAAGCAGACTTGATAGGCTGACTGGCTTTGTTCTGTTCCTAAGTCCTATGGTCTTGATATCAAGAGCAGTCACTTTTATTTTACCTTTTAGAATGCAATTTTTTTAGCCATGCAATGATTGTGGATGTGACAAACTCTGGTGCTGTGTGGCACCATTGTGAGAAAGATTACTTAAAATTACTTTTAGTAAGTTGTGAATTTATTGCAGATGAGAAACAAGAAAATTTGGCACTTTTGAACATTTGAAATCCATTTAAAAAATATGCAGTGTGGAATCCTTGGCTGGTACTGGATAGCATTATCACTTATGCTAAGTAGAAATGCATATTATTTCATACATTCACAAATCCAGTTCTAATAGCAACAGTCTTTTGAGAACAAAATCCTCAAAGCTGAGATTAATTTCAGTTTAATAATCACTGTATCAATATATGGAAACTACTGTTTCCTGTGATCTCCGCCACAATTAGCAATACTATGAATAGAAGAACAACAGTTTGACCCCACATACGTTGAACTTGTTTATGTTAACATTCTGCTTATTTCTACAGAAAGGTAAAGCCCCAAAACCACCTCTGCATAAATAATAAATACATGTTATGCAAGCTGGCGTTGACATAAACCCTGGTGGGCTAAGTTCAATAATTACTTTTTCCTCCTCAGCCGGATTGGAGGGTTCCTTCTAATGACACTTGTGTTGATATGACCTTATATTTGCATGTATTCAGTCCTGTTTGCTGTATTTGTAAAATAATGCACGTTATGACATAAGAATGTATTTAAAATATGTTTTCGAGTATCATGTCAGAAAATTCTTGATAACTGGGGGTCCAGCATCAAAGATCACAGTCTCATGATTGGGGGGGGGGGGGGGGGGGGGGAGGAGGGGCCTTTTTCAGAAGGAGATCAGGAGAGATTTCTTCACCAGAAGAGTGCTGAGCCTGTGGAACTCTCTGCCACAGGAACTGTTCATGTTAAAACACTGAAGACTTTCAAGAAAGATGTAGATATAGTTCTTCAGACCAGATGGATCAAAGGATAGAGGGAGAAAGTGGGAACATGGTACTAAGTTGGGTTATCAGCCATAATCGTTTTAGATTAGATTAGATTAGATTCCCTACAGTATGGAAACAGGCCTTTCAGCCCAACAAATCCAGACTGACCCTCCGAAGAGTAACCCACCCAGATCCGTTCCCCTGTCCTATATTTACCCCTGGCTAGCGCACCTAACACTATGGGCAATTTAGTATGGCCAGATCACCTGACTTACACATCTTTGGATTGTGGGAGGAAACTGGAGCATCCAGAGGAAACCCACGCAGACACTGGGAGAATGTGTAAACTCCACACAGACAGTCGCCTGAGGTCAGACGCGAACCTGGGTCCCTGGCGCTGTGAAGCAACAGTGTTAACCACTGTGCCGCCCGACCGTTTTGAATGATGAAACAGGCCAAATGGGCTGAGTGGTCTATTCCTCCTACATTCTTCAATGCTTCGAATTTGAAGCTATACACGAAAACCACCCATCATTGTATTTTAGGAACCCATAATGCAAGTTAAGATTAAAAGTGATCAGGTTAGTATTCAACATTCCAAATAAAGGGAATCCTGTTGCTGTGAATAGAGCTTTCTCCTTTGTTTCTGCCAGCTTTGGATGTCAAACAAGGCACTTGTTACTTGTGTCAAAGGCTGCAAGTGTATGAGGTGGGATAGTGTTCTATGACCACTGAAACGAGGATGTCCCAGGGTCACATCAGTGCTGTACAGTGGTAGAGAGTGTGCCAGAGATGGCTGTAGATTTTGTGGATGACAGGACATTCAATTTTATTGTAGAGGAATGGGCTAGGTGATGATTAAAGTGATAAGGAATGGGTTTTCAAGGAAGGTGTAAAGATGGCAGTTTTAAACAGGGAAAAAAAATCATATTTGATAAGGAACTCATTTAAATTGTTAGTTGACTGAAAGAAAGAACAGTAAAATGTGTTAATTAGCAGGAGTAGACCATTTGGCTCCTCAAGCCTGCTTCATCACTCAGTTAGATTGTGGTTGATCTAATTGTGGACCCAATTGCAGACTCCCACCTACCCCTCCCCAATAATTTTTTGCTACGTGTTAGAATCTATCCATCAATATCAAAAATATTCATTGACCTTGTCTCCATCATTCAATAGTTGAGTTAACTTATCTACTTAATCTGAAGTCAAACAAGTAAAAAGAAAGTTTTGAAAATATTCAGCAGGTCAGGCATCATCTGTGGTGACACGAATGGAGTTAACATGTCTTCTGAAAAGTCACAGACTTGAAACAATAACTTTGTTCCTTTCTCCTCAGACCTTGCCTGATTTACTTAATATTCCCAGGAGTTTCTGTTGTTTGAGGTTTCCAGCAGCCAAAAATATTACTTTCAAAATAAAAGATAAACCAATTTTTACCATGTCATATATTGGATTTGCAAAATACATGTTAGTAGCAAATGTTTTAAGACACGTTAAAAGAAATATGTGGAATGAAAAATAGTAAGCTGTGCAAGAGTTTGGGAGCCTTCTGAAAGCTAGGTTTTCAAAGGAATTTGGGAGTACTGTTGAAGCACCTTAACATTCAACCATCAAGGGCAGGATGAAATGTTGGAAAATGCATAGTCTGAGAACCACAGGTTTGGGCATGGATAGAGTTGTGCAGTTGCTGTAAGTAATGCATGGATAGAGGTGTGATTTGAAGACTAAGGCAAAGATTTTAAATTTGGTCTGTTGGGATTTATGAAGGATGGAGGATGAAAGGCAAGCCTAGTGGACATTGGAGTCACCATGCCTTGAAAAGAAAGGAATGTTTGAGTAGAAGTGATGGAAGATGGAAATAAATAGTCTTGATATTTTGAAAATGTGGGATGTGAAGCTTAGATCTAGGTTGAATATGATGCTGACGTGATGCAATTATTTATTCAATCTGAATAAGATATCAGCAAGAGAAATGGCAAGAAGGTGAAGTTTGAGTTTGTAGTATACTCTAAAAACTTAGCTATGCTTTCGGGTCAGACAGACAATCCAACATCATGGCCTTGAGTGTGGGTCAGGGATATTTAACTTAAGTAGAACACGTACCATTAGCATTAATCTGAGAACTCAAGTGCATTGTTGAGACATGAGTGTGTGTTGGAAAAGCACAGCAGGTCAGGCAGCATCTGAGGAGCAGGAAAATTGATGTTTTGGGCTGGAGCCCTTCATCAGGAATGAGGCTGGGAGCTCAGGGGTGTGCTTTCTTCAGCCACATTTTGTCCTTAAAACTACTTGAATGACATACAGAATAATGTTTTAAACATCCTAAACTTTGAGTTAGTAGGAAGTAAAGTTCACGAAGAATGCTGTAGCACTGCTAATTGCATGTGCAGATTTCTTGAGAATCAAACTGAACTTTAAGTATTTTTAGAGTTAATTTATCAACATTTTCTGAGGTATTATTCTTTTATAAGGCTATATATTCAGGTGGTTTTGGAGGTAGAAAAGGAGCATTGTCAGTCAGTGGGGAGAATTTGCTAAGTAAATATTTTACTTTCAAATGTTCATTTATTTTTTTAAAAGGGTATGAAATTCTTAGGCCATGTACTGGTTGTGGCTGAGGGAGCAGGCAGGTGTCCCAGACTCTAATGTGTTTCTGAATTAGTTGCTAGCAGACCCAAGTTCTGATGATGACCATCTTTCCAATTTTTTTCTTCTTACCTTCTGATTTTCAGGAGGTAATCTGAGAGGAAAGAGACAAACCATAAAGGGTAAATAAGAAAAAAATGTTGGAACAAGGAAAATAAGAGCTGAGTACACCAGCAAGTAATGAAGGAATAATGTTTACTATTTATGGGCTGGAGAAAGGTTTGAAGTGGAGTACCCCAGGCGTCAGTGTTGAAACCCTTCCATTTTCTGCTCTGTATTAATGCTGTGGATCTTTGTGAGCAGAAGGCAATTTTAAAGATTGCAGATGACACTGAACTTGACAGAATTGTTAACTGAGGGGCACAGTGTGGAATTCCAAAGCAACATTTACAAGTTTGTGGAGTGAGTTGGTAGATGGTCAATGAGGTACAACGTATGGATGTGTGAGGTGACTCACTTTGGTCAGAAGAACTTTGAAAGACTATATAAAATAGGGTAACAATTCTAAAGGGGGTGCAGGTGTAGAGGGATGAGAGTTATAGGTGCGCAGCTCTTTGAAGATGGTAGGACATGTGTAGAGAGCAGTTAATAAAAAATGTTGTCTTGGATTTATTAGTTGGGGCAGAGAGTACACAAGCGAGGAACTATTGAGCTTGTACAAGACTCTTGTAAGACTTCAGCTGGCAGTTTGTGTGCAAGATAGAAAAAATGTGAATGCATTGGAAAGAGCGCAGAAGTAATTTATAAGAATAGTTCCAGCAATGAGAAATGTCGTTATGAGAATAGATTGAAGAATTTGGGATTGTTCTTCTTGGAGGACAAAAAGGTTGGGAGGAGGTTTGATAGAGGTATTCAAAATCGAGAGCACACTTGATAGAATGGTTGGAAAGAAACACTTCCTGCTCATAAAAGAAACAAAAACAAGGATGTAGATTGAAAGTGATGTGCAAACCAAGCAAGGATGTTGTGTGGGGGGAAAACTTTTAACAGACCTCAAGTAATTAGAGTATGGAATGCAGTTCCTGGAAATGAATTGGAGGCAGATTCAATTTATGCATTAAGAGGGCACGGTGTGATGAATCAAAATTGTGTGCAGGGCTTAGGGAAAATGGAGGAGCTCTGAGCTAGGTAATGAAACTGGTGCAGGCATGATGGGCGAAATGACCACCTTCTACACTGTGCAGCAATTCTGAGATACTGTGATTTATATCTGTATTGTAACGAAGTTAGGAAGAGTAGCTTGGCAAAGACCTTTTTTCTTTTCTCTCCTGACATTATTAGGACATAGTAGGGGAACAGTTCTTTGGGAATACTTCTGCAAGATTCTTCAGCCTGTGTCCACAAGGCCATTTTTGGGGTGATCCAAAGTTCTATTCTTAACTTTCCATTTAAGCAATATATGTTGCTACTTACCATTATAAACTACAAGAATGGGGAGTGAGCTTTCACATCTATTACCTGTCTACTGCTACTTCACAATTTGTAACTTTAAGCTGTGCTTATCTGGTTGTCTGCCTGTTGTCAAGTCTGTCCCAGGGTATCTGCAGTGACACAACTGAAATCATCCCAGTTGTCAGAATCTCTGCATTCTTAGCCCCTTATTTTGTTTCCTTTTTTCATCGTGCCTATTCAGGTTTGGCATCAGTATCTTGCGACATGTTGAGTTTTGTCTTGAAGTTTGCAACGAAGCCCATTCCCAAGACTACTTAGCTCAATCTTCAAAACTCATTCTTCACTTCCATTGATGCTGTATCCCTATTTCGAGCATTTGTTAGGGAGTCCTCATATGATTCTCCAATGTTTCTTCATAAGCCTGCCAAGCACATCTCATGTACATACTTAAGACTTTGCCTTACAGTGCCCCTGGGTGTATAATGTCTCACCAGCAGGACAGATCCATTAAAGTTAGCAGTCTGCTGGTTTACAGTCAGAAAGGAGTTGCCCTGGCAGATATTAACATTAACTCTGAACCTGAAGAAATCTCATGACCTCCGATCAAACATCAGCAAAGACATCTCTTGCTGGTTTGCACTTCCCTTGGTTGGTGAATCAATTATCCTCCATACTGTATTTCTTGTGGATGTAGCACTGAGTGTGGTAAGGGCACAGTCTTGCACCTGTTTGGTAACTTCAATATGAATCACCAAGTGTGGCACAGCAGTGCCACTACTAATCAAGCTGGTTGAGTCCTAAAGAAGATAGCAATTAGACTTGGTCTGCAACAGATTATTAAGGAACCATTGCACTAAATGGGATAGATTTCAAACTCATAACAACTCAAAACTGGGCATCCATTATACATTGCGAACCCTCAGCAGCATCCAGCTGGCTAGAGTCATACCTAGCGAAATGAGGATGGTTATGATTGTTGAAGGTCAACGCTCTCAGCCACAGGACATCAGTGCAGGAGATCCTAATCACAAACATCTTTAGCTCCTTCATCAATGACCTTCTCTGCGTTATGCGGTTAGAAATTGGGATGTCTCTTAAATATGGGTAGCAGAGCACTATCACCTGCAAATTTCTCTCCTAAGCCACGCACTATCCTAATTTGGAATTGTATGTTACATGGAATTATGGGTGTATTTACATTAGGGATAACTAGGTTTTTGATTAGTTTGGGGATCAAAGGTTGCAGGGCAAAGGCAGGTGAATGGGGTTGAGAAATATATTAGCCATGACCAAATGGCATAGCAGTGTCAATGGGCTGATGTGCCTAATTTTACTCCTTTTTTTAATCGTGCTATATCACTATTCTTTAACTGTCACTGGTTCAGAATACTGGAACTCCTCTTAGTAGCACTGTGTGTCTTCCTGCATCCCAAAGACTACAGTGGGTTCAAGAAGACAGCTCACTTCCATCTTCTTGAGGCCAGTTAGTGAAAAGCAATAAATATTGGCCAAATCAGTTGATATTTCATGAATGAGTTTGTTGTGTTTTAAAAAAAAAACATCCATTGGCCTTATCAGTCCTCAGGCTATGTCTCATGAATTCAGCATTATGTGTTATTCCTATGTTTGTTATATGGCACAAAGGAAAATGGCCATGGTTGTTAGAGGTCGGTCTTCTCTGGTCTGGAACATCTCTGCAGAGTTTCTCAGGGTAGTGTCTAAGGCCCAACTATCTTCAATTGCTTTATCTAATGACTTTCCCTCCATCATAAGGTTAGAAGCAGGGATGTTCATAGATGATTGCACAAAGTTCAGCACTATTCGTGACGCCGTAGTTACTGAAGCAGTCTGCATT